>NW_016824752.1:30144-39189 GCF_001698545.2 Rhinopithecus bieti | reverse complement strand
AGAAGAAATAAATATTTTCATCATACAAAAATATGTTCATTCATAACTTGGCTATTATGAATAGCACTGCAAAAGGAAACAAAGCCTCAATTAGAAGGACTAAATTTTTCTTTCTTGGAGATATATTGCATAGCATGGTGAAAATAGTAAATCATAATGCATTGTATATTTCAGAATTGCTGAGAGAGTAAATTTCAAGTGTTCTCACCATAAAAAATAATAAGTATTTGAGGGAATGGATATGCTAATTTGCTTGATTTAGTAACTCCACATTCTATTCATAAATCATAACATCACTTTGTACCCCATAAACATATAAAACTATAATTTGTCAATTTTCAATTCAAAAAATTAAAATTAAACTTTAAAAAAATGTTCATTATATGAAAATAACTAGATGGTATGTGGATAATTGGTTTCAGTGAATCAAAACCAAAAAATCTGGAAATTTAATTATAGTTTTGAAAAGTTTACTTTTAAAAAATTAAAATAATAATAATAATGAAAATGAACACAGCTTAAAAGAACATGTTCTTTTAAGAACATCACAGAATTCAACTATATATTGGTTTGTTATTGGAAACAACCCAACTTTAATATTCCTAATCATAGGCTTGCTGAATTTGATTGTTTTGCAAAACGACCTTTTCACATTTCTTCAGGAAGCAGAGGTCTCACACACAATTATTGCTGCCTTTGTGGCAGATCTAACTATCCTAGAGGGGCTCTGCAGTTTGGGAGTCAAAGCTATTAACAGCATGGGAGACCCCACTGAGAGAAATTCCTAACAAGCAGGACCCTATCCCTGAATCTTGTCTCAGCTGAGAACTCAGTGGTTTTTTTTTTTTTTTTCTTCTTCTTTGTTTTTCTAATTTCCTTTCTAGGAAGCTCACAGAGTTTAAGCTTTGTTCCCAAACTCATAAAACCAGTAAGTGACCAAAGTTAGATTTGAGTACAGCTTTAATCCACATCAAATTCCCTTTATTAT
Organism: Rhinopithecus bieti; assembly: GCF_001698545.2. Lineage (NCBI taxonomy): Eukaryota > Metazoa > Chordata > Mammalia > Primates > Cercopithecidae > Rhinopithecus > Rhinopithecus bieti. The sequence goes on along the minus strand of NW_016824752.1, from coordinate 38,201 downwards.
TTCCCACACTACCACATTTCACATTTCCTCCTTAGGAAAATAATCTGTTACCAATTTATTATCCTCCTTTGTCTACGAAGTCAGCAGAGTTGGTCATAGACACCTTAGTTTCCTTGTACCTGCTCGGGGATACCCCTTTCATTTTTCCTCAGACACCCAGAATTCTCATGGCTTGTTGTTTTAAAAACTCCTCCAGCCTCTCCCGGCAGCCCAGAAACCTGGGTGATAGACCTGGCTTACCCATAAAGAGCTATTTGATCTTGACTAAATCTCTGGGCCTCCCCCAACAAACATCCCCATCCTGCTCAACATCTCTGTGATTATAAACTATAAGTGAAGGCAACCAGCTTGAAGGATTTCCTCTTATAGGTAAATTTACCCTCTTGAATATGAGGAAAACTTTAAGTGCAAGGAACACTTCTTAAAACAGGAACTTCTTGGCAATCTGGGCAGATAGGTGAGACATCTATTGCTTCCACAGGGCTTTGTCATCCAATGTCCTAGAACACTATCCACTCTTTCACTGAGAACATAAGGAAGGCATTCCTGTACCACGTTGATCCGTTGAATCTTTCCTCCCAGTTGTACCTTGAAATTTCTGAACCATGTGACGTTCTAGTGTCAGGGAGATTTGACAGGATGCATCAAGTATCAAACAAGAGTGTCATCTTAACCCACCCAGACCTTAAGTGAAATTAGCCTGGGGGCAAGTTAGAAGTCAAGTTAAAAGTGCATCATTAATACAACCCACACATGGAGAGAGGGAGGGAAGATTAGGAAATCACTGGGATCAAAAACACTGCTAGGCTGGTTGACTGATCAAACATCTTTTAGTATAGTGGGTTTCAGTCTCTGGTAGGCATAAGCATTGTCTGATGGGCTTAGTCACAAGGCAGATTATCAGGCCCTCTTGATAAGCAGCCCAGGTTACACCAATGCTGGTGTCCTGGAGCACATTTTAAGGAGTACTACTTCAGCATATCCCGAGGGATGACTTTGATTTCTGTTCATGTGATAGACAAAAAGGTGAAGGTTTTAAGAAAGGGGTCTACAATTAGTAACAGTAGCACTCCTTTGGGAAATATTATTTCTTTTTTTTTTTTTTCCCTTTTGAGATGGAGTCTCGCTCTGTCACCCAGGCTGGAGTGCAATGGCATGATCTCGGCTCACTGCAACCTCCACCTCCCAGGTTCAAGCGATTCTCCTCCCTCAGCCTCTCAACATTAGGGTAGGATAGTTAGCCTCAAGTAGGCTGCTAAGTGATTGGACTAGGGGTAATGATACAAGTTAGGGGTGATAATCATGGGCTTCAGTCACATTGGAGAGGTATACTGGTTAAGTCAGGGCAGTGAAGCCAAAATCAGTCCACTGGCAACCAAGAATATGGTAGATGTGGCTAGGAAACTGGGAGAGCTGCTAAGAGGGGTAGGAAGACAGTTTCTAGGTGAGATAGAGAAGAAGCCAAGACCATCATGCCTTTTAACACATGCCAGTATGCAAAGGCCAAAAGTAGGCAGTGAACTCTACTCAGGGTGATGGCAGCATATCAGGTTACTGTCTCTGATGTCTGGAAAATAGGCCACCAAGAAATTTCAAAAGAAGTTAGGGAGGTGGCTGCAACATGCATTGAATGAATCACAACAAAAATTTTAGAAAATCTCATGGTACTGGTCATAAAGAACAGAGTACATGGGAAGACTAGCTCTAGGTCCTAGGGTGGAGGGACTGGTGTTAAGCAGGACTCCATCTGGGCTGTAATGTAGTATTATACATCCATTCAGCAATATTTTGGCAAATATTTATTGGGCACCAGGCACCAGACACCTAAAATAAGACAGTGTGTCTCTTGAAGGAGATCACAACTTAATATCAGAATTGCAGATATATATCCTAATAGTTTCAATTTATTATTCAACTTTTCGAAGTTGTTTGCAACTCTCCCACTTAATCCTTCTGATGATGTGAATCAGACACACCTGAACAGAATCAAATAAAGGACCTTTAATTACTCCCTTGGGACCTAGATAAGCACTCTCAGTGATCGGGTAGAGCAGGCTATCTATTCTTACAGACCTGGATCCTTAGAGGGCCCTTTCGGTCTATCAGAGAAGCATGTCTTGATGCTCCTGAATCGAACCTGAGGTACCCACATGAGGATCTTTATTCACAGAAAACAAACGGCATTGGTCCAAGTCTGGTTAGGCAGGCAAGGAATGAAATTTTTTAACTTACCATTTCTGAAAGCTCTGTGATGAAATGGCTACTTTGAACTTACATCATGTAACGCACAGAGAGAGTCCTGCCTACTCCAGCCCTGAGCTTGTCACCTGGTCCATGGGCAGCCACAGATGTGGCTGCACCTGGGAAGGCTTTCCACCTAATCAAAGTTTGAAAAATTAATGGTGTATAAATTGTTGGGAGTTCCACAAAGGTCCCAATACATCCTTGCTCAAACACCTTCCAACTCTTAGCTGCTATATATAATAAATGAATAAACATTTAGCTAAAGGCTTCTTTGACTATTAAGATGCAAAGCTAGGAAGAGAAATGTGTTTCAAGTACTGTTACTCATTTCCTTCTTTGTGTAAATGAATTGATAGATTCCCAGATTCCCTATTGATATCTCCAAGGGCAGACTGTCATACTAAGAAAATCAAAGGGAAACATGAAACTAGATGAAAACAGGGCTCAGAAAATGTGGCTGGGCACCAGAGACACATCATTTTTTCAATGTTGTCTAAGGCTGGACCTAAACCCCGGGTTGGTTCTGAGCTGTATGGTTAGACGCTTTCCTCTCCATTAATTCCAAATAGGCACTTTTGCTGTTTTTTCTTTTCTTTTCTTTTCTTTTCCTGTTGACCTTGGGATGTGGAGGAGATAAATGGCAACACTGCTTGGCTCATTAGCTGTTCTCCTCTCCCCTGACTAAAATCCCAGTGGCTGAGCAGGAAGGTCCATGTTTACCAAATATCATAAAGGCATCATAGAAAATACCCATATGCAATGAGCAATAGTAGCTGGGAAGGACAAAAATACAGTATCTGCTCCCATCTGTGTGTGGTCCTTTCAGAAAGTGTGCACACATATGGTTGGCCCATGTTAATTAAGTCCAAATGTGGATTAGATTCAACTTGGAGAGCAACTGATAAATCTGCAGCTAAAATTTTCCCCAAATGCTTTGATATTTCCTGGATGAAAATGTTTTGAAGGTGTTGAATAGAAGAGGGATAAATTGAACACCATCAGAGGAAGGAGCTCAAATTACCAAAGATTTAAATAATCAATACTCCCTGACATCTTAATTACATTTTACATTTCAAAGTCATTTCACATCTAGTATTTATTTATATATCCAAACATTGGTGAAGGTAAAATGTAGCCTGCACATTAAAATAAATGAGAACTGCCTTTTTCATTGTCACTATGTGTCTAGTATTATATTTAATAGTGGCATGGAGGTGAAGAAAAAGAGAAAGTTACTGTACAATGTAGCAATTTTTAAAATGTTTTATTTTACTTTTTAAAAAAAGGGGAAAGAGAACATGTGTAAGCACACTTATGAACTGCAGATATGGTTTTGAGAAAACCAAAGTAACCTCGTACTTGTTGACAACTGAGAGTAAAATTGTGTTACCTGGCTGGTATTTTGCTGCATTAAAAAGACTTCCATTGTGGTAACTGGTGGATACTTACTGACCACTGTTTCTGGTGGCAAAGGTTGGAGAGAGAATGGAGTTCTGGTCAGATGATAGGATGGTCCATCCTTGATTGGATAACACTTTGAAACCAAGCATAATTCCTCGGTTTGCTTTTAACAAGCAGCTAAAGGGGAGGAACAGCATCAGCTAAACTATTATCTGAAAGTAGATGCAACTGTCACCTCTGTTATAAGCTACATGTCTCCCAAAAAGAGGAAACTCAAGGCAAGGAGAGTATCCATCTGCTTTGGACTAAGTGTGGAAAGTGAGTGGAGCCTGAATAGTACAAGTACGTCCATACGTATGTGTTAAGAAAGGTAAGGGGCATTGTCACCCTTACTTATTCCCTTTTATCCTACAGTCAACTCAGGGATAATTAAGACATTCATTGAACATTTATTATGAATCTGGAACTGAGGAAAACTGCAGGTCAAAGAAAGGTTAAATGACTTTTTATGGTCACTTAGTAAAATTGGATTTGAATCCAAGTATTCCTGACCCTCAGAACTGACATTTGTCCCACCCCAATAGAATTCTGTCTTTAATCCCCTAGTGTACATTTTGCTTTCTATCCTTCATCTGACTGCTCAAGTTTAGCAAAATACCCATACTAAAATGAAACATCAAATAAAACCGTTGTTTTATTGTCATTTGAAATAACCAATCAATCAGAAATGAGATGGTTTTGCTCTGAGAGTATGTCTCATGTGGAACTTCATATAATTGTATTCGTATATGTACTTAATAATTTTCAATGACTGTCCAATGATAAATATTGTATCCTCTTTGATACAGATGTTAGTTTGTAATTTTAAATGCCACAAGCGAGAAGAAACTTGTTGGAGAGACTGCTGAGACACACAGATGGACACATTTTTTTTCCATTTTAAAATAAAGTACCTTTTCCTTTGGATTATGTGCTATGAGAATGCACTAAAGTAATTCATATGTTTCATAAGAGCCATGGTGATATTATGCATGTTTATTTTGGTATTAATGCCATCCAGGAAACCTTACAAAAGTAGCAGTGTGGACCAGATAGAAGCCCACATTAATGTAAGTTGAGCAGCCTCACCAGGACCTCTGGTTTTCCTTTGGCTTTCTGCCATGAGAAAGTTCAGGTGATGAGTAATAACAGCGGACTAACTCCTCAGCTCTGCTGGCTCAAATCTACCACATGATGCCTTTAGTCTAAATAGTCAGTCAATTATTTTCCCAGCCAACCATCTTTGTGTAATTGTCTAAACGTATATAAACCCATGATTCATGAACATATTCTAAAATAATAATTCACAGATATTCCTGGTGATTGAATTAGAGGGTACAAATGATCTAGTTTGCGACTGGAAAATTCCTCAGGGCACTTGGTACTGAGTATTTGTCATTGTATAAACTATATGTTGAATTTTTCTTTTTTTGAGACAGAGTCTCACTTTGTCACCAAGGCTGTAGTGCAGTGGCATGATCTTGGCTCACTACAGCCTCGACTTCCTGGGCTCAAGCGATCCTCCTGCCTTAGCCCCCTAAGTAGCTGGGACTACAGGCACACACCACCAGTCCCAGCTAGTCTTTTTTTTTGTATTTTTTGTAGGGATGGGACTTTGCCATGTTGCTCAGGCTTGTCTCCATCTCCTGAGCTAAAGTGATACACCCTCCTCAGCCTCCCAAGTGCTAAGATTGCAGGTGTGAGTCACTGTGCCCAGCCACGTTGAATATTTTAGCGCTGCCTCTTCAATTACAGGTAGTCCAATCCTCCCTAACCTACTCCAAAATCAGGTTCCTCTTCTCAGGAGTTGTATATTTAATTGGGGAGAAAAGGGTTCAAAGATCCAAGTAGTTTAAGACAGGCAACTTGAAATTCCGAATCTCCTCTGCTGACTCAAGCCCTAAGGGACATGAAGAATGTACTCTTACTTACTCATCGGGAAAGTGTTTTGTGGTTTGGGAAGGAGAGGGAGGTCATTTTGAGTTAAAAACTTATAATAGTGCTAGAAGGAGCCTCATACTTGGTCTAAGTCCCTGGTTCAGTCTCATTTTATAGAGGAAACTGAGACCCAGAATGATAAACTTATGGGGCTGGAGAGGCTGTTCTATGATCCTGGGAGATATAGTAAATGATGAAAGGAAGTGTGGAGATCACAATGCCCTGAGCCATCTTCTCAGTATTCTGCTCTTTGTACCATTGCCTGAAGAGCAAACTCTGATTAATGTTAATGAAATGGAAAGTTACCTCTAAATGGAAGAGGTAACCTTCCTAAAAACCTACTGGTTGCTATTGATAATCCAGTCAGGTAAACAGTTAAGGACAAGTGGTCATGCTAACTGCCATGTATTTCATTGATCAAGTCTCTCTTTTCCTCCAAACAAGCATAAGATCTGTAATGGTTAATACTGAGTGTCAACTTGATTGGATTGAAGGATGCAAAGTATTGTTCCTGGGTATGTCTATGAGGGCGTTGCCAAAAGAGATTAACATTTGAGTCAGTGGACTGGGAGAGGCAGACCCACCCTCAGTCTGGCTGGGCACCATCTAATCAGCTGCCAGCACGGCTGGAATAAAGCAGGCAGGAGAAGATGGAAGAACCAACTTGCTGAGTCTTCTGGTCTTCATCTTTCTCCTGTGCTGGATGTTTCCTGCCTTCGAACATCAGACTCCAAGTCTTCAGCTTTTGGACTCTTGGGCTCACACCAGTGGTTTGCCAGGGGCTCTTGGGCCTTTGGCCACAGGCTAAAGGCTGCACTGTCAGCTTCCCTACTTTTGAGGCTTTGGGACTCAGACTGATCCACTGCTGACTTCCTTGCTCCTCAACTTGCAGACGGCCTGTCATGGGACTTTCCCTTGTGATGGTGTGAGTCAGTCAGTTCTCCTTAATAAACTCCCTTTCATAAACGTATGTAACTTTTAGTTCTGTCCCTCTAGGGAACCCTGACTAATACAAGAGCCTTACTCTGTTGTGTCTGAATCAATATTAGGTCCCATAGTGTTTGTGTATTTCTAACCTGAGCAGGAGCTCAACAAAGCTTTCCATACTTTATGAGAGTCTGTCATATATACAACACACTTTCTGGACCTTCATACTTCCACCCTCAGCCATACCTTTGTAAAGGGACCCTCTCCAAAAATAGCCCCTCCGCACCACAGCTCCTGCTGAATCCACTAGCATATGTGCATGCCCGGCTTCCCACCCTCCCAACCTTGCTCGCCTCTAGGAAGAATGGAATCATTGTGGTTTCCATGGCATTTCCCAGCACTTCTCTGAAGACTGCTTAATTCTGATGTGGGCGCTTATGTTACAGACATTAATTACTTCATTAAGTCAAGTCACAATACTAATGAGGATTTGGACACAGAGTTAGAAAATGAGAATGTAATTTTGCCTGGATTATAGAACATAAGGATAAATAATGGTCCAAATATGCACAGGGAAAAGAAATCATAGTTTTTCATAGCTGCCTTCTAATAGAAAATGTGGACTTACATGTCTCATCAAAATTGAGAGTAAGGTAATCAAAGCAACACTACTGGTAACATTTAAGGCAGGTCTCAGTTCATTGTGCATTTTATTTTTGGCTCTGACATCTAAATAGAGAATGTCCTTATTCCCTATGCCATAAAAAAATTTATAACTAAAGTTAGAATCTTTTGAAGTTCTTGCATCAGACTATAGGATCAGTCAAGGATGGGAGGCCATGTGAGAAAAGCTAGCCTTCTATGTATGTGGTTAGAGTTGGTCATTAGACAAGATTGTTTGGAGGAACACCGTTGGATGTCTGTCTAGAAATCTGCACTGTACCTACTCTCAGTGGTGCCTGTAATCTATCATCAGGGAAAAGCATGTCAATTCCCAAGGGTTCTCTATTACAACTCAAGTACTACTGGGAAGGCAGAATACTGAATTATCAACACCCAGAATTGCAAATAGAATCAAAAGGGATTAACAAGCAAATCACCTCCAGTGCCATAAAGGAATAAGTTTTAGGTCAGATAAAGGTTGATGATGAGGTGAACAGATGCTTTGGTGATATGGGGTGCTATTGTTGAGGGGCAATTTTATAATTATTTATGGTTTATTAGAGGGTAGCATGAGGCCCCAGATAACTGGTCAGTTTAATAACACACTGAAAGCAAACAATATTTTCTTAATAACTTCACCTTTAGGCATACCCATTCTGGAGGCATGCAGTAAATCTGGAAACAAAGCTCTTAACAGTTGGAGGGTCATAGCTTCTTTAATAAAGATAAGGACCTCTTCCTCTAAACAAATAAACAAACAAAAAATAGCTTAAATAACCTAATGCACAAAATATACATATACATATATATATATATATATACGCATGTTTTTTTTTTTTTTTTTT
>NW_016824752.1:11496-26280 GCF_001698545.2 Rhinopithecus bieti | reverse complement strand
TTTTTTTTTTTGAGATAGAGTCTCGCTCTTCGCCCAGGCTGGAGTGCAGTGGTGTGATCTCTGCTCACTGCAACCTCCGCCTCCTGGGTTCCAGTGATTCTCCTGCCTCAGCCTCCTGAGTAGCTGGGACTACAGGTGTGTGCCACCACGCCCAGCTAATTTTTATATTTTTCATAGAGATGGGGTTTCACCATGTTGGCCAGGATGGTCTCGATCTCCTGACTTCGTGATCCACCCACTTCAGCCTCCCAAAGTGCTGGGATTACAGGCATGAGTCACCACGCCCTGCCAATATATGCATATATTTTGAGCAAGGTTCAAGCAAAACCATATGATCATCCCAATAGACACAGAAAAATCTTTTGATAAAATTCAAAATCCTTTCATGATAACAACCACCAACAGACTAGAGATCAAATGAACATCCCTCAAAATAATAAGAGCAATCTATGACAAACCCACAGTCAACATCATACTGGGTGGCAAAAGCTGAAAGCATTCCCCTTGAGAACTGGAACAAGACAAGGATGTCCTCTCTCACCACTCCTATTAAACATAGTACTGGAAGTCCTAGCCAGAGCAATCAGGCAAGAGAAAGAAATAAAAGGCATCTAAATAGAAAGAAAGGAACTGAAACTATTTCTCTTAGCTAATGATATGATTCTATATCTAGACACCCCTAAAGACTCAGCCAAAAGGCTCCTGAATTGATAAATGACTTTAGTACAATTTTAGGACACAAAATCAATGTACAAAATCAGTAGCATTTCTATACACCAATAACATTCAAGCTGAGAGAAAAATTAAGAACACAATACCATTTGTAATAACTACAAAAAAATGAAATACTTAGGAATACAGCTAACCAAGGAGGAGAAAGATCTCTACAAGAACTACAAAACACTGCTGAAAGAAATCAGAGATGACACAAATAAATGGAAAAACAACCCATGCTCATAAATTTGAAGAATCAATATCAATAAAATGGTCATACTGCCCAAAGCAATTTAAAGATTCAATGCTATTCCTAACAATGTCATTTTTCACACAATTAGAAAAAAAAACTATTCTAAAATTCATACAGAACCAAAAAAGAGCACAGATAACCAAAGCAATCCTAAGCAAAAAGAACAAAGCTGGAGGCATCACACTACCCAAGTTCAAGCTGTACTATAAGGCTACAGTAATAAAAACAACATGGTACTGGTACAAAAACAGACACATAGACCAATGGAACAGAATAGAGAACCCAGAAATAAAGCCACACACAACCAGCGGATCTTTGACAAAGCTGACAAAACAAGCTGGGGAAAGGACTCCTTTTTCCAAAAAATGGTGCTGGAATGACTAGCTAGCCATATGCAGAAGAATGAAACTGGACCACCACCTTTTACCATCTACAAAAATTAACTCAAGATGGATTACAGATTTAAGTGTCTGGCCTCAAACTATAAAAATCCTAGACAGGGCCGAGCACAGTGGCTCATCCCTGTAATCCCAACATTTTGGGAGGCTGAGGCAGGCAGATCACTTGAGGTCGGGAGTTCGAGACCAGCCTGGCCAACATGGGGAAACCCCGTCTCTACTAAAACTACAAAAATTAGTTGAGCATGGTGGCATGCACATGTGATCCAAGCTACTTGGCAAGCTGAGGCAGGAAAATCACTTGTACCTGGGAGCAGAGTTGTCAGTGAGCCAAGATCACACCACTGCACTCCAGCCTGGGTGACAGAGCGGGATGTTGTCTCAAAAGAAAAAAAAAAAAAAAAAAAAAATCCTAGACAGAAACCTAGGAGACACCATTCTTGACACTGGCCTTGGAAAAGAATTTTTGGATAAGTCCCCAAAAGCAACTGCAACAAAAATAAAAGTTGCCAAATGGGACTTAATTAAACCAAAGAGCTTCTTCACAGCAAAAGAAATTATCAATAGAGTAAACAGACAAGTTACAGAATAGAAGAAAATGTTCACAAACTATGCATCTGATAAAAGCCTAGTATCCAGAATCTATAAGGAAGTTAAGCCAATCAATAAGCAAAAAACAAATAGCCCCATTAAAAATAGGCAAAGGACATGAACAGACACTTCTCAAAAGAAGACATACAAGTGGTCAACAAACATATGAGAAAATGTTCATCATCACTGGTCATTAGAGAAATGCAAATCAAAACCACAATGAGATACTATCTCACACCAGTCAGAATGGCTATTATCAAAAAGTCAAAAAGCAACAGATGCTGCAAGGCTGCAGAGAAAAGCAAACTGTTGGTGGGAATGTAAATTAGTTCAGGCGCTGTGGAAAGTAGTTTGGAGACTTCTCAAATAACTTAAAACAGAGATACTATTTGACCCAGCAATCCCATTCCTGGGTGTATACCCCAAGGAAAATAAATTGTTCTACAAAAAGACACATGAAGTTGTATGTTCATCACAGCACTATCCACAATAGCAGACATGGAACCAGCCTAGCTGCCCATCAATGGTAGATTAAAGAAAATGTGGTACATATATACCATAGAATACTATGCAGCCATAAAAAAAAGCATGAAATGATGCCCTCTGCTGCAACATGAATTGTGTGTGTTTGTATCTTTGGACTTGGGTTGAAGTAAATGAGGAATTAATGTGGGGGTAGGAAATGACAGCACTGAAACAGAATTGAAGAGCCCTGATTCTTGTCCTAGCTTTCCTACTTACTAACTCCATTGTTTGGGTTAACCCAACTTCTGAAAGAAGTCACTTCCTTATCACTAAAACAAGCGTGTTGGATTAGATATTTTACAAGGTAACTTCAAATTTAAAAAAAAATCCTTCTATAAAAGTCATATTTCTGACTAAATTCTCAGAAGCAATGGGATTTTTAAAAAGAAGACAATATCAGCAAAGATACTGTGGGCATGTGAGACAAGTTATTCTTCAAAAATGCTCACCTTCTCCTTTTTTCTTTCATGTTGTCCACCATATCCCATGATGTCCTGACCTTTATTCCAACTCATTATATTAAATTCAACAAATATTGTTTAAACAATAATATGTACAACCTTCAAGACTCACCTCACTATTTCAGTATGGATTCAAGTATGGATTCATTGTAAGTAATGTGAATTTAGAATTTGACTCTCTCTGAATTTAGAATTTGACTCTCTTTCCCCATCCCAGATGAAGGATCACCTCTTACTCAGTACTTGATCTTTAGGCCCAGCACGGTCTCTGGATTATTGACTTTCTCTGAAGAGGGTTTACAAATCAAAATGCATACTTTTGTCAGAGGTGATCAATAATTAATGGGCGGGCCAACAAAAAACTTAGGAAAAAAACAGAGAGCAAGATAAAACATTAGAGAATGAATACTAAAGAAGAAAAATGGACAGAAATGGATTTGGTACTTTTTCATCCACAAAGACTGTGCCCTACTACACTGGATAAAAGGTTTATTAACGCTGAGCTAAGGCCTTTCCTTCCTATTTAAAAGATTTGTTTGAATTTTAGCCAAGTACCCCAAGTGTTCATAAGGAGGACACTTAGGGAGTTCTAGTCTACTGCCATCTCTCTTTGTTTTTTAGACCCCTACCTTTTGGAATACAGATATATGAAGTATTAGGAAATGTGATCTTGCTTGTTATGAAATCAATGGACTGTATAGTTCTCTATTTGTTTTGTTTGACCATCAAAGCCTTGGACTTTGGTGTCCATAGAGTGTTAATTCTACCCCTACACCTACGAAGCTAAGAAAAACATGAAATTTTCCCCAGATTAAATGCAATTGGTATTTGCTTTAGGTTTCAGGAAAATGCAAATACAGAGTATCAAGACAGAACATTACTTTTTAAAATGTGGACCACATGCTTACATAATTAAATAATTGCGTAAGTATTTACTGTGTATGTGGAGACAGTTTTAGGGTTTTTATTTGGTACTTCTAGCCCCTTCCTTGTATCATTCTCAACCCTTCTTCATTCTATCCCATTTATACTCTTAGGAATCCAATATGTTCATCCTCAGATATCAATTTTATATCAGCTCTTTAGAGTTTAGTGTGGATTTAAGCCAGTGGATTTCCTATCCTGGGAGTATTTGTGTCGTAAACCTGAGTATGCAGGGGAATTACTTCCTAATGGAACTTCAGTAGGAACTTTTCAGCACCTTTAAGACATGGACACAACTGTACCTGCCTTGGCCTTAAACTTGAGTCAAACCTGCAGCTGGGTGTATATTAGCACTAGTTACTCCTTGACCTCTAGTTAAATTGAGCCCAGTGACAAACAGGAGTGTGGATGCCAACTCCCAAATTCTGGCAATATTTTGGTCACATAATTCATTTGCAAAATTAGAGCCACTTTTGTTTTTCTTGTTTCCTATTTATTCCTATTACTTATCATGTTTCCCCTGCCTTGTTAGACTGAAGTCATTGCAGGGGAAGGACCACATCTTACTTAGTTCTGGATCTCTAGACCCAGCACAGTATCTGGTTCATCAAAAGCCCTTCGAGGCAAAAAATTAGATTCTTACAGCTCAAATCTCCCAAAAGCTTGTATTTTCTTAAAATGATATCCCCAATTCTCCTTTACCAAGGTTTTTTATTTTGATTTCAGAGAATACTCACAATGAAAGAAAAGTATAAAACAGCCTGCCACAGGACAAACCTCACCTAATCCAAAACAATTGTTAGGGCATTTCAGGGCCTGTTATGTGCTATGCTTGGGAACCAGAGATACAAGAATTGCCTCTGGGTCTAGGCTTGGGAGCATTATATTCTTGATGATTCTAGAATGTAAAGACCTTCGTAAAACATCAAGAAAGTAACAACAGCAACAACAACCTGATTTTATTTCAGCAGTATGTGATGCCTGGTATTCATTAGAGCAAATGCCACCCAAGGCCCAGGGGATTAGCTGGGGCAGCTGATGCTCTGTGCTGCTTTTTATAACTCTCCTTCCTAGCGCCACACTCTACATATGTCCCATTTTATCATGTCCAGTCAACTTATGTCGTGCTCAGTACTGCATTTTACACCAACCAAACACATCACCATGGAGAATGTTTTGTGTTTCCTTAAAATGAAATGGTCATTGGGGAAGTTTCCTGGTTTTCTGTGCAAGCAGTGACTTTGCCACTTTTTACAAATGAGCAGCTTCTTTTATTCCACAAGACATTGGGGCTCTCAGCCATCAGCAGGGTATGAAATTATTAAGCATAAGAATGGAATTTACAGTACAGAACCAAATCATATACAGAGTTGTCAAATGAGGTTGTGATGATGGTGAGTCTGCAAACTTGGAAAAATTATTTGCAGTGAGACTAGTCCACTTTTTTGGTAATAAAATTATATAGAGAAGGGGGGCATTCTATTAAGGACCTTTAAATGCCAATAGTTTATTCAGTGTACTATTTCTCATATACAGTACGTTGTCCTAGACCTTTGGTAGATGTTACAAAAAAGACAAAAACCGAACATCTTGAATTGAAAGAGCTAAGAGCTTACTACTGAAAAGAACATTAATTTTCTAAACATTGATTTTAGGTTCAGGGATACATGTGCAGGTTTCTTGTATAGGTAAATTGCATGTCATGGGGGTTTGGTGTACAGACTATTTCACCACCCAGGCAATAAGCATAGTACCCTATAAGGCAGTTTTTTGATTCTCGTCCTCCTCTTTCCCTCCACCCTCAAGTAGGCCCCAGTGTCTGTTGTTCCCTTCTTTGTGTCCATATATATTCAATGCTTAGCTCCCGCTTATAAGTGAGAACATGCAGCGTTTGTACTGCATGTTCAATTGAACAGTACTGTACTATTCTGTACTATTCACTGAACAGTATTTTTCTGTTCCTGTGTTAGTTCACTCAGGATAATGCCCTCCAGTTCCAACCATGTTTCTGCAAAGGACATGATCTCATTCTTTTTTATGTCTGTGTAGTATTCCATGGTATATAGTGCCAGTTTTTTGTTTTTGTTTTTTGAGACAGTCTCACTCTGTCACCCAGGCTGGAGTGGAGTGGCACTATCTTGGCTCACTGCAATCTCCGCCTCCCGGGTTCAAGCAATTCTCGAGTAGTTGGGACTATAGGCACGTACCACCATGCCCGGCTAATTTTTTATACTTTTTAGTAGAGATGGGGTTTCACCATATCGGCCAGGCTGGTCTTGAACTCTTTACCTCGTAATCCGCCCACTTCGGCCTTCCAAAGTGCTGGGATTACAGGCATGACCCACGGCACCCAGCCACCACATTTTCTTTATCTAGTCTACCACTGATGGACATTTAGGTTGATTCTGTGTCTTTGCTATTGTGAATAGTGCTGCAATGAGCATACATACACGTGCATGTGTCTTTATGGTAGAATGATTTATATTCCTTTGGGTATATATCCAATAATGGGATTGCTGGTTCGAATGGTAATTCTGCTTTGAGTTGTTTGAGAAATTGCCAAACTGCTTTCCACAATGGCTGAACTAATTTACATTCCCACTAGCAGTGTATAAGTGTTCCCTTTTCTCTGTGACCTCACCAGCATCTATTATTTTTTGACTTTTTAATAATAGCCATTCTGACTGGTGTGAGATGGTATCTCATTGTGGTTTTCATTTGCATTTCTTTAATGATTACAGATGTTGAGCATTAAAAAAAAAGAACTGATTTCAAAATACAGATAGCCATTATTTTATTTATCAAACATTTACTCTGTGTCAGGTACTGTGGCAAGTATTTTTAATATACTTTATATCAAGGGTTGGCAAACTACAGCCAAAGGGCCAAATCCAGTCCACCACCTATTTTTGTAAATAAAATTTTATTGAGACACAGCCATGTCCAATTGTTTGCATATTACCTATGGTTGCTTTTGAGCTATAATGATAGAGTTGAGTAGTTGCAACAGAGGCAATGTGGTCTGCAACATTTAAGATAATATCTGGCCCTTTACAGAAAATATTTGCTGACCACTACATTACTCATTCACACAAGAATATTCAGAGATAAACATGGAGTTTCCCATTTTAAAATTAAGGTAACTGAGGGTTACAGGTTACAAAACTTAGTAAATGGCAAAACTTGGGTTTGATTCTAGATCTAATTCCAGAAATCCGTGTTTTTATTGCTATACTCATGAACAGAAGTAACCAAAATATAAGGCAGAAAAAAATAAGAGCCTTACAGAGAAACTGCTATTAGAGTTCAGAAAAGGGGGAGATTATTTTGAGCCTACTTCTGGAGAAGATATTTGAATATAAAAGCAAAATATAAAAGCAAAAATGGATCTCAGGAATTTTCTGTCCCAGGCCCAAGTCCAAGAAAAGTTAAGAGATCAAGATCACATGTTTACTTAGAAGCAAAGCTGACATTGGAACCAGGTTTCCACTTATCCAGCTAAAAGTATGTTGTTAATGACTATGCTGAGCTATTGAATTTGTGTGTGTGTGTGTGCGCGCGCGCGTGTGTGTTTGAATGTTACAGAATGGCAGAATTATTGAAATGAGATTTCGTATATTATGCTTAATGGCAATTGAAATGAATAGCCTGTACTTCCTTTATTGAAGCAATCAGGAACACATTTGTGCAGGTGATTACACAATACCATTAACCATGTACCATCCTACCAAATACATTTTTGTTATGGAGAATCACATTTATGAGACCAAGGGGACTTCTGATACTCTCCACCAACTTTAAAATGCAAATGATAAACAAGAAACCACAAAAGTCAAATATTCATATACATCCTACCCTGCAGAATCAGGCAGCTCTGTTAGCAGAGAAATGGAGATGCGAACATGTGCAGCCAATGGAGGCTTACCTGATACTGTAGAGCACTTTGCCATTTTTCGAAATCCGTAGCAATTTGTTGTCAGTGGTGACATCGTGGAAGTTGGCACCCTTCTCATTAGCAAAGAACAAATCTGGTTTCCAAATGGAGTCTAGCATAGATGGGTCCAAGTCCAGGGAGTCATCTGGGTACTCACTGTACGCCAGCCGTGAATCATTCCACTGTTGTCTCAGAAAGATATTCACTCGGTAGTCCTACAGAAATGCCGTGGACAAGTGTTACTGATTACCCTGGCATAAGAGTTCTATTTGTATTTCCCTCTCACTCTTCTCCCTAATTTGATACAGCTTTGGTGTCCAAGTAAACCAAACTGTGTATACCTTTGTCAAAATAAACCATTTAGTTCCATTAGGAGAGGGGACAGAAGGTAGAAAGAAAAAGGAAGATTCAACCAAACCAGAACACCAATAAAACAGGTTGACTTGGTTGAATTTTTTAGTGTTTGAATTATTCATTTTGGGATGAGATAATACTAACTCAAGCTGACTTTGCTACAGAAAAAGGTAAACAATGAACACAGAAATCGGTCTGTGATGGCAGATTGTCAAATAAAACTGATTTATTTTCCAAATCAGAAATCACATGATCTCTGGTTCCTTTCTGCTCAGATGCTCTGGGCAGAGGGAAACCCACCGTGTAATTTGAGTAGTGAAAATCTTATAAAACTATGGCATGATGGGGCAAATTTTAAATTGATCAACATAAACATTAAGATCTTTCATGTTGACAAAACATTTTCCTTGCAGCTACTTGCTTTTGAAATTCTTATTTTATCATTTTCTCTGAATGTGTTGTATCTGCACTAGCCAACTTGATGCTTCATCCAAACAGAGATGTTTCATGTTCTCAATCTGAACACTGTGGGAGCCCTGGCATTCCCATTTGCTCTGGGAATTTTCTTCTGTGCTAATGAATAGCTTGGGGGCAGTGACTGCTCTCCTGGGGACTTCTACTCAAAGACCTTAGGTTCATCGAAAGTACTACGTCACTTGATAATCTGGACTCCGATTGAGGCTTCAACAGTATTCCCTAACCAAGCCAGTCTGTGGTTTCAGAGCTAGTAGTTATCCACTATTGCTACTTGTGACCACAAGTGTGATATATACTAATTCATTCTTACTCTCTTTCTTTACATTTTTTACCCTTACTTGCTCCATCTCCACATGTTTGGCACCTGGATTTTTGGTCATTGTTTACATTACTCTAATGGTGACTAGCTTGTCCTGGTTTGCCTGAGAACTTCCCAATTTTGGCCCCAAAACTCTCACATCCAGGGAACTTCCTCAGTGTAGGCAAATTGGGATAGTTGGTCACTCCACTGGGAGTCACTCTACTCTGGAGACAATTTCAGGATGGCAAGTTTGGGCGAATTCCCCCAGGATCAAAAGGGAAAAAAATAATTAAGTTGTAAAGATCAGGGTGTATGGAAAATAGCTTCAATACAGTTTTTGTTTTTATACCTATTTACTAAACTATACAAATTCCCATGACTTTTTTTCAAATACATTCATCCTGATGATCAAGTTCATAGAGCATTTTGGAGGCAGCGGCTCTTGGGAAGAGTGCCCAAAGTAGGCCTAATCTCAAGTCTGTGTGAGCTTTAATATGAGAAGTTAACCTTGAGTTTGAAGTTATAGGGGGCAGTTACTTTATGATAAATTGAAGCTTTACCATTGCACTGCTAATTTAGAGACCAAGGTCACCTTATATATTTGTTTAAGAAATGTCAGACTTGAGCCAGGTGCTGTGGCTCACGCCTGTAATCCCAGAACTTTGGGAGGCTGAAGTGGGTGCATCACCTGAGGTCAGGAGTTCGAGACCAGACTGGCCAACATGGTGAAACACCATCTCCACTAAAAATACACAAATTAGCCAAGTGTGGTGGTGCATGCCTGTGGACCCAGCTACTCAGGAGGCTGAAGTGGGAGAATCGCTTGAACCCGGGAGGCACAGGTTGCAGTGAGCGGAGATTGCACCACTGCACTCCAGCCTGGGCAACAGAGGGAGACTCCATTTCAAAATAATAATAATAATAATAATGTTTTTTAACAAAAGAAGAGGCATCCATGATTTACCCTTCCTCCCACTCCTTGCCCACAGTGTCCACAGATCAGTGGACTGTTTATTCTAAAGCATAACTGGATGACTCGTTGGGTTGTCCTCTTCCTGCACCCCACCTTACTGTGTCCTCTTACTCACCCTGGCCCCTTTCAGACCCTTCAGTAGTCCAAACTACAGCCTCTTCTGGATCTTGCATTGTCCAAGGATGACAAGAGGCAGCCCTAAGGGGTGAGAGTGGGAGGGTGAGGTGGGGGTTAACTCCTCCAGCGCCTTCATGTGTGTCTCCCAAACCCTCCATCTTGGAAATGTAGGGTGCTATTGGTGTGTGATGATGCTGAGTCACCCAGGTTCCCTGTTCAAGGTGCTGGCAATCCCCCGTGCCTGCTGCACTCCCGCCCTTCCCGCCCACTGCTCCTGCTAGCTGCCTCCCCTCTTTCAGATCTTGGTGTCCTGTCGCTCTCCTTCCTGATGCCTTGTCTGTCCCCCATCTCATCTTTCAGAGCCCTGGGCACTTTTTCTTCCGAGAACTCATCATATTTGTAGTTATACATGGATCTTGCCCTCTCCCACTTGATGCCTGGCTTTTGCAATGGATTATAAATGCCAGGAAAGCAGAGGTCATGCTGGCCTTACCGTATTCCCATTGTCTCACATAGTGCCTGGGAAATAGTTGGCTCTGGACAAATCATTATTGAATGACTGAAGAAATGAATCACCCAGTGAATCTAGAGTATGGTGGCAATATGAGTGCAACAGGAAAGCAAGTGGCCGNAAAAAAAAAAAAAAAAAAAAAAAAAAAAAAAAAAGTCAGGCTTGTAATAGATTCTTAATTCTTCCTTAAGAAGTCAGAAATAAGAAATGTAGCTACCTGCTATCCCTGATAAGTTAGCATCTTCTTATAACTTGTTTATGCAGCTATACAATGAATGGGGACTCATAGTCTTATTTCAGAAGTTATAGCACGACATGCATTCTAATAAGGGGCTGTCTCCTTAATCTGAGTTCTTCAGGAGTGTGATTTCAGATTGGAGATAAAACAACTCTTCATTCTGCAGAAGAAACCAGCAAAGCGTGTGAAATGTTTTGGGGAAGGATTTGAGGGAGCTAGAATTATATTCTGGAGATGTTCTCTGAGCAGACGCATTTTGTACACTTTCAGTTCACCGTCCTATCTGTTAAATGAGGAGCAGAGTAGGATCTACTGCTGTGTCATGGATAGTGTTCCAGCATCCATATGTCCAAATCACACACTATCTACCTACATCCTTCCAGGCAGTCATTTGGAAGTTGGGAAGAGAGCATCTTTTCTCTATTTTCTGATGGCCCAAACTTGGGGGAAAGCTAGAAACAGATGGTAGTATGAAAGCACCCTTGACCCTTACTGACATTACTAAAATTCTCAAACTCTGCCTTTATATCAGGAAACAGGGGTTGCAAATATACTCCGCATCCTGTAAATTCACTTGCCATCAGAAACTAAAGAAAAGTAAAATGGTAAACTCACATTTCAAAAACAGAATACAACCTATCTTATCATTTTCTCCTTATTAGTCATAGAAGTCTTTGGGACCACACAAAATTTGTTCTACTGAATACTCTTAATGCTGGGGCAACTAGCAATGACCACTGACAGATTTTGTGTCTCTTAATGAACAAAATGCATTTTGAATAATATATCCATAAAATAATGATACATAAAAATATTCCTTAGAGTAACACAAATGTGTTGTCCTGTGAGTACATATCTCTGACACTAACATATCAGAGTGATCATTGCTATTAGGTCTGTAAGCAGGCCTATACTTTGTGGGCAGGCAATACCTACAATAAATTAGTGGGACTTCATTAACCATAGGAAGGGCAGACTGGATAGCAACAAAGAAAGCCATGTTGAGTTCTTGAAATACATAATCATTGCCTTTTATTTGGAAACAAATACCCCAAACTAAAACTTTTAATAATGCTCTTTGGATAGTGGGGTGAGAGTGAAGTGTAAGAGAAGAGAGGAAAGTCAACAGATTTAGAAACTCAACATTCTGAGGCATTCTTGGACATAGTTTATTCTGAAAAATGTAGAGAAATCAAAACTATTACCCCAGAAAATAGCACCAATCAGTGTCCTCAATGACCTCATCACCGTGCATAAAGCTAAGGATTCTGACTACAACTAAAGACAGTTCAGGGAAGAATCTGTTTCTGTTTAATTTTTTTGACCAATTTTTCTGAGTCAAATTTTGTGAAACTATCGGTAAATTTATGGATGGTGCAATCGTAGGGGTATGGTAAAGAAAACGTGGGCTGTGATGACACTTTGGGTGTGCAATGGACTGAATGTTTGTATCCTCTCAAAATTCATATGTTGAAATTCTAACCTCCAATGTGATCGTATTAGAGGGTAGAAGCGGGGCCTTTGGGTGGTGATGAGGTTGTGAGGGTAAAGCACTCATGAAAGGGATTACTGCCCTTTTATAAGGGACTCCAGATAATTTTCTTTCTACCATGCGAGAATACCAGAGGAATTCAGCAGTCTGTAACCCAAATAGAGTTCTCATCAGAACCTGACCATGCTAGTACCCTGATCTCACACTTCCAGCCTCCAAAACTGTTAGAAATAAATTTCTGTTGTTTATAAGCCAACCAATCTATACTTTGTTATCACAGCCTGAGCTAATTAAGACTAGTTTACCGGGTGGAGTCCCAGGCAGGGCCTCAATTATCTTGGAAGATAAGGCCCTTTCTTGTTGGAGCAATTCTCACATTCTTATTATGCATCCACTTAAATACTGATGCCCTAAATCTGGGGTTAGCAACCTATGGCCTGTGGCCCAAGTTTGGCTTCAGCCTGTTTTTGTAAATAAAGCTTTATTGGTACACAACCACACCTATTTGCTAACTTGGGCCTTGGCCTGTTTTTGTAAGTAAAGCTTTATTGGTGCACCACCACAACTATTTGCTTACTATTGTTTATGGCTGCTTTCATGCCAAAAGGGCAGAATCACATAGTTGTGACAGAGACTATCTGGCTCTTAAAGTCTTAAGTATACTGTCTGGCATTTTACAGAAAAAATTTGCCATTCCCTACCCTAGGTGGCCTGAGGATTTCTTCTTTGACAAGCATGATAGAGTTCCAAAAAATATTTTCTGTAGTTTTTCACCAAAGCCAAAATTGAATAAAACAAAATATATTTTTTAAAGCAAATAAAGTTTGTCATTATATCAAAGCTAAGAAGTAAAACAAAAGAAGCACAATATGCATCAGTCTTCTAACCATGCAATTCAATCTGTATTATACAGCAGAATAGACAGGCTGTGTATGTTACCCTTGAGCAACAGTTTCCAAATTTTCTGACAGGAAGCATGACAAAGGTCACTAAATAAGTGACCAGGAAGTACCTGAGCATCTCATTTATTAAACGTTCAGTAGCTGTTCAATATAGGAGAAAACAAGGATATCCATAGCTTCCATTTTAATCTCTTTAAATGTTTAGCTTTTTTTGCATTAATGAACATCGAAAAGGTGCACATTTACATTTTTGATTGAGAATACGATGCAATGAGGAGATTTCATCAAAGCAACATGGGAGTCCAATTAATGCAATCAGCATTAGGTCGTGCAAATATTATCATTGAATGCCATCGTGTAAAGCTGGTGACAGTGATTTGGGCTACTGGAAGCTTTGCCCCCTCTCTTATTACGATAAAGCCAAGAGGGGAGAGACAGAAACTGAATGTCAACCCGGTAATTGATATACTCTATGTTTAGCTTTTCTTATGAGTCATTTCATAACCCTATAAAACTATCCTATTTAGGTAAATTTTAAATTCACTGCATCCTGTCAAAGTCTCACAAGTCTCATTTCTGGGTAATAATGTTTCAGAATAATATCAAAATGGGTAGTGGGGTTGAATTATGTCTAATTTTGCCAGTGGGAAAAAAGTGGTAAAGGTAAATTAATTCTTCCTAACATGAAGGACACCACAAAGTATAGTCATTTATTAAACATGATGTTAGTTGCCAAAAGAGAAATTCATATCAACAAGGAAACTTTTAAAATTTCTCAGTGGCATTATGCTTATTATTTTTAGGACATCAGGCACCGTAATACTTAGTCAAACTCAATTACACTTGATTTTGGTTTTATCAAATGAATGGTTGTAAACTTTACGTAGTCATGCAAATTAGATCCAGCCAATTGATTTAGGACTTAAAAGTAAATAATATGGGGACCAAGAAAATATCTCACCCAAAATGCAAACTCCATGCTGCAGCCTAGAACTCTTAATGATCCAATAGGCTATGTCACAGGTAACATGACCATGACATTTATGAAGAGTGTTTAGAAGCCCGGGTGTAGTAGTTAATGCCTGTAATGCTGGTGCTTTGGAGGCTGAGGCAGGAGGATTGCTTGAGGCCAGGAATTTGAGACCAGCCTGGGCAATATAGTGAGATCTCATTGGCACATTTTTTTTTTTTTTAATTAACCAGATGTGGTGGTGCGCACCTGTAGTCCTAGCTACTTGGGAGACTGAGGCAGGAGTATCATTTGAGCCCAGGAGTTTGAAGTTTCAGTGTGCCATGATCTGCACTCCAACCTGGGCAGAAGAGTGAGATCCTGTGGTGGCTCACACCTGTAATCCCAGCACTTTGGGAGGCTGAGGCCGGCGAATCACCTGAGGTCAAGAGTTCAAGACCAGCCTGGCCAAGATAGTAAAACCCTGTCTCTACCAAAATATAAAAGTTAGCCAGTCATGGTGGTATGTGCCTGTAATCCCAGCTACTTGGGAGGCTGAGGTGGAAGAATCGCTTGAACCTGGGAGGTGGAGGTTGCAGTGAGCTGAGATCGTGCCACTGCACTCTAGCCTGGGTGACAGAGAGACTCCATCTCAAAAAAAATAAATACA
>NW_016824752.1:0-8942 GCF_001698545.2 Rhinopithecus bieti | reverse complement strand
CCTCACTGTGCTAAGTGCATTTAAAAAAAATATCTAGTATAATCCTCACAAAAGAAGAATCTGTTTATTGCTCCAGTAAATGTTTACAGATGAGGAAACATGGTGTTAGAGAGGTTAAATTGCTTGAAGTCACATCACAGTAATTAGAAAAGCTGAGACTCCATGTCTCATCGTTCTGATTCCAAAAACCTAAACTTTCAACCATTTTGTTGCACTTCCCTCATTTCATAATATCCTGTTGCCCTCTCGATCTGCTAACCATGGTATTTTACATTGGTTTGTGCCTTTCTTAATCCTTTACATCTGACTTTTTCAATTTTGGGCATTTTGTTTCAAGGTTCATTTGCATTTCTATATAAAACCTTAGAAAGAAAAAATGTTTTTTGATGAGGGATTAGCACATGCATATACTAAGAATTGACATATATTTGAACCTTGCTGTGTGCCAGTGAATACCTTATTTCATTCTTCAATAATTATCATTACCTGCATTTCTCAAATGAGAAAATTGAGGTATAAAGATCATTAATTTTCCCAAGGTCACAGAGTTTATGAGGCAGAAATTGCCTAACTTTAAGGACATTTTCTTAACTACAGGGGTAAAATGCCTGAGGCCAATACAATTATCCTAGTGATATAGGCTACCTAAATATGGAAGTTGACCTGCAAGTTCTTTGGGTTGAATTGTAGAGAACTGTTTCTTTTCCCCCCACTTTTAGGAGTTATCCTAGTATGTGTCAGCACAACCTTTCATCTGCATTTAGCACAATAGTCTGCTCAGGTGTTCTGATTGACAGGGACATGTTCTTAGATGTGATTACCAGTGAATGAATGTGTTCTGTAAACTATAGAAGGAAACATTTTACGCTAGTTAACCCCATCTAATTGATTTATCAGCAAAGTGATATTCAAAATGAGTTGAATGAGAATCTGACTGGTGAAAAGAATTATGTAGACATCTAGTTTTCATGGCACTATCATTCCTATCCTTCATTCCTTCCTTGTCTCCTATCTCCCTTCTTCCCTCTTCTTCCTGACCCCTTCCCTTTCTCTCTTGCTCTCATTTTTTCCTTTAGTTTTCTTTTATTCTTATGCGAAAGAGTGATCTGGCCATAATTCAAGTATGCAATCCAAATATAAATGGAAGTAAAATATTGATCTGGCATACTTTAAAAGTATTTGAAAAAATAATTCCACCTCACCTGCCGCCTGCACAAAATATGATAATCCCCATCCCATATTGATCTTCTTTGTTGCTCTATATCACTTTCTCAGAGTATCTTCTTCGGAATAAGGCATTTATCTTAGAAATCCATGTAAAATTATAACTATGCTATGTTGGAGGCATAATAAATTGTTATTATCCATTAACATCTTTGCTTTCAGATCAGTTGATCAAATTGGCTATGGTAGGGAACAGGATCATGAAGAATAGTGCTATTCTTCATATATAGCACTATTATATCCCCTGCTACTCAAACTGTGGGCTGAGGACCAGCAGCATCAGCATCACCTAGGAGCTTGTTGGAAATGCCAAGTCCTCAGGCCCCATCTGAGACCTGCTGAAGCAGTCTGCACTTTAACAAGGGGGACTTGTTGCTGCAGACCATCTTTCTCCCTTTCAAAATTATGATCACTTGTATTTTGTTTCTATCTTTCATAAATATCCTTTGAAATATAGTCCATTTGTAAAACTTCTAAGGTCAAACAAGTTTGGAAAGCACTGTTGAATAGTTATGTAGTTTCTTTAATGTAGATTTTCCCAAAGCATTTTATTGTTTTTAAATCGTGGTGTTTTATACAGATATGTGTGTGTATTATATAACACATATGTTATTTGTTTTATATAAATATATATTTGAACTATATTCAGTGGCATTAATTGCATTCACAATATTGTGCAACCATTACCAGTCTGTTTCCAAAACTTTTCAATCACACCAAATAACAACTCTGTAACCATTAAGAAATAACTTTTCCTTTCCCCTCCCTGCCACTTCTGGTAAACTCTAATCTACTTTCTTTCCCTATAAATTTGTCTATGTAGGATATTTAATGTAAGTGGAATTGTATAATATAATATTTGTCCTTTGTGACTCATTTCTTTTACAACATAATGTTTTCAAGGTTCATCCATGTTGTAGCATGTGTCAGAATTTCATTCCTTTTCATGGTGGAAAAATATTCTATTGTATGTATATATGAAACATTATTCATCTGTTAATGAATACTTTAGATTGTTCTCATCTTTTTGGCTATTATGAATAATGCTTCAGTGAATATTTATATAAAAGTAGGTGTGAGTCCCTGCTTTAATTCTTTTGGATATATACTAAGAAGTGGAATTGCTGGGTCATACGATAATTTCATGTTTAGCATTTTGAAGAACTGCCAAACTGTTTAACCACAGCGTCTGCACCATTTTGTCACAAGCAATGTATGAGAGTTCCAGTTTCTCCACATCTGTGTCAATACTTATTTTCCATTTTTAAAATTATTGCCATCTTAGGACGTGTGAAATGGTATATCATTGTGGTTTTGATTTGCATTCCCCTAATGAGTAATGACATTGAGCATCTCTTCATGTACTTATTGGCTATTTATATATTTTTTGGATAAATACCTATTCAAGCCTTTTACCCATTTTTGAATTGGGTATTTTGTCATTTTATTGGATTGTAGTTCTTTACATATTCTGGATATTAAACCCTCCTCAGACATGATTTACAAATATTTTCTTTACTGTTTTTTCACTTTCTTCAAAATGTCCTTTGACACATATAAGTTTTTAGGGTTTTTTGTTTGTTTGTTTGTTTGAGATGGAGTCTTACTCTTTCACCCAGGCTGGAGTGCAGTGGCATGGTCTCAGCTCACTGCAACCTCTGCCTCCCAGGTTCAAATGATTCTCCTGCCTCAGCCTCCTGAGTAGCTGGTATTACAGGCACCCACCACCATGCCTGGCTATTTTTTGTATTTTTCAGTAGGGACGGGGTTTTACCATGTTGGTCAGGCTGGTCTTAAACTCCTGACCTCAAGGGATCTGTCTGTCTCGGCCTCCCAAAGTGCTGGGATTACAGGCATGAGCCACCACACTTGGCCTTTAGTTTTGGTAAAGTTTAATTTACCTANTCCTTCCCAGGTAAAAGCATGTACAGCTGTAGGCATCTCTATATATCCTGTCAACCCTGAGTACACAAAACTACTACTCACCATCCTAAATGGATTTTCAAAGGACTCCATGATGTTCTGGGCTTTTTTCTGTGCAATTGTCAATGGACCCTTTTTATTGTCTTCAGCACTAGGTTCCTGCAGGGACAGACAAAAAAATGATCACTAATAACCATGATCATCTGTGACATCAAGATGCCAGCAAGACAGCAACAGTTAACAGTGATTTTGTTTTTTTTTTTGAGACAGAGTCTCGCTGTATTGGCCAGGCTGGAGTGCAGTGGCACGAACTCAGCTCACTGCAATCTCCCCCTCCCAGGCTCAAGCAATTCTCTTCCCTAAGCCCCCAGAGTAGCTGGGATTACAGGCATGTGCCACCACGCCCAGCTAATTTTTGTATTTTTAGTAGAGACAGGGTTTCACCATGTTGGCCAGGCTGGTCTCGAACTCCTGACCTCAGGTAATCTGCCAGACTTGGCCTCCCAAAGTGCTGGGATTACAGGCATGAGCCACCATGCCCAGCCAAGTCCCAGCACTATTTCTTGAGGAGACTGGTCTTTCCTCATTAAATGGACTTGCCAACCCTGTCAAAATCAATTGGCCATAGGTGTATGGGTTTATTTCTGAACTATCGATTTTATTCTATTGGTCAATATATTTATCCTTATGCCAGTACGACACTGTTTTGATAATGTGGTTTTGTATTAAGTTTTGAAGTTAGGAATTGTGAGTCCTTCCACTTTGTTCTTCTTTTTCAAGGTTATTTTGACTATTCAAGGCCCCTTGCAATTTAATATGAAGTTGAGGATTGAGTTTTCCACTTCTGCCAAAAAAAGGCTCTTGGAATTTTGATAGGGATTGCTTTGAATCTGTAGATAACTTTGGGTAGTACTGACACCTTAAAAATATTGTCTTCCTACTCATGCCTTAATAAGGGGTGTCTTTCCATTTATTTAGGTCTTCTTTGCATTTTTCAGCAATGTTTTATAGTTTTCAGTGTACCAAACTTTCACCTCTTTGGTTAACTTATTTTTAGGTATTTTATTCTTTTACATACTGTTATAAATGGAAGTGTTTTCTAACTTTCTTGTCAAATTGTTTATTGCAGGCGTACAGAAACAACTGATTTTTGTGTGTTCATTTTGTATGCTACAACTTTGCTGAATTGATTAGCTCTAGTAATTTTCTTTTGGATTCTTTGGGGTTTTCTATACGTAGGACTGTGTCATTTGTGAGTAAAGATATACTTCCTCCTTTCAAGTTTGGATGCCTTTCATTTATTTTTCTTGTCTAATTGCTGTGGACAAAACTTCCAATACAATGCCAAATAGCAGTGGTGAAGACAGGTATTGTCTTATTTCTGATCGTAGAGGGAAAAGCTTTCAATCTTTCACTCTTAAGTATGCCTCCCGTAGATGGCCTATAGTTGGATCATGTTGTTAACTGTGAGTTTTAATAAATTCCCTTTATCATATTGAAGTTTTCTTCTATTTCTAGTTTTCTAAGTGTTTTTGAAATCATTAAGGGATGTTGGAATTTTGCCAAATACCTTTTCTGCATCAATGAGGTGATTGAGTGTTTTTCTCCTTCATTCTATTAATGTGGTATATTACTTTAATTTGTTTTCTTATATTGAACCACCTTTGTATTTCTGGAATAAATCTGAATTGGTCATTGTGTGTAATCCTTTTACTGTGCTGTTGGATGTGGTTTGCTAATATTTTGTCAAGGATTTTTAAATACACTTCCATAAGGGTGTTTTGAATGAAACTCTATCAATCTGGCTGTTAAATACTGTCCCCCAGCAGCTAAGAGACTTGGACAAAAGAGCACCAGCAGAGGCAATCTATATCTGTGCGCTTTGGGGCTGCCGCACTGTCAGGGGTCAGATTGCCAGAACAGCTTTAATGACACAACCGCAACGCGAAAGTTTAATTTTTACTACTTATGTACCCTGGAGGGTACATAGCATGCCCAGAGACTGCACACATGTAGAGGTCAGGGTGCACAGGCAGAGAGAGAGAAGGGACCCATGGGCCAATGCTTTTATTCAGTCTAGGGTGTTATCTAAACAGGCTTCCCACAGGGGGGCTTTAATGCGTGGTTTAAAAGTGAGCAGGAACTAGTTTCAAATGATCATTTTGTAACTGAGAGGTGATCACTTTAAGTTCGCAGGCAAATGTCTGAATGGTCTCTTTAAAGGACGTAGCAGGAAAGCAGGGAGTCCTCCCTGCTAGGCAGGAGAGATGCCTCTAAGTTTTACCTCTGGCTAGCATTCAGGTGGGGAGAATATGAGAATATGTCAAGGGTGACTGAGCCCTCTTTCTGGCATGAGAGAGTTAAACTTACATATAAAATGTATGTCAAGACAACATACAATCACAAGCACTCACTACAAAGGGATATTGGTCTGTGATTTTCTTTTCTTGTGGTGATTTTATCTGGCTTTGGCATTAGAGTAATGCTGGACTCATAGAATAAGTTAACAAGTGTTTCCTCCTTGACTACTTCTTGGAAGAGTTTGAAGATTCATGTTAATTTTTCTTTAAAATGTGTGCTAGAATTCACCAGTGAAGCCATCTGGTCTTGAATTTTTCTTTGTTGTGAGGTTTCTGATTGCTGATTCAATCCTTTTACTTGTTATATGTTTGTTGAGATTTTTAATTTCATCTTCAATCAGTGTAGGTAAATTATGTGTTTCGACTTACTTGCTCATTTCATCTAGGTTATCTAATTTATTCATAATCTTCTCTTAAAGTTCTTTTTATTTCTGTACAGTCAATAGTAATGACTCCATTTTCATTTCTGATTTTGGTTGAGTCTTCTCTTTTTTTGTCAGTCTAGATAAATGTTTATCAATTTGGCTGATATTTGAAAGAACAAACTTTTGGTTTTGTTTATTCTGCAACTCTTTTTCTATTCTCTGTTTTCCTCCATTGTAATCTTTATTATTTACTTTCTCTGATAACTTTGGGTTTAGTTTGCTCTTCTTATTCCAGTTCTTCAAGGCGTAACGTTATGTTGTTGATTTGAGATTGTTCTTCTTTTAAAGTGTAGGCATTTATATTATAAATTTTCCTCTAAGCACTGCCTTCACTCTATCCCATAAGTTTTTGGTATGTTGTGTTTTTGTTTTCATTCATCTCTTATGTCCCTTGTGATTTCTTCTTTGATTTATTGTTTGTTTAAGATGGTATTATTTCCAAATATTTCTGAATTTTCCAGTTTTTCTTCTGTTATTGATTTTAGCTTCATTCCACTATAGTGGGAAAAGATACATTTTATTACTTCAATACTTTAAAACTTACTGAGGCTTGTTTAGTGTCCTGAAAACAATGATATTATATATTGATAAAATGGTCAACTCATTAAGAAGATATAATAATTCTAAACACATATGCACCAAACAACAGAGCTCCAAAATATATAAAGCAGATATTGACAAAAGTAATGAGAGAAATAAACATTTCTACAATAGTTGGAGACTTCCAACTATTTTTAATAATAAATAGAACATCTTCAGAGATCTCTCTCCATATATAATGTCATTCTTTGTCTCTTTTAACAAGTTTTGACTTAAAATCTATTTTGTCTTAGTATACCACCTCAGCTTTCTTTTGGTTACTATTTCATGGAATATCTTTTTCAATTATTTTGCTCTTAGCCTACTTGTGACTCTGAAACTAAAGTGAGTCTCTTGTAGATGGCATATAGTTGAATCATGGTTTGTTTTATCCATTCTGCCAATACATGTCTTTTGATTAGGGTGTTTAATCCATTTACATTTAAAGTAATTACTGATAAGGAAGGACTTCCATCATTTTATTTGTTTTCTGAATATCTTACAGCTTTTTATGTCCTACATTTCCTCTATTATGACCTCTTCTATGTTTAGTTGATTTTTTTTGTAGTGAACCATTTGGATTTTCTTTTCATTTCCTTTTTTTGTTAACTTTTCACATATTTTCTTTGTGATTACCATGGGAATTACATTTAATAACCTAAATTTATAACAACCTAGTCAGAAATGATACCAACTTAACTTCAATAACATACAATAGCTCCACTCTTACACAACACCATTTTCTCTCCTTTATGTTTTGTTGTTGCAGATTATATCTTTTATTGCATGCACAATAAAATCAACTAATGACTTTTTATGCATTTGTCTTTCCAAATCCTGTAGGAGACAAAAGTGCAGTTATAAACTCCAAATACAATAATAGTGTTTTTACATTTTCCCATACATTTACCTTTACGGGAGATCTTTATTTATTCATAAGACTTTTACTTACTGTTTAGCATCCTTTCATTTCAGCTTGAAGGACTCCCTTTATCATTTCTCGTAGGCCAAGTCTAGTGGTAATGAACTCCCTCAGCTTTTGCTGGTCTAGTAATGTCTTAATTTCTTCCTCATTTGTTAAGGACAGTTTTGCTGGATATAAACTTTCAGTTACAGTATTTTTTTTTTTCTCTTTCAGCACTTTAAATATATCATCCCATTGTCTTCTGGCCCTTAAGGTTTCCACTGAGAAACCAGTTGATAGTCTTACTAGGGATCCCATGTATGTAATCAGTTGTTTTATCTTCCTGTTATTACAGTGTCCTCATTGTTTTGGCTTTCAACAGTTTGATTATAATGTGTATCAGTGTGGATCTCTTTGTGTTTACCATACTTGGAATTTATTGTGCTTCTTGGATTTGTAGATTTATATATTTCATAAAATGTGGGAACCATTATTTCTCAAAATTTTTTTATTCATATATTCTTTCCACTCTTTCTTTATTCTTCTGGAACTTCCAGAATGTGTATATCGGTCTATTTGATGGGTTCCCATTGGTATCTTAGGCTCTGTTTACTTTTATTTATTCTTTTTTCTTTCTGCTTCTCAGACTTGATCATTTCAATTTTCCTATCTTCATTACCTGATTCTTTCTTCTACCTGCTCAAACCCACTGTTAAACTACCCTAGTGAATTTTCTATTTCTGTTTTACCTTTCAGATAGAGAATTTCTATTTTTTTAATAATTTCTTTATTGATATTGTTATTCCTACATAATATTCCTGATTTCCTTTCATTCTTTGTCTTTGTTTTCCTTTAGATCTTTCAGCATATTTAAGACAGTTGTTTTAAAGTCCTTGTTTAGTAAGCCCAGTGTCTCAACTTCCTCAGGGATAATTTCTATCAATTAATTTTGTTCCTTTGAATTAGCCAATACTTTCTTGTTACTTTTTATTCATTGTGATTTTTGTTGAAAACTGTATATTTATCATAGTGTGGTAACTGAAAATTATGTGCCCCCTCTAGAGTTTGCTGTTTTGATTGTTGAAGGGTATAGTAGGCCATTTGCTTAGTGACTTTCCAAAACTATTTCTGCAAAGACTATAATATTCCTTCTCATGTGTGGTCACTATAGTCTTTGTTTCTCAGCCTGTGTTCAGCTAGAATTTTATGAGAGATTTTCTTAAATATCAGGAGCTAAAATACCAAGCAACCAACCAACCAACCAACCAAGCAAACAAAACATACCTCTCCCAGTCTTTGCAGATTGGCTGTATGCCAGAGCCCTTCAACAATTAGCTGGGCTTGAACTGAATCCAGGGATCAGCCCAAGGTGAAAGGTAAGGGTTTGCTCGGGTCTTTTCTGAGCATACATGTTTCCCTGAAAATGCAGTGGCTTTCTAAATCTGCCATATACATGGCCGATTTTGAATGTCCTAATTTCCCTAAGAAAATCTCTAGGTTGGACGGTCTTGGGAGCAAGATGGCTGA
>NW_016824751.1:5877-7667 GCF_001698545.2 Rhinopithecus bieti | reverse complement strand
GCTCAGGCTGGAGTGCACTGGTGCAATTATAGCTCACTGCAGCCTCGGACTCCTGGGCTCAAGCCATCCTCCCGCCTCAGCCTTCAGAGTTGCTGGGACTACAAGTGTGCACAACCACGCCCAGCTAACTGAAAAAAAAAAACTTTTTTTGGTAAAGACATGGTCTCACAATATTACCCAAGCTAGTCTCAAACTCCTGGCCTCAAGCAAATCTTCCTGCCACAGCCTCCCAAAGTGCTGGGATTACAGGCATAAGCCACTGTGTCCAGCCAGAATTTGATGTTTTGACATATATTTTAATTTATACCTGTGAAGTCATTACCACAATCATCATAGTGAATGTATGCATCACCCAGAAGTCTCCTTGTGACTGTAATCTCTCCCACCTGCCCCTCTTTGACCCCTCACACCCAAGAAACCACTGATCTGCTTTCTGTCAACATAAGTTGACTTGCATTTTCTTTTTCTTTCTTTTCGAGACAGAGTTTCGCTCTTGTCACCCAGGCTGGAGTGCAATGGCGCAGTCTCAGCTCACTGCAACCTCTGCCTCCCGGGTTCAAACAACTCTCCTGCCTCAGCCTCCTGAGTAGCTGGGATTACAGACATCCGCTATCACGCCCAGGTAATTTTTGTATTTTTAGTAGAGATGGGGTTTCACCACGTTGGCCAGGCTGCTCTCGAACTCCTGACCTAAGGTGATCTGCCCCCCTCAGCCTCCCAAAGTGCTGGGATTACAGGTGTGAGCCACCATGCCCTACCCGATTTGCATTTTCTAGAGCAGGGGTTGGCAAATGTTTTTTGTAAAGGGCCAAATAGTAAAAATTTTAGGTGTCGTACGACAACAGATAAATATTAGTATATTATGGCCGGGCGCAGTGGCTCACGCCTGTAATCCCAGCACTTTGGGAGGCTGAGGAGGGCAGATCATGAGGTCAAGAGATCGAGACCATCCTGGCCAACAAGGTGAAACCCCATCTCTGTTAAAAATATAAGGCTGGGCGCGGTGGCTCAAGCCTGTAATCCCAGCGCTTTGGGAGGCCGAGACGGGCGGATCACAAGGTCAGGAGATCGAGACCATCCTGGCTAACACGGTGAAACCCTGTCTCTACTAAAAAATACAAAAAACTAGCCGGGCGAGGTGATAAAAGTTAGCTGGGCGTGGTGGCAGGTGCCTGTAGTCCCAGCAACTCAGGATGCTGAGGCAGGAGAATCGCTTGAACCCGGGAGGCAGAGGTTGCAGTGAGCCAAGATCACACCACTGCACTCCAGCCTGGGTGACAGAGCGAGACTCTATCTCAAAAAACAAGACAAAAAAAGAACAAAGTCAGTGTTCCCTATCATCAAAATCCATGACAAATGTTTACCTGTTAATTCTAATCTGTAATGAGATTTGGCAAAAATAGGTTTTCCTGCAGATAGGTATTGCCAAATACAGACAGCAATCCACAAGCATATGATGTCACGAGAACATTCATCATTTGAAAGGCATTAATAGAATTCTATTTGGATTCTGGCCAGGTGCAGTGGCTCACTTAATCCCAGCACTTTGAGAGGCCGAGGTAGGTGGATCACTTGAGGCCAGGAGTCCCAGACCAGCCTAGGCAACATGGCAAAACCCCCCTCTCTACTGAAAATACAAAAAAAATTAGCCAGGCATGGGGGCATGTGCCTGTAATTCCAGCGACTTGAGGCACAAGAGTCATTCGAACCTGGGAGGCAGAGGTTGCAGTGAGCTGAGATCGTGCCACTGCACTCCAGCCTGGGCACCAGAGCAAGACCCTGTCTCAAAA
>NW_016824751.1:0-1400 GCF_001698545.2 Rhinopithecus bieti | reverse complement strand
GGGAGAGAGGAGGAACTAGGACAAGCCCCTTCCTCCTGTAGCCTCCCTCCGGCGCCCTCTACTGGCAAAGAAGAAATGTTTGCCATTCCACATCTGGTAGCAAGCGGGGCAATGAATGGATTTGGAGCTGGGAGGCAACAGATAGAAAACTGGCACTAGTACGTGCTCACGGTTAAAAAAAAAAAAAAAAAAAAAAAAAGGAAAGGCAAGTCTTGTTTCTCTCTCTCTTTCTTTCTTTATTATTTTGAGAGAGGTTCTTGCTCTGTCACCTAGGCTGGAGTGCAGTGACATGATCTGGGTTCACTGCAGCCTCGAACTCCTGGGCTCAAGTAATCCTCCCACCTCAGCCTCTCAAGTAGCTGGGACTACAGGTGTGTACCACCATGCCCATCTAATGTTTATTTATTTGTTTATTTATTTATTGTAAAGATGAGGGCCTCACTATGTTGCCCTGGCTTGTCTTGAACTCCTGGGCTCAAGCTATCTTCCCACCTTGGCCTCTCAAAGTGTTGAGATTCTAGGTTTGAGATTCTAGGTTTGAGCCACCACACCTGGCCGCAGTTTCATTTCAGAATGTCCTTGTTGAAGCAGTAAAAATGATCAATTTTATTAAATCTCAACCGTTGAATATATTTCTTCTTAATATTCTGCGTGTCAAAATGAGAAGAATGGATAAAGTGTTTAGATTAATCGTAAATCCAATGGTTACCTCTGGAAAGGCTCTCAGAGATGGAGTTGTGGGATGAACCAGCCACCACCTGTCATGGAACACCATTTACACAAGGAAGAACCAAGAACAACTATTATTATTTTGAGACGGAGTCTCGCTCCGTCGCCCAGGATAGAGTGCAGTGGCGCGATCTCGGCTCACTGCAACATCTGTCTCCCGGATTCAAGCATTTTCATGCCTCAGCATCCCGAGTAGCTGGGATTACAACAAGCATGCGCCACCACGCCCGGTTAATTTTGTATTTTTAGTAGAGACGGGGTTTCTCCATGTTAGGCTGGTCTCAAACTGCCGACCTCAGGTGATTCACCTGCCTCAGCCTCCCAAAGTGTTGGGATTACAGGCATAAGCTACCGTGCCCAGCCAGATGAACTATTATTAATAGACACTTCCTGGCCGGGTGCGGTGGCTCACGCCTGTAATCCCAGCACTTTGGGAGGCTGAGATGGGCAGACCATGAGGTCAAGAGATGGAGACCATCGTGGCCAACATGGTGAAAACCAGTCTCTACTAAAAATACAGAAAATTAGCTGGGTGTGGTGGCACGCACCTGTAGTCCCAGCTACTTGGGAGGCTGAGGCAGGAGAATCGCTTGAATCTGGGAGGCAGAGGTTGCAGTGAGCCGAGATTGCGCCACTGCACTCCAGCCTGGTGACAAATTGAGACTCCGTCT
>NW_016824750.1:4651-7249 GCF_001698545.2 Rhinopithecus bieti | reverse complement strand
CTTCCTGGCAGCACAGGAATTTAAAGATTAAGTCCTGAATTTATCAGAAAATGACTGACTGCAGTGTCTAGCATATTAATAAGTGTTCAATAAACATTTGTTAACATAAATGAGTGAAAGAATTTATTGAAGAGATTTGTGGTTACTTAACTCTGTTTTATTTTATAATGATAGTGTTTGTTGCTTGTATCTTTTCTTCCCCATTAAGAGCCTCTGGATTTGTGTTTACTCGTTTGGATGGTTCCATGGCCCAAAAGAAAAGAGTTGAATCAATTCAGTGTTTTCAAAACACTGAAGCAGGATCTCCAACTATAATGCTTCTGTCCTTAAAAGCAGGTGGAGTTGGTTTGAATCTGTCTGCAGCTTCTCGAGTGTTTTAATGGATCCAGTAAGTAGTTTTGTAAATTTTTTCAGAACCTTAGTACTTCTTTCAAAAAAATAGACAAAATAATATTTGGTAAATACCTTCATAGTTATAATTAACTGTGAATATTCTTAGGCAAACTTTAGAAATAGATAAAATTTAGTAAATGTGGATTAAGAGCTTTCTCTTAAGCACTTTACTGAAATCCTCACAACATCCTTATGAGGTAGATAACCATTATTAAATGCTGTGTTTTGGCCAGGCGCTGTGGCGCATGCCTGTGATCCCAGCAATTTGGGAGGCCAAGGTGAATGGATTGCCTGAGCTCAGGAGTTTGAGAGCAGCCTGGGTAACATGGCAACATGGCAAAACCCCATCTCTACAAAAAAAAAGTGCCAGAAAAGTTACTCGGGTGTGGTGGTGTGTGCTTGTAGTCCTAGCTACTTGCAAGGATGAGTCGGAAAGACTGATTGCTTAAGCCCAGGAGGTTGAAGTTTCAGTGAGCCGTGTTCCTGTCACTGCACTCCAGCCTGGGTGACAGAGCAAGAACCCGTCTCTGAAAGAAAAAAAAAGAAAAAAAATGCTGTTTTACTGAAGAGGCAACTGAAGCACAGAAAAGTAAATAATGTGCCCAGTATCACACAGTAATAGGCAAAACCAGAATCATAGTCCATGTATTTAAGTACTATTATGCTATGCTATTCTACTTTTCTTCTATAATAAATCTCTATTAACCATAATGCTTTTAGAGTAGTAGTTCATTCAGCTGACAAATAATGAGATCCTGCTTTGTGTCAGTTGTTATAGGCACTGGGAATCTAACTATAAACAAGATAGACAAAATGACTACCATCATGGTTCTAGTGGTCTTAAGCTTTAATGTGCATACAAATTAGGTAAATGCAATTTCTTTTGCATTCAACTTAGAGACTTAGGCGTTCTAGGATTAGACTCAGGAAGCTGCATTTTAGCATATGTCATAGGTGATTCAGGTATAGGTAGTCTAGGATCACAATTTGAGAAACAAATGATCATTAATGGAATGTTCTGAGTACATTTCAATGCCTAATACAGTGCAGTCACTTGTGGTTGTGTGTAGTACAGGCATAAGGGTAGAACAGAGGCTAAAATTCACTTTGAACTTTACTCACCAAGCTGTGTGACCTGGACCTGCTTTCACATAGGAACATGTTTTCTACATGTACAAAGGGGCTGTTTGGCTTGAAAGGACCTTGGACTAATTCATTTTCTAATTTGCACTGGGTACTATGTGGGCTAGAGGCAACCTCTGCTGTTTCTGTGCATTCAGACTTAAGATTTGTGGCTGTAGCTTGTTGCCTGAAACTCAGAAGATTTTAACATGTAGAAATTCTACTGAGATACAAATTTTAGTTACTTGGGTGAGGCTACCTTGTTGATGCATATATGTTTACTGAGGCTTCCTTTTCCTCCCTCAACTGAGGGTATCCTTCTCAGTAAGATTGGGTATCCTCAGCAAGATTATAACTCGGGTCATCATACTTAGGCCTTCATGGGTGAATATCGTGGATATGGTATGGTCTGTTGTATTTTCCTTTTTTTTTTTTTTTTTTTTGAGACGGAGTCTGTCTCTGTGTCACCCAGGCTGGAGTGCAGTGGTGTGATCTTGGCTCACTGCAAGCTCTGCTTCCTGGGTTCACGCCATTCTCCTGCCTCAGCCTCCCGAGTAGCTGGGACTACAGGTGCCTGCCACCACGCCCGGCTAGTTTTTTTTGTATTTTAGTAGAGATGGAGTTTCACCGTGTTAGCCAGGATAGTCTCGATCTCCTGACCTCGTGATCTGCCCGTCTCAGCCTTCCAAAGTGCTGGGATTACAGGCGTGAGCCACCGCACCCAACCCATCATTTTATTCGTTAGCTTAAAACAATTCTCATGATCAGGTCTGTGTTAATTAGCTAATAGTACTTTTTTTAGCTCAGCTTTAAAGTCTAACTTCAAATACTGATACAGAAAATTGCATCAAAAAAACAATTTTTAGGACTTCTGACTCTTAAAACCCTTTTTTAATACTTTTATTTCATGAACAGAGGAAAGTGAAAGAAAACCAGAAAAGGAGGAGGAAACTTTTTTATAAATAGGCCCAAGAATTGCATCTTTTCTCATATAAATTAAGTCACCTAAGAGGATGTATAAACTTTTTCCGCTGTTAAGCGCATAGATTCTTTTAAAAATGAAAAAAAAAAAAAAAAAAAAAA
>NW_016824750.1:0-2586 GCF_001698545.2 Rhinopithecus bieti | reverse complement strand
TTTTGAGATGGAGTCTCGCTCTGTCACCCAGGCTGGAGTGCAGTGGTGTGATCTCGGCTCACTGCAAGCTCCACCTCCCGGGTTCACACCATTCTCCTGCCTCAGCCTCCCAAGTAGCTGGGACTACAGGCGCCCTCCTCCACGCCCAGCTAATTTTTTCTATTTTTTAGTAGAGATGGGGTTTCACTGTGTTAGCCAGGATGGTCTCGATCTCCTGACCTCATGATCCACCCACCTCGGCCTCCCAAAGTGCTAGGATTACAGGTGTGAGCCACTGCGCCCGGCCAGAATGGCCTTTTTAATATAATGCTGAAGTCATTTTTCCAGAGTTGCCTATATAGTTTGCTTTTTTATCCTTTCTTTTTTGCTTTGCTTATCTCGTGATCTGTAACTTCTATTCGTACAGCCATATTCTTTATATAAGAAAACCATATTGGGTAAAGAAAGCAAAGCTTAGTTCTATTAAAGAGTTATTATAGTTTGGTGCAAAAGTAATTGTGGTTTTTGCCATTAGGCAAATTGTTCATTTAGTTCTTTTATGCCTTAAAAACTACTTAACCAATTTAACTTTTTTTTTTCTTTTTAAAGTTCATTGTAAAGGACTCTGTTGAAGAAAATATGCTGAAAATACAAAACAAAAAGAGAGAACTTGCAGCAGGAGCCTTTGGAACTAAAAAACCAAATGCTG
Organism: Rhinopithecus bieti; assembly: GCF_001698545.2. Taxonomy (NCBI): domain Eukaryota; kingdom Metazoa; phylum Chordata; class Mammalia; order Primates; family Cercopithecidae; genus Rhinopithecus; species Rhinopithecus bieti. The sequence goes on along the minus strand of NW_016824750.1, from coordinate 1,898 downwards.
ACGAAATGAAACAAGCCAAAATTAATGAAATCAGAACATTAATTGATTTATAATTTGTGGGATTTTAGTAAGGTCAGTTTGATTGGATACTTAAGTTTTAGAAATGAGAAAATACAGTTTTAAAATGAAATCTAGAGAACATGTCTTCTAAAAGGGGCATATTGTTTTATATTAGTGAAGAGGTATTACTGACACAATTTCTTCTATATACAAACCTATTTTTAATGAAACTTCAAATAGCAATAAGTTCTGTTATATACTGTGGCCTAAAATAATTTTTTGAGAAAAAAGGTTACTTTGTTATTTAACTTTTCATAGTATCTATGCTGAGTATTTTCATATATCTTCCAAGTACTCAGCTTTTTCATATTTCAAATAAGGTCAGACCTTTTATACTTTTGACCAAATAGTTATTTTCTATGTTGGACACTTAGTTATTTACCAAAGCCTCCAATTTGTGATGCAGTGTAGTCCTTGTAAACAATATACACAGACCATACAAGAATTAATTTTATTGGGCTTTCAAAAACCGTATTTGCATTCCAGAACCAAATCTTAAATGAGACCAAAGTCCAGGTTAGCACAGGTTTTTATTTTTCCTACAGCTACATTGAGATATAATTCACATACGTGACTTGGAGTTTTACGTTCATGAAAAAATTAGGGATTACGTTAAGAGTACTATTTTTTCCATTTTAGTTAAGTAGTACTACACTCATTGTTTAAATGTAACTTGCTATGTCTAGGGTGTAAATATAGTCTGTGGGAGTGAGAGGCAAACCAATCCTACCCAATTTGATTTGAATATTTTAAATTATGGAACTGCTAAATAGATATTTCTATAAACAGGTAATTTTTATTTATGTAGCTTTTTTTGGAAGTAACTTTATAAATTTTTATAATTCAGAAGACTACTATATGTGAGAGGCGTGATATCTGGATGGAAGTTGGGCTGGATGATCTCCAAAGTCGTTTCAACTCTTAAAGACATCTTAATCCTGAATGTAAAAAATTGTTGTGTTTAGAATCAGAATTTGATTTTGAACTTAAGCAATTCATCCTTACATCTATCTGTAGAGACTATCTTTTCTTTTTTTTTTTTTTTTACTTTTTTGTTAATAAGCAAACTTGTTTGCTGCAGAATTCTGGGTTGACTCCTGAGCATATTTAAAACAAACAAGCTAGAAATTTAGCAGTCAGATTAGGAGGTGGTTTTATTTCAAAGGGAAACTTTAATCCAAGGAAAGATTAATTAACAAGAGAAGCTTCATGTTTGATGATACAGATGTAAGAATACCTGAGACTTGACTTGGAGTGTTGGAAGTGATTTGATAGAAAGATGAGATCAGAGACAATGTTGTGTTATAGGGCGCACATTGAAGGTATATGCCAAATCTCTCACCATCTTAAGTCCTTTTCTCCCTGTGCCCTGTTTTCTTGCTCAAAGGGAACAGTGAATTAGCCAGCCTGGTCCCTTTTTGAGGCAGTAGCAGGTAAGGAACGGGCTGATTTTCATCAAAACCAAGACCTTTCTACAGGGATGATAGTGGAATAATAATTTGAGATTAGCCCACTGGCATTAGGAGCAGTAGGGAAGTTACCTGGTAGATCAAGCATTACACACACAAAAATCAAGTTGATCAGAGTATGGGTTCTCCATACAGCAATACTTCAGTGAGATTAAGTATAAACAGTTTTTGGCAAAAACCACCACAATCTACTCTTCCTGCTTACAAAGACAAAGCCTTACAAACTCACTGTGAAGGTAAAGGGAGGACAGCTTGCTTCTTTGCCCAGACATTTACAAAGTTGTTTTAAAACACACTCATAAGTTTGGCAATTTGTTTAAAAAATGTCTTGTTTTGTATAGTTCTATGTTGTTAAATTTTAAAAGTTTA
>NW_016824749.1:5571211-5590398 GCF_001698545.2 Rhinopithecus bieti | reverse complement strand
ATATGTGTGGGTGTGCATATATATATATATCATGTATATTTGTTTGTGTAGATATCTATGTGTGTGTGTAGTATATTTGTGTGTGTATGTGTGTTGTGTGTGTGTACGTGTGTGCGCATGTGCATTTGAACTGACAACTCCCCAGCCCAGCAGCAAGGCCCCTATGCAGACCTCCCCGCCTCACACGCGGTCCTGTGTTTGCAGATTCCCCCCAGTTGCCCTGAGCTCTGAGCTCCATGTGCCGCCAGATGCTCAGAGGCAGACAGCTAAATGATGAGACTGGAGTCCCATCCCAACTCTTGTGCCATCTGATCCCACATTATTATTCTAATTCTGGGTTAATTCTGGCGCCTGACTTTTAAAATTATTATTATTGTCCTAATTATTTCCTTGAGAGTTCAACTCTTTACTGCTTGACTTTTATAAAGAAATTATATTCATCCTCAAATTATAGCATTTGTAAATAAATGAATTTTAACTTAATGTATGTGAGCTACAATTAGTCACATTTTCCAGAGGAACCTATGCCAAATATCTGTTTTATAGGAATATTGTGTCACGAATTTCTCTCCTAATTATGTTTCTGTCTCTCTCTTAACCATTTCCCACCCCACTTTCTAGCTGTCTTCCTACCATCTTCCTCCCCTTCTTTTCTTCACAGCCTGTAATCTCACTTCAAGGTCTGTCACTTCTCCCTTCTCAGAAGCCTCTCTGAGTTTTACAGTCTCCCTTTACCTCCCCGCCTCTCCCTGGACCTCTCCCTCTGTCCAACATCGTTCTCCTGGACTCAGTTGCTTCCCTTCTTATCTCTTGCCAAACCCTCTCCTATTTTTCTTTTGCCAACATATTCTTAGCCTACTTTCTGCCACCAAATTATACATTCTCTCTCATTCCCTCTTGATATCTTGACCTGAGTTTAACTCCCATTTTATGGGTGATAAAAGTGAGAACTGAATGTTGTAGTTTTGAACGGAGTGTTTTAGAGGTGACTCATTGTTTTGGCTGAAACAGCTTTTGGTCCAGACGTTAACATGTATGATAAAGACTTTCTGGGGATTCATGCCAACATTCCCACTCACCAGAAAAGCTGGGCTGTGGGATGCTGGGGACAAGCCCTAGCTCAGCAGAAGACAAAGACAAGGCTCCCAGGCTGTGGACTCCATGCCCTGGGAGTGGCTGCTGAGCAGGCTTCAGTGCAGCTCTTGTGAAACAGCACATAGAGACTGTGTGGCTCCAGCTCCCCTCACTCCCCTGAGGATGCACTGACCTGCTGCAAATGAAATGACATCCTTCAAGCCCAACTTAAGATTACAGCTTCCAAACCGACCCTGAAATTTCTCCAGATGTCTTTCTTGTTCATGTGCCCTCCTGCTCCAGGGAACATCATTTTGGTTCCAGGACTTGAACTATTCATTGAGCACAGGCAACCAAAGCAAACATGGACAAAGGGGGTCACATCAAGCTACAAAGCTTCTGCACAGCAAAGGAAGCAGTCAACAAAGTGAAGAGACAACCCACAAAATGGAAGAACAAATTTTGCAGACTACCCATCTGACAAGGGATTAATAAACACAATATAGAAGGAGCTCAAACAACTCCACAGGAAAAAACCTAATAATCTGATCATAAAATGTCAAAAGATCTGAATAGATATTTCTCAGAAGAAGACATACAAATGGCAAACAGGCATTTGAAAAGGCACTCAACATCATGTCACTCAACACGATTAACAGAGAAATGCAAATCAAAACTACAATGAGGTATTATCTCCCTCCAGTTAAAATGGCCTCTATCCAAAAGACAGACAAAAACAAATGCTGACGAGGTTGTGAAGAAAAGTGAACGTTTGAACGCTATTGGTGGGAATGTAAATTAGTACAATCACTATGGAGGACAGTTTGGAAACTCCTCAAAAAACTGCAAATAGAGCCACCATATGATCCAGTAATCCCACTGGTAGGTATATGCCCAAAAGAAATTGAAGGTGTAAGCTTGTACCATGCACTTGATTTAGACCTTAGCATCAGCCTTCATCATTCTTTGTTTTCTGCCCCAGATTCATTCTTCAACCTTTTCTGCCATGCTGTGTGCCCAAGGAGGATACATGTAGACCATGAGGCTAACTCCAGACTTGCATGTTTCCGGTTAAGTCTGACCAACAGAAGGCACCAGAAGGGCATTGGAGAGCCAGAGTAGAGAGAAACCGGGTGTTTCTTCCTGAATACCTCCCCGCCCCAGTACCTTGTCCTGATGGTGACTGTGTCTTCTGCATATGCAGCTCCCACTGGATGACCTTTTCCACAGCTCACAGCTCACCAGGCTACAGTAACCCTTTCTCACTTTCTGCTCACGAGGCCTTAAGGACAGTAACACAACCTCCTGTCACTGCTGGCTGCAGGTGCTTAACCACACCTGATTTTCTTCCATAGTGCTGTTCCTCACCTCTAAATGGTCATTTCACTAAAGTCTCTTCATTTAAACCAACTGGGGGAACTCTGATACAGTATTGTTCCCTAAACCTTTCCAGCTTCCTGGTCCCATCGCAACTAACTCTATGGGAGGAAACCCACCGTGCATTAGGCTGTAGCCCTTGGAGCCACTCACATCAGGGCCCTTTGCATTAATTCCTCTCCATCTAGCAGAGAAAGAAGTGAGAAAGAGGTGCTCTCTTCTTGACCTAAGAAACATAGACTCTTGGGCACTTCAGGTAAGGGTAGCTCTGTATCTGCAACTTCCAGCTCAATCTGGACTTCAGATCCCATCTCACTGGGTTGGCTGGAAATGCATCTCATTAAGTCTTAGAGTGCCACCAAAAGGAATGCATCGTGTTTCCAAGTTCATGAGCTACAAAGTAGCAGGAAGGGGTGTGTGGGGTAGGAAACTCAGGCATCCTTATCCAACTGCTCAGGTTTCCGTAGAAGGCCGCTGTGCCTGCCTTTGGGATCCATGTACGTCCATGGCCACAGCAGAGTGAGGGAATCTGTGAGGTACCCCATATCCCAGATGCATCTTTCTGGGGCCAAGCTGTCTCCTAGCTTGCTACAGAGCACCTGGCAATCTTCTCCACTGCACTAAGTTGTAGAGACCTCCCTCAACTCCTGGACAGCTCTTGCTCCCCTTCCAGCCTAGGAAAATCTCTCTCTGTCTCTGGTATAGGAGAAGTTCCTTGCACCCTTGTTTCTCCTGGGATGCTTGGCTTCTGCCACAAAATTTCTGTCCGTCTCCCTCCTTCACATGTCTTGTGAAATCCTCCAGGAGCTCAGGGTGTAGACACAAAAGCCAGGACATCTCTTAAGCTTTTTTCTTTCTGTCCCACCACGTTCATCCTCTGATGCACCACATATTTGATTGGGTGGAAGGAGGAGGATACATTTCAGAGGAAATTCTGAAAATAAAGCACCTCCAGAGATTACCAAGCCCCATGAGATAGAAACCAAAGCTGCCAGGTGGTTCCCAGTGCCTGGAAAATGAAGAAACGGAGGCTCCACTCTGGGTCATGACTCCTGTTTCAGCTGTTCCTTGCTTCTGATTTTCACGGGGGCTGATTGCCTGCTTTCCCTAAGCTGTTTCAAACTTCTTCAGATTACCAGGATTTTCTGAGCGTATGGCTTACCAAGACCAGCGTCTGGTTGAGCAAGGAATCACACAGTATGTCATCCTCTGCACCTTCTTTTAAAAATATTTTCAGTCACCTGCCTGAGAGTTTTTCTTAAAAATAGTTGGATCCATCTTTATTCCCAGTCTCCCTATTCTCCACATTGGCTTCCTACTCCACCTCCACTAGGGACAGAACCCACTGACACCCCCCTAATGAATAAACATGGTCCCCGCTCTGAGATCCTACAAACCCACTGGCTGGGGCTAGGGGAGGCAGTCTGCAGAGCCACAGTGGTGGCCCGCGTGCCGGCTCAAGCATGTGGGTGACGCAGTGGCTGTGCGGTGCTGCCACAAATTTGTATCTGACAGCACTGGATGCAGGCAGGCAGTAATAGCTCCATGCTACCTCCAAGAGAACAATTTATGTTTTCAGTTTCAGTTCCGGTATACTCTACCTTGCCAGGTCTATGTGTGATTTATAGATGGAGAGCTTCATACTTGTTGTTCTTAAGCAAGATTATTTTGTTGTTTGCTTGCAGATGCTGTGGCATTCCAGTAGGGCTGGGACAAGATGGACTGCATATGTCAGTCTCATTAACATGCAGGAATGAAGGATGTGCACCCCGTAGGACAAAACAAAGTGAGAATCATTTCTTGTGGATTTTTGATGATGGCTCCCCAGCATTGTTTGAGCATCTGTGAGCAGCCTCTATCCTGACCTGTGATTTGAAGGAAAGTGGGGCCAATCTGTTTTTCCCAGCTAGGCAGACTGCCAAAAAGTCTGTCAAATGACATTTCACTGTGCCTGTGTTCAACAGCTTTATAGGCTCAAGGATCTAATCTTATCAACTCTCAGAGTGTAAACCTGCCACTCAGGTACAGATGCACACTTGCAGAACTCACAAGATCCAGATGTATAAACAAGGAGACCATTGAGGAACCTATAGCAAAAATTATAATCCTCAGGTTGACCAGACAGCTCATCCGGAAATCTTTAACAAATGATTTTTGTATGCACAAAAGGATCAAAATCATCATGTGAAGGCTGCTCAGGAGGGCATGAAATCAGAAGAAAGCGCTGGATCATTCAAGAAGCATCAATAGCTAGAGATCTGCCATCCAGACCCTGGGCAGTTCATAGATGGATGCTTTCAACATTTGCTTCAATGACACTTGATCTGATATTTACACACTGTCTGCTGACCAACACTTCTCTCTCTTAACCGATTAACACATTTTACTTAAAGCTGAGTCAAATTGTTACCTGACTTGGGGTCAGTCTATATTGTCTCTTTAGATGATGTCACATAAGTCTTTCTAATGTCATTTTTTTAATAGAGCTCTTTTTCCACAATGCCAGTCATCATTTCTTCCTTCATAGGGATCTCACTATGTTGCCCAGGCTGGTGTCACACTCTTGGCCTCAAGCAATCCTCTCACCTTGACCTCCTAAAATGTTGGGATTACAGGAGTGCACCATGGCACCTGGCCCAATGCCATCCATTTTGTGCTAGTTTATTCACTGACTATGAGAGGGCATTCTTCCTTATCTACAGCATGTGGGAAGTTGAATCAATATCACCCAAGAGATGAGTACTTAGCTGGTGGAATCTAAGGTTAGCATTGCTCTCTACTCTATTGCTCAGGCTCTCCATTTACACTGGTGCATCAACTAGGCCCTCGCTGTCCTGCCCACCAGGCACCCTCCTCCCCTGCTTTTTAGACAACACTGCTTTGTTCACCCTGCCAAGGAGTATTGACAGGGAGGGTCTTGCAGGGGTTGATCCCACAAAGACTCAGGCTCACTGTATTCAGGAAAACAGAGCAGGGCACTTGTGAATCCACCGGTCACTTCCTTTTTCAGCCACAAGATTGAGGATTATTAGGCAGGTACTTCTACTTCATTCCAGGCGTTCTGCTAAATACTTTCACATATTGTTTAACCTCAGCCTTACAACATCCCACAGTAGCCAAAGGTCCCAAAATGAGGCCTGTTACTTGCCACAACTTAAGCCTCAGTGGGACCCGCCCACTTGCCCAAATTCAAACAGTATATCGAGTAACAAAATCCGACATGGCTCAGTCGGGTGCAGTGCCCGAACTGTTTGTCACTTGGCAGCGACATCTTTGGTTGGGACCTTTCTATTGATCTTAAGGCTCTTGCTGTTGCCTCAACTAAATTGATGTAGAACTGGCTTGTTTTTCTCTCAACAGTAACAGGGAAAGCCCGGTCTTCAGATGTAAAAATGTAAATAATGTGGGATCTCCAAAGCCCAGAGCAAACATATGAGAAACTCATACTGAATGTTAGACAGTATGTAGTCCACAGAACAAGTTAGACAGGGGACCTCCCCTCAGGGACCTTTTCTGCTGGGTTGGTGTTAGGAAGGGGAGGAAGGATGTAGGGGAGTTGGTGACATTGGTGCTGATAGAAGGTCATTTCTGATTTCTGTGAGCCAGGGTTCTACTGTTCTGTCACATCCCCAAGGAAACAATGCCGAATGCAGTCTTATCTCCTAATGTCATGCGGTCAGTTGATGTCTCTCCTTTATATTATCTTGGTACTTCAAAGGCCTAAGGTCATTGAGGGATGGGCTGAGAATATGGAAGAGATGTACATGCAGTGACTACCATCACAATATCCAAAATATTGGGGGTAGGATGGAAGTTATTAGGATGGAAATCGTTGTTAGTGTTGTAGGGATGAACAGGTTCTCCCAGGGAGAGTGTGGCTGGAGGAGAAACCAGTCCTGACCTGTAAGGATCTGCAAACTTTAATGGCACTATAGAAAAGGAGGCTGTGAATAGGACACTGAGAAGGAAGGCCAGCCAGGGTGAGCAATGCCAGAGGCTTCCTTATGGAATGATAGTGGGAGGAGGTGGTGAAAAGTTGAATACAGCAGAGGATTGGGCAGAGACTGGAATTATGTCTAACGGATTCAGCAACATTGAAATCGTCAATGATCTTAAAGCGGTTTCAGAGAAACCATAATACTGGAGGATTGATTTCAGTGGTTTCAAGGGAGAATGGAAAGGGAGAACATGGAAACAATATTTGGAGTGGGAGACCCTAGAACTTGTTTGTACGATGATGCAAGTGAAACTCTGGAAATGCAGCATGTGTGATTTACTCCACAGGACAACAGCATAGACTGTGTGTGTGTGTGTGTATGTGTGTGTTTTGTGTGTGGGGGGGGTGAGTGTGTGTGTGCATCTGTTTTAATCTGCACACTGGTGGTCTATGATCCACTTGCACAGTCCTTAATCAGTTGCACTCTCTGTAGGTAGCCAGTTTGCATCTGAAAAAACCCAGAGAGGAAGGAGCTCACTTTTCAGGGCTTCCCATCTCAGTCTATGTGCACAGGAAGGATTGTTAGTCAACATGAGGGAGTGAGAAATCATATTTTATTTGAAGCAGGATTGGTTGGAAATGCTGCACAGAGCCTGCTGCCATTGGGCACTGCACCATCTTTGCCTTGCAGGAGTTCATGCAAGGCAGCATACAGGTCACATGGGCATCTTATGCTTGACTGCCCAGATATGTTTGCCTGTGAGGGAGAATTTGATTTGCAAGTTGACTTCATTGTGAAAGGTTGTGGTGGAAACTGAGCTCTCGCCTTCCTATTTTTGAGGTTACTAAAATGTTCTCAGAAGAAACTTGGAAAGTTCCAGTGGTCACACTGCACAAGGCTTGTGTGGAAGGGGATGAAGAGGACCCTGCAAAGCAAATCATAGTGAATGGGTCAGAGGGAGTGGGGCACAGCATATACAGGCCTGGGGGCTCACAGGCTTTTTCCTACAACCTCATATTTCTGCTCCAGCCACATTCCTAGGAATACGGCCCCAGGGAGAGCTCACACTTCTTCCTGATGCTGCACCGGTACCAGGGCATCCCAGAGCCTTCCTCGTCCACTTTTGAATCTCAGCATTTCTGTCTGTGGCCTGCCCTACCTGCTGCAGACGTAGGAAAAACCCTCTCAGCCAGTCATACACAACGTTTCTGTTCTTCAGTAAGACACCAGTGTGTTTCTAGCCTGCCTTCCATGTCAATCAATTCAATAACCTTTTCCTCATGTTAGAGTGCAAGCCGGTTTTATGAGACTTCTCCACTGCAATGAGCAATTTTTTTATTAACAATCCACAAATGCTTTTAGGAAATGGAATTGCTCAATTTGTCTGCTATGGTTTGAATGTGTTCCCCAAAAAGCATGTATTAGAAACTTAGTCCCCAATGTAACAGGATTGAGTGGTGGGACTTTTAAGTGGTGATTAGGCCATGAGGACTCCACCCTCATGAATGAGTTAATGTTGTGGTCCTGAGAGTAGGTTCTTTATAACAGACTAAGTTCAGCCTCTCTCTCTCTCTCTCTCTCTCTCTCTCTCTCTCTCTCTCTCTCTGTCTTTCTACCTTCTACCATGTGAGGACACAGTGAGAAGGCCCTCAGAAGATGCTAGCAACTTGATCTTGAACTTCTCAGCCACCAGAAATGTGAGGAAATGAATTTATTTTCTTTGTAAATTACCCAGTCTCAGGTATTCTGCTATATTAGCACAAAATGGATTAAAGACATTGTCCTTTAAACAGAATTCTCTAGACTCTCCTGACATTAGATTTAGCCTTTTGATCTCAAAACCAAAAAGATATTCTTGGTTCAAAGGGAATCCCAGCATGGGAGGGGTGTTTGATGGTGCACATTTTCAAGCCACAACTGTTGATGGACAAAAGCCATTGAAGTAGCAACTTCCCTCATTGTCAGGGGCAACTCACTACTCCACTTCGACAATTGTTGGAAGCAGCTCTGAGCTGCAAAGGTCACAGCAAGCACCTCCTTTCCTGTAGGATCCAGAGACGATGAGGGCTTTCCCTGACTCATTGAATTTCATAGCGGATGACACAGGACTGCACTCACGGCTCCTGACTGAATTTTTGAAATTGTATTGATTGAATTCTAAGCAAACATGATTCTTCGAATAGCTCAAAGGATGCATCACTTGGCTTAAGTTCTGAAATAAGTCTCATATAATCAATCTCATATAATCAATGACTTCACTGAAGTAAACTTCAGTGAAGATTTTGCTCACAAATATTCTCTAATCTACTAGCTTCAATGTTCCATGTTTAGGAACATGTAAGGAGGGGCTGCTTGTTAAAAATACAGACTCCTGAGCCCCCCTAGACTTACTGACTATGAAGCCAGATTGGGGCCCAGGAATCATCATGTTTATGAAATAAACACTTAAACTGGTTGACGCATGCCCAGGGGACACACTTTGGGAAATTCACAATCTGCTGCTCCAGGTCCACAGGCCGCCTGCAACATTTCGAGTATTGATGTGCCGTAAAGAGGCCCCCAGGCCTGAGAAACATGGCTGCAAATCTGACTCACGTACTTGTTCTGCTAATTTTGTGAGCCTCAGTTTTCTTTTCAATTAAATGGGGACAATTGTACTTAAGTTACAACATTGTAGTGCCAGTTAAATTAAGCCCTAGATGCTGCTTAGCATGCAAGGAGTAGGTGATCAGTAAATGTTGGTTGGTTCCTTCTATTCAGATCCTCTGAAACATGCCTCTGGGAGAAAGCTATGTAGATTCTGACCAGGGCACTTGAAACCTCTCTAATTCCACTGTGAATTTTAAACAGATTTAAGGGGTTGTGAAACTGTGAAGGGAAACATCCCCACACCGTGGTGAAGGGAAGAGCAGTTAATAAATAAGATAAAATAAAATAAAAGAACAAATCATTACTGCTGCGAGTCAAAGCTGCTCAATTAAAGGGCCGAGAATCGAATGTAAACAGCTTAGACAGTTTCCTATTTCTGTCATGCCAGGTGCCCAGGAAAACAAATGCCAGTCCCTGGTGCCTGCTCCAGACACTCTCCAACCCTGACTCCCCAGGACCTCCAACCAGCTGTGCATAAAGGCCAGAACTGTGTTCCCCTGAGTTGCCTGCAGGTAGAAGGTGACCTCACGTTCCTCTGGGCATGAACCATTCACATTCAGGAGGGACTGAGAGCTGAAGACCCAGCAACCTGGAGATGCTGTTTAGCAGCTCGATGGTGCAGTGGGGTGAAGTGTGGGGTTAATACCAAGTGCAGTGAAGTGAGTGTGAATGATCTTCATTGCTGCACAAATGGGAGGTAGAACCGCCCTGGACTCCTGAGCTTCACCAGGTGACAGAGACGGTGAATGCTGCAGATGGAGGCAGGTGTGAGACGGGTCCCCTGCATTAGTGGATAAGCACATGGGCAGGGAGGAGGGTTCTGCAGAGAGCTCCTGAGCAGGTGTCAGTTTCTCTTGGGACCTCTGCGAGCTTGCCGTGAGGGCTGTGTGGGGCTGAGGCCAGAGCCCTGGAGAGTCAGGCAGCAAGCTCCTCTCCTTCAGGTATTCGGCAGATGTAAAATGAGTGCTTTGTGCATCAGCGTGGCTTATTTCTAAATAAACTCTTATTGTGATATGATTTCATTTCTGAAAGCCTCAGGGGCCCATGATTCGGGTGTTTACAGCCTGACTGGAAGATGAAACCTGTGTGTAGCCAACCACAATAGAAAGGAAGCACGGATAACAGAGGTACAGGGAATGGCAGTGATATTGACTGTTGACCCAGGGAGTACCTAAGCATCACCTGGGAAGCAGTAGGCATACCACGGCCCTGGGGACCAGTTAAATCAGGATCCCCAGGAGTGTGGTGTAGGATTGGAACTGTCTTAAGCTCCCAGAGATGTCACTATGCAACTGAGTACTGTTATATGGTCGGGGTTCTTACCGTCGCTGCACGCGAGAACCACCCAGGGGAACTTTGTAAAACCCTTGAGTCAGGCCACACCCCACACCAGCTAAATCTCTGTGGTGAGTCTCAGGAGCAGTGTGCTGGTGCTTGGTGAGAGCCAGCTGTTCAATTTGCCAGAACTCTAAACCCATTGTTAAACTGTTGCTAGCTTAAAACTGGCCATGGTGAGAGGGCAGAAATCGCCAAGTGCTACAAGTTGGTCTTTCCACCAGCCCCTCCCACCCTGTCTGGAGAGCTGGTTGTCAAACATCCGCCACCCACCGCTCGTCCTAGACAATAGTACTTTCCTTGAGTCAAGAAGAACAGAGTTAGGATGGAAGAAAAAAGGAGCGGCTTTGTCAGTAGGATGTGAACATGTGAAAGGAAGGAGAGGCATTCTGGAGAGCAGTCACTGAGGGGCCAAAGGCTGAGTGACAGGACATGCACAGTGCATAGAGAAAGCTGGAGTTGCATGATGGGAACTCACACTGGGAAGGCAGGATAGGAGGACGCCCTGAAGAGGCTTCAAAGCCCGGTGAGCTCATTTGGGCTTTCTTCTCTGAGCAATCAGGACCAATGAGGGTCTTAAACCAAGACAGTCACAGGGACCTGAATAACCTCCAAACTCTAGAAAGACCATGGCTCACTACAACGATGGGTGAAAGTCCTGATGCCTGGCCTTCTAGCGACTAATTCCAAACTCTCACAAGGGAGCAAGGGGGTCTTCAGAACCCGACTGTGGCAAGGCAGTTCATGCAGAGCAACTTCTGCACCCAGCAGGGTTGCCAGAACACCCAACTGAGTTGGAGTTGTCGGCTCACCCCACGCCCATCTTCTCTTGTACTGCAGTCACTCTGAGCGCTTCCTCCAGCAGGGTTACCAGTCCCTGAAATGGAGTGCTCCCCTCACGCCACGCCCATCCTCTCTTGGTACTGTATTCACGCTGAGCACTTCCTCCAGCCGGGTTACCAGTCCCTGAAATGGAGTGCTCCCCTCACCCCACCCCTGTCCTCTGTTGGTACAGCATTTACTCTGAGCGCTTCCTCCAGCAGGGTTGTCAGTCCCTGAAATGGAGTGCTCCCCTCACCCCACCCCCATCCTCTCTTGGTACTGCTTTCTCACTGAGCCACTTCCTTAAAAGTTCAAAGGGATTTTTCAACTTGAGGCTTTCATGGAGCCTTATTTTGTTCTTAGCTAAAATATTGCTCCTGCATTTTCTATACTAAGATGGCCAGGGGTCAAGGTGATTAAGAGCATTGATTTGGGGTTCTACTGTACCTGAGTTTTAATGTTAATTCCAGCACTCTTTAGCTCTTTGACCCTAGTAAGTTAATTTATCTAAACCTCAGCTTTCCTCTGTGCAAAATGGAGAAAATAGTATCTAGTAGATTTTTGTGTTCTGGGAATGATGTAAACAATGTTGAGGAAGTTCCTGGCATGCAACAGGTGTTCCTAATCCCAATGAATGATGCCCCTATTCATCTACAAAAGAAGCCAGAAAACTTGGGAGTTATCTGACACCTCCCTCCCTAAACTCATCACAATCATGCCCAACAATCACTCTCATGGCTGTTTATCCTCCTAAACGTCTCTCAAGTTCCTTTTCTCCTCTCCGCCTTCACTATTGCTCCAACAGTTGGAGCCGTCTTCCTCTCTATTACCAAGACCAGATCTGCAGCCCTCTGTGCAGAAATCTGCTAGACCTTTGCCATGTGCTTATGCCCAGGAGGCAAGCATGCATCATCTTTTGCCCTTTGGCCACTAGTTGGGTTGGGCCAATGGGATCTTTCCTACTGGGACCTTGACTGGTTCATCTCCCACCTTCCCTCTGATTCTACTTTTATCCTCTTCCAACAGAACCTTCATGCTGCAGCCAGAGGGATCTTTACAAAATTAAAAACCTATCGTGCCACCTCATGCCACTATAGTAACTTTCAGCATCTACCAGCTAGAGACCCAAGTCCTCTAGAAGAGCTGAGATTCTGACCCAGTCTCATTCTCTTACCATTCCATGCTCCTCAGATGAAATGGAAGTTTCAGTTCCTTAAAAGTTACTAATCAAATTGTATTAGTGGCTTTAGGTACCCATATTGGCGGGTACCTATTAATTATTATTAATAGGTTTAATAATTATTANTCTGATTCTACTTTTATCCTCTTCCAACAGAACCTTCATGCTGCAGCCAGAGGGATCTTTACAAAATTAAAAACCTATCGTGCCACCTCATGCCACTATAGTAACTTTCAGCATCTACCAGCTAGAGACCCAAGTCCTCTAGAAGAGCTGAGATTCTGACCCAGTCTCATTCTCTTACCATTCCATGCTCCTCAGATGAAATGGAAGTTTCAGTTCCTTAAAAGTTACTAATCAAATTGTATTAGTGGCTTTAGGTACCCATATTGGCGGGTACCTATTAATTATTATTAATAGGTTTAATAATTATTAATTATTAAATTATATAATGTAATCACGGATAATTTGAATCAAGTTCAAATCCTAAATGAAATTGTTACTCTTTACTTTTATTAAATTAGAAGACACTTTGATGTAACTGAAAATGTCTGATTCTGCCACAAGTACTGATCTTTCAGTAAAAATATAGACCAAAAATCTTGGAAAGATTTCTACCGAGTCTACTTTGAGTGCTCAGCTAGACTGGAAGATGAAAAACATTTTGTCATTAAAGTTGGACCCAGCAGTCCACTTTGGAAGAGAGCAACACATGGGGTCTCATCTGCTCTTTGATCATATTTAGCTTGGGGAAGTGTTTCTTCACGTGCCCTCACAGTGTTTCTGTACTTCATCAGTTTATTTCTCCAGTAAATGGAGACATTTCCCAAGTTGGAAAAGAGTTAAATTCTTGATGATTAAACCAGGCAATTTTAAGTCATCCTTATCCTTAACACTAAAATTCTGTGTAATTCAGCCCTAAAGCATTAGTTTCCAACTACTCAGGCATTAATTTTATAGCTAGAGCCGCACCACTCAAGCAAGGCCCTTGAGATATAAGATCTCCTCTATTGGCATTACCTGGGTTAGGAAGAAAGGTTTTTGACTTTCATCATCTCAAAAACCCATGTGAATACCTTACCTTGAGAGAACACTGACTTTAGAGTGGAAAGCAGAGACCTGTTGCCACGTCAGTCAGGGCACCCGCGAAACCAGCAGCTGCCTGGAGGTCAAAGCGGGAGGAATTGTTCACATTCACATGGCAGAGCCAAGAAGCAGGTGTCAGACGGAGGAAACTCAGACAGTACCAGTCAAACAGCACGTCGCAAAGGGACTGGCGCAGGATTTGCAGTTTTGCTCCTGTTTCCTCCTGGAGGGGCTCCGCTCTGGAGGCTGTCCTGCTCCAATGGGAGGATGCTGGATGGAGAGGCATCTTTGCGACCACAGTTCTGCCCTTGTGATTTCAGAAGTGAGCTTGTGAATATCACAGGAAGTGTTCCATTGTCTCCTGGGGTGTGCTCCAGGCACTGTAGGATCTTTCATCCACAAGAGGTGTTTTTATGTTTTCTCAGCCAGGCATATATGAACCTCTGAGCCACCTCAGTGTCTTAGGTCACCTAAATGTCCTCTTTGGCATCCCAGCCCTAGCAGTAGGCAGACTGCTACTCCAGGCCTGTCCCACCTGAGCCTCGTATAAGCTGGGGACTCCAGTTGGTGCCTTAATGTCCCTGAGTCACCTTCTACTCGTTTTAAAATGGAAATAACTACCTACCCAGTAAAAATACCTGTTCATGACATTTATTACCTCCCACTTAGGGACTCTCCACTGGTATTGCAATCTACCCCAGGTCCTCCAAAACTCCCCAGCCTCTCCAGTTCAAAAATGAGCCAACAATTTTACTCCTAGAAGGCAAATGGAAAAGCCCTGTTAGAAACAGAGTGCTAGGCTAGAGGTGGAAAGACCTGCTGGCCATGACAGCACGGCCTGGGTTTGCAGCATAAGACCAGGTTCAGACAGACGATGGAGTGTGATCTGCGGTTCGTGAGAGATCCTGTCTGCTTCTGACACCCAGCATTGGTCCGCACCATTAACTACCACTTCCTCTTTCTAGGACTTGGAATGCGTCAAAAGAGATGACCATGGAACCACACAGACACAATCCTGCTTTATAAGTTTTTGTTTTGTTGTTTTTTTTGTTTTGTTTTGTTTTGTTTTTTGAGACGGAGTCTCGCTCTGTCGCCCGGGCTGGAGTGCAGTGGCCGGATCTCAGCTCACTGCAAGCTCCGCCTTCCGGGTTTACGCCATTCTCCTGTCTCAGCCTCCCGAGCAGCTGGGACTACAGGCGCCAGCCACATCGCCTGGCTAGCTTTTTGTATTTTTTAGTAGAGACGGGGTTTCACCATATTAGCCAGGATGTTCTCGATCTCCTGACCTCGTGATCCGCCCGTCTCGGCCTCCCAAAGTGCTGGGATTACCGGCTTGAGCCACCACGCCCGGCCATGTTTTGTTTTATGTTTTAAACAACCTAGCAGTCGTGGGGAAACCAAGGTGTTCTGAAATGCACCTTTCACCTCCCCTCTCTCTTTATGCTGAGCAGGAAGCCTCTGGCCCTGCAGGGCTGTACACACCCCCACCACTGCTAAATGCCCAGCCATGCCCAGAAAAGACAGGGCACTTGGGTCAGTCCCTAGAAGCCTGGATGCTGAGGCAAGCTTTGGGGCAGATAGGCATCCCTGCCCTTCCAGAAGCTTCACCCTTGTCATCTAGACATTTAGATGGCAAATTCCCAGCATAGTGTCAGTGACCATGCTAAGGTCCCTGGATGGCCATCAGGAGCCCAAGAGGACAAGCTGTCATTCACCATGTTTCATTGTTTTATGTTGTCCCTGACTCTTCAGCTGTCTTCTGTATGGTGACATTATGGCCGAGAGACCCTCTGATGCCCCAGTTCCATCCTGAGCGCAGTCCCTGATGACACCTCCTGGGAGAGGTAGAGGAGGATGTAGGCATGGGGCAATGTCATATGGAAATGGATGTCTCTTCCTTGTCTGGCTGAGTACATGCCCAGACTTGAAGCCTACCCAGGCTCACAGATGGGGCCAGGCACTGGGGTCAGGCACACAGACCAGCGGTCTCTGCAAGAGGTCTTCAACACCTGAGTCCAAGCCCCACTCACATACGATCCTGTCCCCTTTTAGCAGCATAAGGCTGAAGACCAAGGCACTCAAAACAGTCACTGGGCATGGTGTTGGGGAGAAGGCAGAGAAGAGGGAAGAACAGGGGGGAAAAGAAAGAAAGGGGAGGGAAAAGAGGGGGCAGATGAGAGAAGAAAGACCAGGAGAGGAGAGGCAAGAGCAGAAGGGCGGGAAGCTGCCAGCCACAGCTTTAAAGAACAGAAAGACAGCACCAAAGAGCCTTTTTTTCCTTTTTAAACTTTCCTTTGAAATTTAATTGTAAAGTATATTATAATGGGGAATTAAATGTAAAACTCATGTGCATGGATTAAAGGATGTAATGAAAAAGTGCCCATGTGCCAGCAGCCCTGGGTAACAAATAGGGAGCTTATTTCATAATAGAGACAGGAGGTAAGAAGCAAGCATTCATTCCATCATGTCATGGTTCGCCTCCTGCAGCCCTGCTTGCTCCTGGGTAGGAGACTCTAACCTAGCCTCATCTTCTCCACAACAACCCTCCAGGCTGCCCGACAGCTGTCCCTCTCTTTGGGTTTCCAATGTTCATCACATAGGCACCCCAGGGTGAAAAATAGCACCAGCGGTCTCCAGACATTGTATGGGAGGAAGATCCTGACCCCACAGCTCCCTCCTCCCTGGGATCAGGAAGCTGGCCATGCCTGGGCATAGCAGAGTCAGCCAGATCCTGTCTTTAAAAACTCCAGATTAGCAAGTCCAGTCCCCGAAATTCTCTTTTGGTTGTTGGGTATATGATGGACTCTTCTTTGGGTCCCATTTGACAATTTCAGAGCAGAAAAATGCCCCCTATGGCATTACCACAGCACCCACTCAGCAGGGGTTTTCTCAGAGTAAAATGAGAAAAGATGTGTCAAGCGTTTACTACAGTTCCTGGGGTCCAGTCCCTTCTCCCGATGGTAGCAGGGGTTGATGCAGCAGCAATAATAGCACGTGGCAAACAAGAAGTTACACTTGGCCTCTTCTGATCCCTGCATTTTGCTTTGGAGTTCTGCTTTCCATGACACCTTGCTATCTGTGAAATGTTAGACTGCTAGATCAGGGCATTGCCCCCATGCATGGAGGACAACATCCCCAGTCTTTGTAAAAAGCAATTCTTTATGAACAAAGGCATGTCTCTTTGGCGACAAACTACCTACACCCTAGACAGGATTTGCAGCTGTGGAAAGTAGTGCTATCACCTCGAGGAAGGGAAGAAAAATTATTGTTTACTGCCTTTGCCTACTACTTAAGAACACAGAATAGAGAAAGTAGAGTTGCTGTCCATTAAGTCATTCCACAAATATACACTCTACCCCCAGATCTTGGGGGCACAAACAAGAATAAGAAATCATGTGCATTGCACTGATTTTAGTTTCCCCAAAGCAGAGCCTGAGACAAGACTAGGATGCAGATGATCTATATGGAGGATGAGCCCAGGAAGCAGGAGTGGGACAGAGCATGGATACAAGCTGAAGCAAGGGAGCAGTCACTGTGAGGGGCCCCAGGCTTGCTGCCTGGACCTCCAGGAAGCATGCAGTGCACACCTGAGGACCGCCCCACAAAGGAACAGGGAGAGCTGAAGCTTTCTTCATGGACACCAACTAGCTGGGTATCACCCCTGGGAGCATTCAGTTCGAGGTGAGCAGACTTCCTCACAGAGAGAGAAAGCAAGGAGCCTCTGGTGCCTGCAGTGGGAAGCTGTTGGGTGCCTGAGATGTCCTTCCCATTTCAGGGGGACTGAGACTGGAGGTGGTGGGGTCAGGGGGCTGGGTCTTGCCAGCAGCTGCCACTGTAGGGCTTGGCCCTGGCTGGACTACAAACACAGACTCCACATTCAGCTACCTGGCAGCCTCTCTAGAGACAGACAGCACGTGGAAGGCACAGAGAGATGCACCCAGGTTTAATGTCTCCTCTTCTCCAGGTTCCCAATGTTTTCTTTCAATCATGCAGACGATGCAAGCACATGACAGTGCAAATGACATGGGAAGGGCCATGGAAGGCGATGAAGGCACGAGTTCCTGATTTGGTGGTTTCAAAGTTTGCAACACTAAACAGCTCCCAAGTTGTCCGCCTCTCAGGAGTGTACTGAGGGCTGGAGGTGATGGTGTGTGGTAAATGCCTGGTAAATTCTGCGGTGCTTTGTGAAGGCAGAGTGGCTTCCCTAAATCTGAGACTGTTCCTACTGCTTCGTCTGGTTAATGTCCACATCCAAAAAGTAAATGCCTCACTGAAATCAGGAAGAATTTGTTCATCCAATTTGGGCCAAAGTGAGTGGTTCTTTTCTATGAATGAAGTCAGGAGCCTGGTGATGATGTTATTTCTGGTATCTGAGGAGGTGCTGCACTTGTTACAAGTCAGTGGGTCACACTAGATTTGCTGATTATATTCTCACGGGTCCTGGACCTATGGAAAGAATGAGTTACTCTTCAGGAGCTATTCTGTCCGCATGATGCCTATTCCTGGTGGGAGTGTACCCTGTTTCCCTGTGAGGAGAGGCCTGTGCAGCTCCTAAGGAGATGGGCTGGAGCCACGGGGATGGTGAGGTGAGTGCTGCGGATGCCGCCCCAGCCTGGGAAGGCAGTACTTCCATTTCTCACCATCTGAGCCAATTAAACACTTGCATCCTCTGAAATGGCTGATTGGATGATCACGGAAATTAATGTTTGAGAAAAGTTTTCTTAGAGTAGCTTTTCACAATATTTCCCTCATGAAGGCAAAGTGAGTGTGGTGCCTGCCTTGAACAGGTGAGAAGACAGGTGTGGATCACTAACGTTCTTCTCCCTCTCATCAGACGCAGTAACTTGAAAACAGCACTTTTTCATTATTATTATACTTTAAGTTCTAGGGTACATGTGCACAACGTGCAGGTTTGTTACCTATGTATACATGTGCCATGTAGGTTTGCTGCACCCTTTAACTCGTCATTTACATTAGGTATATCTCCTAACCCTATCCCTCCTCCCTCCCCCCACCCCATGACAGGCCTCGGTGTGTGATATTCCCCGTCCTATGTCCAAGTGTGCTCATTGTTCAGTTCCCACCTATGAGTGAGAACATGTGGTGTTTGGTTTTCTGTTCTTGCGATAGTTTGCTCAGAATGATGGTTTCCAGCTTCGTCCATGTCCCTAAAAAGGACATGAACTCATCCTTTTATATGGTTGCACAGTATTTCAGGGTGTATATATGCCACATTTCTTAATCCAGTCTATCCTTGATGGACATTTGGGTTGGTTCCAAGTCTTTGCTATTGTCAATACTGGCACAATAAACACACGTGTGCATGTGTCTTTACAATAGCATGATTTATAATCTTTTGGGTATATACCCAGTAATGGGATCCCTGGGTCAAATGGTATTTCTAGTTCTAGATCCCTGAGGAATCCCCATACTGTCTTCCACAATGGTTGAACTAGTTTACACTCCCACAAACAGTGTAAAAGCGTTCCTTTTTCTCCATGTCCTCTCCAGCATCTGTTGTTTCCTGACTTTTTAAAGATCGCCATTCTAACTGCTGTGAGATGGTTTTGATTTGCATTTCTCTGATGACCAGTGATGATGAGCATTTTTTCATGTGTCTATTGGATGCATAAATTGTCATCTTTTGAGTGTCTGTTCATATCCTTTGCCCACTTTTTGATGGGGTTGTTTGATTTTTTCTTATAAATCTGTTTAAGTTTTTGTAG
>NW_016824749.1:5536304-5568168 GCF_001698545.2 Rhinopithecus bieti | reverse complement strand
TTTTTGCCTTCCATTTGCTTGGTAGCTCTTCCTCCATCCCTTTATTTTGAGCCTATGTGTGTCTCTGCACATGAGATGGGTCTCCTGAATACAGTACACTGGTGGGTCTTGACTCTTTATCCAATTTGCTAGTCTGCATCTTTTAATTGGAGCATTTATCCCATTTACATTTAAGGTTAATATTGTTATGTATGAATTTGATCCTGTCATTATGATATTAGCTGGTTATCTTACCCATTAGTTGATGCAGTTTCTTCCTAGCATCAATGGTCTTTACAATTTGGCATGTTTTTGCAGTGGCTGGTACAGGTTTCTTCTTTCCATGTTTAGTGCTTCCTTCAGGAGCTCTTGTAAGGCAGGCCTGGTGGTGACAAAATCTCTCAGCATTTGCTTGTCTGTAAAGGATTTTATTTCTCCTTTACTTATGAAGATTAGTTTGGCTGGATATAAAATTCTGCATTGAAAATTCTTTAAGAATGTTGAATATTGGCTCCCACTCTCTTCTGGCTTGTAGAGTTTCTGCCAAGAGATCTGAACAGCACCGTTTTCAATTTTGTCAAATTACGAAAGGGAAAACCAGGAATTCACTACTGTATCTGATTTGTTGACTATTCTCCTAGGCATTTTTCTGTAGCTTTACACCTGTTCTTTTGCTTTTTTCCTTTCATTTCAGTAATTGGTATCACAAGCAACTTACTATTTTTCACTGTGTCTTTTTCATTTAACTATTAATTGCTATATAAAGACCTACACACTCTTTTAAGCAACTGCCTATGCCTTCTCGGAATAGCTCTCCAGCAGTCCGTATGGACCCTCTCAGCTGACAGATTTGTTAGTTTCCCATTTTTCCTTCTTTGAATTGTTCATTATTATCTGCTCTATGAGATTCTCTTCCTCAAATGAATTTACATGATTTCTTTCTACATTCTAGCCATTAATATTTTGTGATATACGTCACAAGGATTTTTCTCCCTGCCTCTCAACTTTTAGGATTATTTCTAATATAGATTTTAGTTCTAGAGAAAACATTAATTTTGATGCAATCAAATTTATTAATTTTCCTTTCATAGCAATTTAGTTAAGTGTACTTTAAAAAAAAAAAAAACAGCTTTCTTTAGCCCCAGTGTTATAAATGTTCTCTCTCTTTACTGGTTTGCATTTGTTTAGAGATGGGGTTAGATTTGTTTCATTTGTTTTTACTTACAGATTTTTAGTGCACCTGGTATTTGTTTTTACAAGTCATGTTAAGTAGGACTGTAGCAAAACAGAAGCCAATTATCCCAACATTATTCTTATAAAGTTTAGTAGGTCAAGTCCACATTCATTGTGTATAATTTGAAAATTGTTTCGAATATTCTTGTGCCTTTTCTTTCCGTATGAATTCTAGAATTAGCTTGCCAAGTTGATAGTTACTATTGTGATTTTCATTAGGATTGCAATGAATTTATAAACTAATTTTGGAAGCCAGTTATGCTCACCATTATACCACCAATGCCACCACTAATTTTGGAAGAAATGACCTCATGAAAATTTTGAGTCTTTTTATCCAAGCACATAGTAAATGACTTCATCTTTTTTCAGGCCTTCTTGAATATTGTCCAGCAAAGTTTAGTAGTTCTATACCTATAAGATTTATGCATTCTTTCTATCTGTAGTACTAACATTTTATAATTCTGTTACTCTTATGAATGCAATATCTTTATCATATCATCCTTTAATTTTTTCAATTAGATCATTTTTAACAAAAAGTAATTCACAGTGCCAAAAAAACAAGTGCACCTCCTGTAATAAGTAGAGCAAAACAAATACCACCAATGTGTCGGTGTTCAGGCCTCTAGACCAAGTCTTCAGACAGCCAGCATGGACAGCCTGCCTCTTGCATGCATGGCCTTCAACTCATAGAACGGGGTGCTTTTAGCAATTAGAATCCAGTATGCCAACTAACCAGCCGTGTTACGTTCTAATATGTCTACTGGCACTCTGTCAGCCTTGGCACGGGGAGAATCCTGTTTTCACATCTGTTATGACAGCATAAACACAATTGTGTCAGCAGTCTGCACACTTGAAGTCCCAAGACTTGGGACTCCACGTATGGTCCCAGCAGGTTTGCTTTGGCACAGGAACCAAGCCATGGATGGTGGCAGGTGCCAGCCATTTGCCCTTTGTGGGAACTGTGAGAGGAAGAGATGCCCAGGACAGCATTCCTGCCAGGGGTCTTCTGCTGGCTGCTTCCCTCTGTAAAGCCCCCTCTTTTAATTGTGTATGACAGTGCGTGTAGGTCTGTGCATGTGCGTGTGTGTGTATGTGTGTGTGTCTTTAAACACACACCATTCCACTGACAGTGAATAAGGGCACCCACTTCTCAGAATTGACTCTCATTCATCTCATGGTTAGCCGTTCTCATGATACCTCATTCATTCATGATACCTCAGTGCTGCTGTTATTTTCTGATTATTGCAAAGTTGAGGATATTCCCATATGTTTCTCAGCCATTTTGTGTGTTTCTCCTGTTGATAACATTTGCATGTGTTTTTTTAGTACGTTGATTTTCTTTCTTGTACCAATTTTTAGGTATTTATATTTTAGGAATAATACTGTCTGCTGTATGCGCTGCAAGTATTTTTTACAGATAGCACTTTTCTTTATTTTTAACACTTTTTGAGTTACAATTTACATACCATAAAATTCACCCCTAGTAAAAGTACAACTCAATGATTTTTAATAAATTTTCAGAGTTTTGCGGTCATCACCACAATCCAGTTTTTAGAACATTTCCTCACCACAACCATGAAAAGAATAGTCATGACCATTTTCAGTCAGCCCCCAGGCCCAGGCAGTCACTAATCTGCCCTTTCTGGACATTTCACATAAATTAAATCCTACCATATGTAGTCATTCAGTTTGACTTCTTTCACTTAGAGTAATGTTTTCAAGGTGCATCCATCTGGAGCCTATATCAGTATTTCATTATTTTTTATTGCCCAGTAATATTCCCTTACATGGATAGACCACACTATTGTTCAACCATTCACCAGTTAATGGACATTTGGATCATTTCCAATGTTTGTCTATTATGAATAATGCAGCTTAAACATTTGCATACATACCTTTGTGCAGATACATGTTTTCACTTCTCTTGAGTAGACACTTAGTGGTAGAATCACTGGGCCACATGGTAAATTTATGTTTAACTTCTTAAGAAACTGCCAAACTGCTTTCCATATTCTTACTGACAATGGATGAGGCTTCCAGCACTCTAACATCCCTGTCAGGACTTGTTACTGTCAGTCTTTTTCGTTATAGCCAACCAACCACAGTTTCAATATGAGTTTCTGCAATGATTGATGATGGTAAGAATCTTTCCTTGTGCTTCTTTGCCATTCCTACATCTTCTCTGGTGAAGTTTGTTCAAATATTTTGTCCATTTTTATTGGATTGTTTGTTCTCTTAGAAATGAGTTGTAAGAGTTCTTTAAATATACTGGATATAAAACCCTTCATAAGATATATGATTTGCCAAAAAGACAGTCTGGTCTTGTCTTTTCATTTCCCTAATGGTGTCTTTTGAAGGAAAATAGTTTTTAATTTGCAGAAGTCCAATTCATCAAACTTTTATTTCTGGATCACTCTTTTGGCATTATAGGTAAAAACTTTTTGCCAAACAAAATGTCATGAAGATTTTCTCCTCTGTTTTCTTCCAAAAGTTTTATACTTTTAACTCTTACATTTTGTCTATGACTCATTTTGAGTTGTTTTATTAATCCATATTGTGATGTAATGATCTAAACTCATTTTTTAACATGTGGATTTTTAATTTTCCCAAAACAATTTGTTAAGAAGACTATTCTTTCCCCCATTGTCAAAATCAGTAGACCATGAATGTAGGGCTTTAGTTTTGGACTGTCAAGTCTGTTCCATTGATATGTCTATCCTCATATCAGTTTCACACTGTCTAGATTTTCTTACCTTTATAATAAGTTTTGAAATGGAGGACTTTAAGTCCTCCAATTTTATTTATCTTTTAAAAATTGTTTTGGCTATGTTGGGTCCTCTGCATTTCTTTATACATTTTAGGATCATCTTGTCAATTTCTGCAAAAACCTGCTGGGATTTTAAAATAATTGCATTGACTCTATTGCTCAATTAGATAAAAATTGTCATCTTAACAATATTGAGTCATCCCACGCACAAACATGGAATGTATCTCAATTTATTTAAAACTTTTTAATTTTTTCTTAATAATATTTTATAGTTTCCTATACAAATCCTGTACTTTTTTGTTAAATATATTTCTACCTATTTTATTACTTTGTCGCAATTGTGAATAGAGTTGTTTACATAATTGCATTTTGGATTGTTCATGGCTAGTATACAGAAACACAATTGAATTATGTATATTTATCTTGTATCCTGAAAACTTGCTAAACTCATTTATTGGTTCTAGTCGGGTTTTTTAATGTGTGTGGATTCCTTAGAATTTTCTCTATGCATGTGATCATCTTAGCTGCAGATAAAGACAGTTTCACCTCTTTTCATTCTGTATCTCCTTTGTTTCTTTTTCTATTTTTTGTTTATCTTGCTTTTTTCTTCCCTGGTTGCACTGTCTTGGACCTCCAATATAATGTTGAAAAACATGCTGAGAGTGGATATCTTTGTCTTGTCCCTGATCATAAGAGGAAAGTTAACAAGATTAAGTATCATGTTAATTGCAGGGTTTTTATAGATGTCCTCTATTCAATTGAGAAAATTCCCTTCTGTGTTTTCCTTATTCATTTTAATCATAAAATTATTGTTAGCTTTTTTATCTTTTATAACAAAATTTATATAAAGTATACCAAAATTGCAGTGTCTATTTTTTTCTTTTTCTTGTTTCTTTTCTTGTTTTGAGACAGAGTCTTGCTCTGTTGCCTGGGCGATCTCGGCTCACTGCAACCTTCCCCTCCCCGGTTCAAATGATTCTCGTGTCTCAGCCATCTGTGCAGCTGGGATTACAGGTGTGCACCACCACACCTGGTTAATATTTTTGTATTTTTAGTAGAGATGGCATTTCACTATATTGGCCAGGCTGGTCTCAAACTCCTGGCCTCAAGTGATCAGCCTGCCTCGGCCTCCCAAAGTGCTGGGATTATAGGCGTGAGCCACTGCTCCAGGCCATGTCTATGTATTTATTCTTGTTCCTATGCCCCTTTTTAAGTATTGAGTTTGATTTTTCTCTTTCTAGAGGTCTTTTAGTGATTTTAAAATTTTTTTTCTTTTAAAGAGGCCTTTTAAAGCAGTTTTTCAAAGGGGTGATACATTTTCTGAGTTTTTTATTTAAAAAAATATGTATTTAACCCTTCTATTAGAAAAAAGGCTTCATCTGGCTACAGAATTTCAGGTTAACAGTCTTCTCTTTTTTTCTATGCCAGACAACATTTGAATACATGTTTCCATCGTTTCCTTGTCAATGAGAAGGATCCTGCTGTCAACTGGATTCTCATTCATTCGTCTCCTTACTACCAGCCCACCTGGAAACTCTTAGGATGTCACTCCCTTCTTAGTTTTCTAAAGTCCCTTCCACTGGATCTTATTTCATGTCCCACCACAGCAGTCAGTGGGCCTTTCTGATCTAATGAGTCATACTTTGCTTAGCTCTGCAAGTGTGTATTTACTTTTTGAACATCCCCCTTCCTCTCTTTGTCCTCTCCCTGTGGTCTCCTCTGTGATTATTTAATGTTCATTTGTTGCACAGTGACAGCATGAAGAACCTTCCAGAACCCTCGGTCACAAGAATGGACAGGAGGACTCCAAGTCTCCATCAATTCAATCCAATAGGCGTCAACTCTATTTTCACAGAAGAAAGTCACATGATAATTACATTTTCCATTATAAATTGGCATGAAGATGATTAAACCTTGAGGAACAACATGAAATTAATAAATAATCATCCATGAGAAACATGAGATTTTTTTTTCCTGATTTTTATCAACCCCACCATGCCTCCCTGGGTTGCTGTGCAGAGGAGCCAGCAACAGGGTGTGTGTGAGGTGCCTCCCAAGTCTTGCAAATGTCTGACACTAGTGCCTCTTTCTGAGTTCATAGGCCTCTTTCTATTTGTGGTGAGTTTGCTTTCTTTTCCTTTGTACGATATGTCCACTGATGTGTGGAAATATATTATGAATATAATTCAATAACTAAGCTTTGGTAGCAAAAACCATTCATTCATTTTATGGGACATTTGAAGTTTCACACAAGAGGCAGCTGGAGGTTTATTAAGCACATCAATTATTAATTCATCACAGCTATGAGCCTGATTTGCTTATTTTCCATATTATCTCTGTCTAGTAGTTGAACTGAGTTGCTTTTTATTGCGTTGGCTTTCACTGTGATAATAAAATGTAATAACAGTGAGAATTTTCATTTCCCTCTCATCACTTCTCCCTGCAGATCAGCTGAGGACTGAAGCTTGGGTGGGGAAAGAGATTGACAGAGAGAAACAGAGACGGGAAATGAGAGCGAAAAAGAGAGCAAGAGTCTGAGATCTTTGAACTCCTTGGAGGTGAGTCATGAGTATGCGTGATTGGGTGAGAGCAGGGGACACTGTACCCCTGGATGGAGCCACATCTCTGTCACTCCACAGGACAGGTCTCGCCCCAAGTGGAGACCACCTTGCGGTCTGCAGAACACACGATCTCCCTCGGACATCTGCCTGCCAGTCTTGTCCAGCCCAGTCTCTCTACCCATCTGGATCTGACTCCTCTTCTAAAGAACCTCACGTCCCTGTTGGTCAAGAACTCTTCCCTGGAACTTATTTCTCTGACATTTCTCTTATCTGAACTTGTATTACAGGCTCTAAACAATTTTTAAAGAAGATTTTACAATACACTATATCCTTCCTGTTCACAGATCTCTATCTAGAGATCCTTGCAAAGAGGTAAACAATCTATTGTGTGCCCTCTACGCAAAACATGTTGGACAGCTTCCCCATCCAGCATGTTTATGTTGGAGGGCACACAAAACAAGCTGTCCAACAGCTGACTTTTTGTTTGTTTTTAATGGAAAGAGGTTTGAATCTTTGCTTGTACAGCATGAGTCCCCGTCCTCTTCCACCCCTTACTAGCTGGGGCTTTTCCGAACGTCAGTTTTCTCATCAGTTTAATGACAAAATAATCACAACAACCTCACAGACAGAAGAAGGCAATGCCTCTAAGCTTCATGGGTTACACTGTGTAACGTAAATATGGTAGCCATGAAATATTCTAATTACATTGCAAAGAAAGGGTCGAATCTGGTGGCCTTACATAACATCTGTAGAACATCTCCTAATCTCATTTGTAGCAGGTTCACTGAGTGATGAATTTGTGTCTTTCTCCACACAGCAATGGAGAGCTGGGAGGAGGGGAAAAGGAGGGAGTGTGGAAGGTAAATGCGTCATGATAACCACTCAGGGCTGGGGTCACACAGAACATGGTTCATATCCTAAATCTGCCACTTCTCTTTGTGTGATCTTGCACAAATCATTTGACTTATCTGACCCTAAGTTTATTCATCTATGAAACAGATGTGGCAGTGGTAGTGCCACAATTCAGAGCCCAGTTCCACCTTCCTCATAGGCTCATGATAAAGCTCCGTTTCCTACCCTTCCTCGCAGTTGTGTTGGAGCCACAGCAGGTGATATAGGATACTTCCAGCCCTGACCATAGGATACTTCTGGGAGGTGATATAGGGTGCTTCCAGCCCTGGCCATTTCCTCTCCTTTAAGATATCTATACTTGTTCTTTCCCACCCACAACCATATCAGTCAGCTTTTACCGAATAACAAAGCACCCCTAACCTCAGTGCTGCAAAGCAGCACACATTCATGTTTGCTTATGTGTCCATGGGTCTACTGGCGTCTTTACTGATGTAGGCCAAGTTTCTGGAGTCAGCTAGCGACCAGCCAAGGGCTGGCTGGTCTAGAATGGTGTCATTTTCATGACTGGTGGCTGTCTTGCTGCCAGCTGAGGTGACAGAGGTGATCGACCAGGTGTCACTGACCATTCAGCAGGTGAGCCTGTGCCCTTGCACACAGCAGTGACAGGGCTTGCAGAGTGGTAGCAGAATTTTCCAAGGTCCTCTAAGGCTCCATCTCAGAATTCCCTAAAGCTCCATGTCAGGATTCCAGCAACATTCCTTTCTCACCGTGTGCTGGCCAAAGCAAGTACCAAGCCCAGCCCACACTCCAGAGGTGGAGAAATCATTTCTACCTGCCAATGGAACAAGTTGCAAAGAATTGTGTCTGTTTTTGCATTCTAGCACAACTTTGTGAACCATAGATTGAGAGAGACAGTGTTGCAAGACAGCAATGTCACAAGCCTCCCTACTAATGCCATTGCATTCAAATGTGACCTGTGTGGCAGCAAACACCCCTCGAGCTATGTCCCTGAGGGGGACTGTCTGTCACAGCAGTCTGCGTGTCATGGCTAACAAAATGCGGGTAAGAACTCTGCTCAGGGAGTTCTTATGAGGATTGATAAGGCAAGGTATGGAAAGTTGTTAGCACAGTATCTCACATGTGCTCAATGCACAATTGCCATTTTAGTACTTTGTGTATTACTATTATCATTCTGCTTATTATTAGTATTTGCTTTGCTGTTAAAGATTTATGATGAACAGGTTCCTAACAGCACCATGATGGTCACGTGATTCTGGAGTCCTGCAGCCAGCAGTTCACACAAGAAGTATTGGTAAATGCTCACTGAGGACCTGCTGGCCCTAACATCCCAGCAAGAAACATGGAGTTTGTGAAGCAACCCCCCAACCTGCATCAGGCATCCCTCCTTTGCTGCCAATAGAAATAGTCAGTCCAGATCTTCACAGGGAGCCTCCTTGATGCTGCCCACCTAAAGAGGAAGGCCCAGTTTACCCTCCTTCACCCTGTGATTCCAGGGTATGGAGGAGAGAGCCCCACCCTACTTGTTAAGAATCAGTAGGATTTGGGGGCAGTAAATGCATTTTCTAACCCAGAAAATACTGAACACTCAGTAAAATAAGCTAAATAAAAATGAGTACACATTGTAAGATTGTCAAGTACATACTATATGATTCCATTTATATAAAAATGAATTTGTGCTAAGTCAGGAGACTGGCTGGGAGCAGGGAAGAGTCTGGAAGAGGAGACAAAGGGGGCTCCTGGGTCCTGTTTCTCGACTGGGGTGCTCATAACACAGTTGTGTTCTCCTCGTGAAAATTCATCAGGCCATCCATTCATGGTCTGTTCATTCTCTGCATATATTTGAATGTACATATAACATATAGCACATCAATAAAAAGTTTTAAAAGAACATGTGTTTGGGTCAAATTAGTAGAGATATTAGTAAATATGTGGATGTTATATTAGTAATGTATGAGATGCATGCATTAGTAAAACAATTGTGAAGTTATATCAGTTAAATCACATTTAACCATGATTTTAATAATTAATTTTGTAACTGAGAGATCTGTGACCTGTCCCAGAAAATCCAGACAGAGTGTATTTTGCACAGGACACAATGCGCGGTCTTCTACTTTGCCAGAAGTGGGCTCCCGGAGTCCTCACTCTGTTCTTGCCCAGGATGAACCATTGGCATACACAGACGGACACCTCCTTTTTGGCATAGACAGACACCATGCTTAATTCTCCTCAGCTTTATAAATTACGGTGAGTTTAAAGGTCACAAATGCTTCAAATTGGCCAGGCGTGGTGGCTCATCCTGTAATCCCAGAAATTTGGGAGGCCAAGGCAGGCGAATCATGAGGTCAAGAGATCGAGACCATCTTGGTTAACATGATGAAACCCCGTCTCTACTAAAAATACAAAAATTAGCTGGGTGTGGTGGTGTGTGCCTGTAGTCCCAGCTACTCAGGAGGCTGAGGCAGGAGAATCTAAGGCAGGGGAATTGCTTGAACCCAGGAGGTGGAGGTTGCAGTGAGCCGAGATCGTGCCACTGCACTCCAGCCTGGCAACAAAGAGAGACTCCGTCTCAAAAAAGAAAAAAAGAAAAAGAAAAAAAAAAACCTCCCAAATCCCAGCTCCTGCTCTTTGCCTGCACTTCACTGACTTTTCCTAAGGAGCATCTCTCTTTCTTTCCTTGGTCCATTTCATAATATTAGCATTGCCGTTAAAGATCTATAACGAACAGGATCCTAACAGCACTGTGATGGTCACATGGTTCTGGAGTCCTGCAGCCAGCAGTTTACACAGGAAGCACTTGATAAATGCATCTAAGGAGCAGCTCTCTCCCTTTCCTCAGTCCATTTCATAACGTGAGAAAAGTCATCCAAAAGGCCAGCAGTGTCTGAGATGTGACAGCATCAATGTTCCATACCCAGTGACTGCAGGAGAAGATCAGGTGCACTCCTCGGAGGGAGCTTCCTGAAGAATTACAGGCATTAAATACTTCCAATACCTTGGAAACAGTCCTCTAGAACACATGTGCAGGTTTCAGAATAAATCATGAACTGATGTTAAACCTGAAAACTTTTCTTTTCAGCAACAAGTAGGGGTCCTGCAGCCCACTCCCCAGCGACGCCTGTGAGACAGGCAGTGCATGAGAATAACTTTGCGGCACTGGCCCTTTCTAGACCACATCATGCCTTGCTTTTTGCCTGTGAGGTCCAGCTCCATTGAGTCTTTCACTAAAACCGAGAATCCCTGATTCATCTTTTAATCAACCACAAGGAGAGAACAGCTCTTAACTTCTTCGCTGTTGGTTCTTTACTAGAGATGAGGGAGATTTAACCAATTTTCTCCACTTTCAACAATAAGGCAGTTGGATCATAAATTCCATCCTGAGCGTGGCCTTCAAATACCCGGGTTTCCAATTGTCCCTCACATAACAGTTACCCAGTTTTCTCGTTTTTTCCTCAGTTCCAGGTCAAGCTCATTCTTAGTTGAAGGCTCCCTTCAAAAGCAGATGCTGCATAGTTTATTTGGGAAGGGATCCCAAACAGTCCGACAAGGGGGGAGGCAAAGCGAGGGAGAAGGAAGGTTTGAAAGCTGATGAAGGGGCTAATAAGAGTTACAGTGCAGGCAACTGAGGCTCCGTCCTGCCAGGGGCCCTGGATAAAATCCTCAGAATTGCCTTTCTGGGGGAAGGGGTACCTGGGATATTTGTGAAATGCCTCTGTCCTTCATTAGTTAGGAGGGCCCCTGGGTTATTAAATCCTTGGCATTTCTAGGATGTCCTACCAGTGGCTGAGCAAGCTGCCACGATGCTGCAGAGATCCCTCAGGCAGAGAGTGCAGACGACGGAATATGAAGTTAGCTACTCAGCCTTACCTGTGTACATCAGACCATTTAAATATGGTTTCTTTTGTTTTCTCAGAAAGATATTATATTCATGAAACTTGGAAACATAATTCCAAGTGAAAGAAGCCAGTCAGGGAAGATCACATATAGTACAATCCTATTTATATGAAATATCCAGTACTGGCAAATCCATAGAGACAGAAAATAGATTAGAGGTTTTCTGGGTCTGAGGGAAGGGGCAATGGAGATGACTCCTTAGTAGGCACATGGTTTCCTTTGGGGATGATGAAAATGTTCTAGAATTAGATGGTGGTGATGATTGCGAAGCATTGTGAATGTACTTAAAGCTGCTTAATGGTGTACCTTAAAAAGCCTAAAATGATATATCATTTTAATAAATTTTAATAAATAAAATGATATATCATTTGTATATATACCTACAAAATATATTATACCCCCCCCCCCACACAAAAAAGACATTCCTCAAGCAGGGATGCAGGCAAAGGTGAGGTGCTGTCCACCCCTGCAGTTACAGGTAGACTCAGAGATGAGACAATGGACGTGGGATGGGCTCGCTGCGTCTACCACAAGCCTCTCACCTGAATACCCCCAGTGCTAACAGGCACACACATTCCCACCCAAAGCACGCACACAGCTTGGACTGGAAACGCCCATTGATGCTGCTGAAGCCATACGGTGAAGAAAATGCACCCACGCTCGCGCGTCCCACCGCATGGACCATATCACTCCGGAACAAATAAAGCAAGCTGGCACCGCGCTTCCTGAGCCTTTACTCAGCGTGTATATATTTGTTCAGAAAGCATCTGTAGCCCCAGACAGCACCCAAGTCTACTCCTCACTTTAGTTACCAACATTAAATATCACACCAGAAAAAATACCAGCTTGCAACTCTGTGCCAGAAAGAGAGAGCCTTCCTCACGTTTACATGTGACAGGTGACAGAAGAGTTCTGCCCTGAGCTATACTCTCCAAGCTGAAAAATAATTTTTATGCCAAAAAAATTAAATTTGAGTCCCTCTGCTCTGCATGCAGTAAGGGATTTTCCTGCTAGTCTTCAAACCAGAATATTCATTATTTTTGGCAACTCTACTTGGCTGTTCTAATTTTTAAAACTGAAACGTTAACTATCTATTTTGGGGAATAGGTTCATGTACAAGGAACTCAAGCTCTTTCTGTTGAAATATACTTCTTCAGACATGGTTGACCAAAACTGACCTTTGAGTCAAAAGTGACAGGCAAAAGTAAAATTGTATGCAGCAATGGAGGAACAAACAGCACTCCGGGACTCCAAGACCCCTGGCCAGGTTCCCAGCTACCAGGATACCTGTGGAGGTTTTGTCTTGGGTCAACAGAGCAGGGAGACCATGGTGGGTCTGGGTGTGAGCTCAACCCCAGGACTCCCTGAAAGGTTAGAGGCTCCATCAGATGAGATGTCTCAAGGCGGGCAGGCAGGACAGCTGGGAGCTACACCCAACAGTGCAGCTCGGTTTCTCCTGCTCATGTCAAGGAACTGCCCTCAACACATCTGGGCTTCAGGATCTGGCCCTAAACCACTGCACGAGTTCCCTTGGACCTGCTCTGAATGCACTGACCTGGACCTGCATTGGCCCGTGTGTGTTCTTGTCACACAACGGTCTCACTGTGGCCAAAAATGTCACCCTGCCATACTGCTTGTCTTTTTGCCTGAACCCTACCTTCCAGTCTAGCTTGGCTGATATTCTCGTGCCCTGCCAATGCCTAGACAGGATAAAAAGGCCACCCAGAGTCTGCAGTATAGCACCAAAGTGGGCATCCATCTCCCGTCACACTGACATCACATCGAGATGGAAAGGAAAGGCGAATCCTGCAAGGGCTGGTGATTTCAGCCCTGGTGGCCGATTGGAACCACCTGGAGAGCTTTAAAAACTCCCGATGCCTGGACCTCACTGCCAGAGATCCTCAGGTCATGGTCCTGGGGAGTGGTCTGGGTTTGGGAGTTTAAAAACTCCCCAGCTGATTTTAATATGGTGTCAAGGTTGAGAATCATGGCCCAAGGGAAACATAAGATTCAAGATGTGGGGACATCTCCCTCTTTTTCCTCCATTTTCTCATTTTGAAGCACATCAAGTTCACATTCCAGGATGCAGTGTGATGACCTCACGTACTTCCAAGGGCACTTCTTACTAACACCAGTAGCACCACAGCCTAGGGCTGAGTCCATGGGATCATCTTTTAGGGACTACTTGATGCCCTGGGAGGCTCATGGGGTTAGGAGTCAAGAGACCTGAGTTCAAGTCCAGCTCTGCCACTGGAAAGCTTGGGTCTTAGGTGTGTTCTCACCACTGTGCCCTCTCTACACTCACCTCCAAAATGCAAGGATTAGCACAAGTCCCTTCTGCCTCTGCCTCTGCCACTGGCTCCCACCCAAGGATGAGCTGCTTGTGACTCCTGTGGAGCGGGGACATATGAACCTATCTCCAGTTGGAGCAAGGGCTCCTGAGGGACCCCAAAGCTCACGCTGAGCTCTACACCAGCATTGCTGCTTGTGGTGAACAGTTCTCAAAATTCTGTCACTTACCTAATCACAAGTTCCTTGGGGATTTTGGAGGGTTCTCCACAGCCTGACTCAGGCTGGTTGCCAAGCCTGCCCTGTGGTCATTACTGGTCCAGGTCCACCCACACCCTGCCCAGAGGACATCATCTCTTCTCACTGCTGAGTTCCCTCCCGGGGATGGTGATGCGGCTTGATTCTGAGGTTCCTTCATCATCTGCCTCAAACCAATGCAAGTCTCTGGAATTT
Source organism: Rhinopithecus bieti (assembly GCF_001698545.2). Lineage (NCBI taxonomy): Eukaryota > Metazoa > Chordata > Mammalia > Primates > Cercopithecidae > Rhinopithecus > Rhinopithecus bieti. The sequence goes on along the minus strand of NW_016824749.1, from coordinate 5,554,122 downwards.
CTCCAACTCAGAATCTATTCATAGCACAGGAATAGAATACCCCTGCAACACTCCTGCCCCATAAATGCCTATTTCACATTCTAGGTATTTAAGCTGAGCATGGTGATTCACATCAGTAGTCCCAGCCACTTGGGAGGCTGAGGCAAGAGGACCATTTGAACCCAGGAGTTGGAGGCTACAGTGAACTCTGATCACTCCACTGCACTCCAACCTGGGCAGCAGAGCGAGACTCCAAGTCTAAAAAAGTGTAACAATTTAAAGCTTTTTTAATTTAAAAAAAATAAGATTTAGGTCTTTGAACGTGTCTAGGTCTAAATCATCCAGAAGCTGGTTTTGAGCCTGGGCTCTGAAGTCAGACTTAAGTTTGAAGTTGCCTCTGGCTTGCATGGACTGTACAACCCTGGGCAGGTGACCTACCCTCTCCAAGCAGTGGTGTCTTCATTGGTAAATGGAGAGCATGACAGAGTTTATCTGCAGTGGTTGTGATGGTTAAATCAGAAGCATCCCGTAATGCCCGTGACAGAGTGTCAGGCACCTCTGAAATGTAATTCTGTGATTCACGGAGCACCCGTCACACTCAGGATCAGCTTCTCATCTTCACCACAGTGAAGAGCTCCCCGCTGGGACGCTGCACACCAACTAACCAACGGGGAGGGGCTGGGCTTGCTTCCTTATGTCTTTTAGCTGAAGTCCAGCTCCATTCTAGGTGAGGCTGACCTCAGGAGGACAAAGCCAAGTTCAGTAGTTTTCTTGATAGCTCCAAAGACCAATTCTGATGAAGATGGTCTCCATGAAGTCTGGCTTTATGTCCAGCCTGATAGCACTGCTATCAACACTGAGGACTGAATAGCAGTTGTAGGGTGCTCTGACAATTCTAGAGAAATAAAACCAATCCTACTGGAATTCAGCGTCCTACTGAGATTCTGCAGGGGCCTCTCCATGTCCCTGTGAAACAGGAGGGGATGCGTTCCTACTAAGGCATCTCTACTTTCATCTACCCTACATATTCACCTTGCACTCTGAGGTTCTATTTGAAGAAAATGCTGTGTGGCCAAATATATTCATCAATAAAGAAAATGGAAAACCTCTGACACAGGGCAGAGCTTCTAAAGGTGGATGAGCATGTGACTCTCCTAGGCGTCTGGCTCAAGGGCAGGTTGAGATGCAGGTCTGGGTGGAGTTGAGATTCTGTGTTCTTGGAGAGCTTCTGGATGTTGCTGATGTTACAAGGCTTAACAGGGAGGCTCCAGGGGCCCCAGAATCCAATGCTGGTGAGCCCTTATCATGGATGCAGACCTATTTGGGAGCTTTACGGAAGAAAGGTCCTCAAATGACCATACAAATGGAAGAGCAATTAGGGTATCTTAAAAATCTTAACTGAATTTGGGCATTGATTAATAAAGATTGGTTGGAACTGCATCCAGCCCTTGGCGACACCTGCGTTCCTCAGGATTTACTGCACTTCTGCCAACTCTGATGTCAGGGTCACGCCGGGTCCTGGGCACTGGGACTCTCATGGCAAAGATTGTGGGACCAGGCTTGGGAGGGGAGCTTTCATTCCTTGGATTTCTCTACCATATCTCTGGATGGCATCAGTCTGCTCGGCTGAGGATGCAGAGCCAACAAAGACATTCCACCTTGCATCCGCAGTTTATTTTTAAAAGCTGGGCAAGACAGAGAGTTCATGGCCAAATAAAGTGGACCACTCCAGGCTACAGCTGTGCACGGAGACTCGGGTGAGATAGCTAAACTCAGCTGGGGCCACTGGAAAGACCTTATAAGTGAGGTGACAAAAGTCAGACCTTGAAGGATGGGGAGAGTCTGGCCAAGGAGCCAGAAAAGAGACTCAGGGAATCATAACCCCTTCACCTTTCCAGTCTGAGTTCCTTCCCTTCAGCCTTCCTCAGGTTCACATTTCTCAGAAAAAAAATTGTATGATGCGCTATGCTTTGCTGTCCTAATAAATGAGCTTTAAAAAGTACTTCATCAACTTTGAAGCATGACACAAATGCAAGAGGACTATTTTTATTCACCTGCAGGTAACTTAAGCTGTTTGTATTCATCAGCAGGTAACTCAAATTGAAATGCATTTGGAAAAATTTGCTAATACCGTTCTCGCTAATATGCTAACTTAGGACCTGCGATCATCTCAGCCTCCTGGGTCAACCATTCCTTGGTGTTGTTGTTCCCATTTTTAATCTCATGGTTATTAAACCCTGCCTTTATACCACTGACTGTTTTAGCAGATGTCACTGGGGAACTTTTACTGGGCTCAAGCACCCCTGGCGAGCTGTTGCAGGGTAGGCAAACTTCCCTGCAGGGCTGCCCTTGCTAACCTGAACCCCTTCTCCTAGAGATGCAGGAAAGTTATCCTCCCCAGGAGGGACCCGAAGCCAACAACAGAGTGACACAAGGGTTGATAACTCAGCCCCCTTTGCTTCTGGACGGGCAACTACTGTGGGATCATTCACAGTCCGGAGCCCCCATGGACATGGGATGAAACTGACATTCCACATCTTCACTCCACTGCTCCCCTTCCCTGGCATGTGTCCCTCACTCCCCTGTGGCTCTCTCCTGAGAGCTCTGCCTCCATAAATCATGACTCAGGCTCTGCTTCCAGGGAACCTGACCTAGGACGATTGCTAAACACTTCACTGAAATGCTTCATTTTATCATTGCAATGAGATGGATGCATACACATATGGTGCTAATTATTATCATTATGACTGATTAGGCAATTTGCCCAAATTCCTACAGTGAGGACTTGAATTCAGCTCACTACACGATGTCTTGTCTCCCAGTTTGAACTGTTAGTTCTTTGGAAGGAAGCTGGTTATGCATCAGAGTGGATCGTGTTTTAAAGTCTCCGTTGCTCACAACTCCTTTTGATATTAACAGAAGTACAAAAATCATACTTCTGCATATTATAATATTAGAGCAACAAGCTCTCACTAAAATAATTCAAGTGTCCCAGGGGCACAGAGAGAAACATTGAGACTTCTATAACGCCCTGGGAGTCAGATGAACAGAGAAGGTGATCATTCAGCAAGCAAGACTGCAAATGTGGACTCTGAAGACACAGGTGCAAGGCGTGAATTTTTTTCTATGCGTGAAACACTGATGTGTAGCATGCTCTGATAATTATCAGGAACCGAGCTCCCAGGGCTTCCATCCTTTATTGTCTGTCCCAGGCGTCAGAACCCAAGCACATTTATCTCCAGAGCCAGGGACATTCGTGTTCAGTGTTTCTGGAGTGGCACTCCACGCTGATTTATATGTTCGGGGGACAGAGGAGCAGCGCACCAGCAGCTTCTAATGGAAACTCACTCAGTTCATCATAAATATCTCATCTGCATGCAGGCCCACCACCAACCAGTTTCTGAGATGAGGCCTAGGAAGCTGCATTGCTACCCAGGTCTTTTGGGACCCCTTGTCCATCCTAAATTAGAGCATCACTTTTCTAGAGGAGAGTTCATTGATACCTAAAATAGGATAGAATTTTTTAAGACCATTGAAAAAAATATTTTAAGAGCAAGAGAATGAGTGAGAAGAAGAGTAGAATTCATTCCACAAAACTATATAAAGAATGATTTTTGCTGTCTATTTTTAAAAAGCATTTAAGGGTATTGGAAAATGCTTGCTCTAAACCAAATGTTGACAAACTTTATTTAAAGGGCCCAGTAGTCAATATTTGAGGCTTTAGAGTGCTATAGTCTCTGCCACAACTACTCAGTTCTACCACTGTGGCACAAAACCAGCTGTAGACAATACATAAGTAAATGCATACAACTGTGTTCCAACAAAACTTTATTTACGAACAGTGATTTGAATCTTATGTAATTTTCACATGTCATGAAATGTTATCTTTTTGATTTTTCAACCATTTAAAAATGTAAAACCAAGCCTGTAATCCCAGCACTTTGGGAGGCCGAGGCGGGTGGATCACGAGGTCAGGAGATTGAGACCATCCTGGCTAACATGGTGAAACCCCGTCTCTACTAAAATACAAAACCTAGCCGGGCGAGGTGGCGGGTGCCTGTAGTCCCAGCTACTCGGAGGCTGAGGCGGGAGAATGGCGTGAACCCGGGAGGCGGAGCTTGCAGTGAGCTGAGATCCGGCCACTGCACTCCAGCCTGGGCGACACAGCGAGACTCCGTCTCAAAATAAATAAATAAATAAATAAAAATAAAAATGTAAAACCATTCTTAGCTTGCAGGCAATACAGGCGCACAGGATGTGGGCTGGATTTGCCCCACAGGCCGTATTTTGCCAACCTCTACTCAATACTATCTGAAAACCCTTACTTTATTACAAATACGATGGCAAAGTGTAGATTTAACTTCCCTCTACCAAGTACTAGGAGGAGTTAAACCAAACTGTGAATAATGGTTATTATATGAATAATGAGTGGGGTTACAAGTGGTTTTTATTTTCTTCATTATATTTTTTCAGCATTTATCAAAAATTTTACAATAAGCATATTTTCTGGTTAATAAATAAATTTTAAAAATATGATAGAAGTGGTGCCTGTTATAGAGATTAAAATCTTGAAATTTAGACTTAAAAAATACCATCTCCTCTCGTTCATGTGCAACATGGGGTATTGCCTGAAAATTGTCGGACAGACATAAGCAATATGCACAGAGACAGGGGCCTGGGCCTTCACGACCTCCTCCTTTGACTGTGTTATTTTAGGAAACTCCTTAACCTTCTCAGCCTCCCTTGGGCTGTTAGTCAGATGAATATCATGATGCTTGACTGGGGGAGAATCAAATCAGATAAAGCACATTCCTTCAAAGTTCTGAAACCCTTTGTTTTAGGCTTTGCAAGAGTGAAAAATATTGTTCTATCTGAAAGCACATTCTTTCAATGTTCTGAAACCCTTTGTTTTAGGCTTTGCAAGAGTGAAAAATATTGTTCTATCTGTCAGGGAATTAGAATTCTGTAATCTCCATTTAAGTGAATTTTTTCATGGAATCACCATTTGCTTTTTTGGGGGTTCCTGAACTAAGACCCAATCTGGGATTCAGTTAACAGTTTTCTTCCTCTTTTTCCTGAATTTCTGGGCCAGAGCATCAAGCTTTGCCTTCAATTTTCCTGTCCTCACTCATCAGAGTGTCCCTAGATACTCCGAAAGTGATTCTGGGGATTGGATGGAGCTGCACTTTGTCAGTGGGACGGGGGCAGCAGGAGCTCGGCCAGGCTGACATCAAGGCTACTGCCCCAGGGCCCCAGCAACCTCCCCTGTTCCCTCCCACCTGGAGAAACCAGAGCCCCACATGCTGGGGCCTCAATCCAAGTGTGGTTCTCTTGTGAGTTTAAGGCTGTCCTCCAGGCACAGATCCTAACCTGGCTCGGAAGTTGGTCTGTGCCTGTCATAATGCCATGGAGGGTGGCCGCAAGTGACCATCACAGTGCCCTGGCAAGGACTCTGCCCTAAAAGAAGGAACCTGGGAAGTAGGGTACCCAGTTCACATTCAGTCCTCAGAATTGACAGCTGTGTGGATCTTTCATTTGCTATGGATTAATTAAGCTTATTCAGCTGGTGGTGACTCTGCCAGGTACTGGGATGCAGGGTGAAGACAAACATGGCCCTGGCCTCATGGAGTTTATAATCCAGTGGGGAAGCTAGACATTAGTCAAGAAGCCAGAGAAATTTTATGATGACTGCCAAGCAAAAATACATGTGAAGGGTAAGACATATGCACCAGACCTAGTTGAGGAAGGCAGGGAGACAGAGGAACCTTCCTGTGGGGTCTTGTCTGTGACATGGAACTCAGCAAAAGGTTCCAAGTGAGGTGGGGGAGAGGAAGAGCAGGGACGATGATGCATGCAAAGGCCCTGAGGCAGGACAGAGAGAGGGACCACCCAGTGTGTGGGCAAAAGCCTGTCCTGTGATGGCAGGGGACAGGCAGGGCAGGCAGGTCCAGGTCTAGGCCCCACTGGCCATTTGGCCCATAATTGACGAACTTCAGGGAGCCCCTGAGCAATTGCAGGGAAGGTAGCAGGACCTGCATGTAAGCCAGGACTCCTGTGACATTGCCAGCTCTGCTCCAGGGACTCGCAGATGAAGGCCAGGGAAGCATGTGACGGGATCTGCGTTCAACAGCAGCTGAACTGTGCTGCCAGTGACAGGATCCTCTGGACTTTTGGGGGTCAGGAGTGGCAGAGAGGGCCAGACAGTTGTCTGGGTCACATCTCAGGTATGTTATTGGCCCAGTAATGCCCAGCAGTCTAGGGGCAGGATGTCCCCAAGGTCAATTCGGGGAAGACACTTTCTGGTAGTGTCACAGGGCCACACTCCCTCCCCTCACGCCCAGTGATGGATAGAAGCTTTGGCAGAAGAGGTCATGCCTGCAGGCAAACCTCCTGCCCTTCCAGAGTCACTGAGCCCCGGAGTCTCCACTTTGACTTCTCTTCTCAGGTGGGCTCCCAGTACCTAGCAGACCCACAGAGTCCTGGCTTCCAGCAGCATTCTGTCACATCGTGCAGGGTGCTGACAATGGCTTCCCAAACTTCATGAAGGGAAGGCCCCCTCAGCAGCGGTACTATTCTGAGAGAGCATAAGCGTTGCTAGGCAGGCCCCAGCCCATGCACCTGGGCCACAATGGAGATGCCAACTGCAGAAACGCAGCATAGGCCCAGACCGGGACTGGCCACAAATTCAAACTGGCCTGTGCCAGGACGTTGACTCCATGCCCAATCATCCCAGCTCTCCGACTCAATTAGGACAGAACTGAGCAGGGAAGAGCTGTGGGGAAGTCGGGCCATCATCCAGCAAAAAACCATCGAGCAAAAGGAGAGAGATCTGGTGGGCTGGGTTTGGGGAACATGTCTAAGACCCCTTCTGTGCATATGGGGTCTCCACTGATTTTCCTGGAAATGGCTTTTAAACAAGGGGAAAGCCCGCTTCCTATTGATGACAGCCTCTCTGGGGATTCTGCGTGTGTTTACCGGAGTCACCGATGTCAGGTGGGCAGCTCTGCCTGGCTTCCATTGCCAGAGGACAGTCAGCACATCTTCCGCAAGCAGGGAACCTCAGTCTCTGCTGAGACCAGACCAAGGAGGCAGTCAAGCTGGTAAATGATCCTGCTTAGGAGGGAAGCTGTGTCCTCATCTAGTATTGCACCTGACCCCACAGAGTGGCAGATTCTTCGTTGTTTGTCACTGTGACACATGTGAGGCTGGCTTGCAAGGAGCACTCTCCCTCGCCACGGGACACTGCCCCGAGCCTGGGCCGTGAAGTGGGGAGCCTTCCCCAGCGCTGGCAGGCGGGGCAGGAACCGGGCTCTGCTGCCCAAGGCGGGATGCAGTTTCTGCCCTACTGGACCTTTACTTTTCTGCCTCAAAACATAAATTAAATTAATAAAAATTATATTTCTGACATAAAGTTTTAAAGTAGATGGGGCTGTAAGTATGAGTAAAAGTGCGGAATGCAGGCATCACATAAATTGAAGATATATTTTCCTCCTTGGGAACTTTAGCTTTCCTTCCTTCCTTCCTTCCTGCCTTCCTTCCTTCCTTCCTTCCTTCCTTTTCTTCCTTTTTTTCTTTATTTCATCCCTTTTTCCTCCATTTTGTCTTTCCTTCCTCATACTTTTTCCTCCTTTTTTCTTAATTTTTTTTCTTTTTGCAAAATAAAAAAATTAAGAATTTTGGCTTCCACCTGCAGAGGATGACAAAAGCATTTCATCAGTGTACCTGCTGTGTGCTCTCATCATGTCGGGCTCTGGAGATGCAGCATTAAAATAAAACTCAGAAGTTCGTCTTCTGTTGTGCTTAGGGACTCCCAGACACAGTAGGAAGAAAGGAATCAGGATTAGAAACTGGGGCTCAAGATAGGATGGTCATTGGTGATTCTTCAGGGATCCCCTCAGTTTTTTGCTTGAATTAATTTTTATTGTTATTTTTCATAAACATCACATTTACAGACAGGCTGGGGTGGTGGATGAGGGACTGGGGAGAGGGTACAGGAAGGAAGAGATGGAAAGGAGGGATGTTTATATACTTAGCATTTGCTGTGTGTCTTAAATACACTCTCGGATTTGGAACAAAAGTTCTGACAGAAAGTCAGTGTAGTGAATTCTTACAGTTGTGCGTTGCCTCAGCATCCATTTTGAATCTAATTTGGACCTTCTCCTACCAGAAGCAGGGCTTAGTCACCCTTGACACGGTGTCCAGGGCTCCACCCACTCCTGGTTCCTCACTGTGACTGACCCAGATATCTGCCTTGTACACCCACCTCCTGGTGACCACCTCCCTGTGGGACAGGCAGATACAGCCCACTCGATGGCCGCACTGACTCCACACCCCACAGGGACTTCCCAGACATGCTGCCATGCCCACCTCTTAGCCACAGGGACCCCATGGTGTCCGTGTCTGGTTGCTCTAAACCCACCAGTGAGAAGTCCCCGTGGGAAACCCATTTGGGAAACGCCCTGGACCCCAAAAAGGGCTTAGGCCTCAGGTCCCTCTCTCTGCCTTCACCCCCCTCCAGGTGAGCGTTCACGATCCAAATGGCTCCCCACTTTCTGCTGGCACCATGGGGCGCGCTGCCCTCTCCCTGGGATCTGTAAGTGACACGGTGCTTCTGTTGCTTCCTGTGTCTTCTTGTGCTGCCTCCTGTGTCTCCCCCAACCCACACCCCAACCCAACTCTCCTCCTGTTTGGGCCCTCCTAGGGAGTGGTTGTCTGGGTAGGAATAAACTGGACATGTGTCAGACAAGAGCCACAAGGGTGTCTGCCAGTTTAAAAATATTTCCTTTTGAGAAGGACACTTGGTGACAGGTCCTTCACTTAGGCGTTAGGGAGTTTACCAGGATAACGAGTATCCCATGCAAAGCAAATGCTGCAACTGTCCACACTCACATCCCTTGGGTTCCCATCAGGGCAGGGTTAGAATTTACAGACATTCTCCAGAAAGACACCTCAAGACCAAATCAAAGGAAAAGCACAACAGACAGGAATCAAAATAAATCAATCTAATTGATAAAGATTATTTTCCACAATATGACATGCATGGGTGGCTGGGCATGGTGGCTTTGGGAGGCCAAGGTGGGAGGACTGCTTGAGGCTAGAAGTCCCAGACCAGCCTGGACAACATAGGAAGACCCTGTCCCTACAAAACATTTTTTTAAAAATTTCCTAGAGAATTGTGGCATGTACCTGTAGTCCCAGCTGCTTTGGAGGCTAAGGTAGGAGAATCACTTGAGCTCTAGGGCTGGAGGCTGCAGTGAGCTATGATCACACCACTGTACTTCAGCCTGGGCAAGAAAAAAGACATACATGATGACTGCAGAATCTCAAAAGCAGCCCCTTACCAATGTCATTCTGCAGATGGAGCCTGAGCTGAGAGGTTGGTGAAGGGACAGAGGAAACCACAGGCTTGAGCACCAGTGAGCGCTTGGCACTGGGCATTTCCCTCTGATGTTCGGATTTTTTTTTTAATTATTATTATACTTTAAGTTCTAGGGTACATGTGCATAACGTGCAGGTTTGTTACATAATGATATACTTATGCATGTTGCGTGTGCTGCACCCATCAACTAGTCAGCACCCCCAGATTCATCATTTATATCAATGTATAACTCCCACTGCCATCCCTCCCTCCTGGCCCCCCTCCCATTGATAGGCCCCAGTGGTGCATGTTCCCCTTTTTCCCGAGTCCAAGTGATCTCATTGTTCAGTGCCCACCTATGAGTGAGAACATGCCGCGACGGGTTTGGTTTTATCTCCTTTCTTGCTGATTATTTGCTTAAGAATGATGCGTTCCAGCTGCATCCATGTCCCTACAAAGGACGCCAAACTCATCCTTTTTATGGCTGCCATAGTATTCCATGCGTGATATGCTGTCCACCCCATTTTCTTAAGGTCCAGCTCTGTCACAGATGGACATTTGGGTGTGATTCCACGTCTTTGCTATTGTGAATAGTGCGGCAATAAACATACGTGTGCATGTGTCTTTGTAGTAGACTAATTTATAATCCTTTGGGTATATACCCAGTAGTGGGATGGTTGGGTCATATGGTACATTTAGTTCTAGATCCTTGAGGAATTCGGATTTTAAACACTCCTGCAATGCCTCCACCTCACGAACGCTGTGACTGCTCTTGAGGAAATGCGTCCTGATGTTCCTAGAGAAAGAAGCTGTCACTCTGAGGCCCTCCCAGAGGTCCTGCAGACACCGTTCATTATTTAGGCTTTGTCAGCAGGGGAGAAAAGCTGTGCGTATATGAAGCCCTTAGACCAGACTGCACTTTGCTTTGCTTTGCTTTGCAATGCTTTCTCCCACTCCCTCATGTTCACATCCTTACCGCACTGTGCACTTTTGCTATGCAAATTTAAATCATGCAACCCTGAAATAATATGGAAATCACTCATGTTTTTGTGCAAAATGTAAAAGAATGTAAATGATGGAAATTAACATTTCATTCAGGATCACCAGATTTCAAGGCTGGCCAATTGCAGGCTGTATTTTCATTGGTGATCCCCCAGAAAGTCCCATTAGCTTTAAATCAAAGCCCTGCTGTTCATGTCAGGAATGGTCTTAGGTCAGGTGAGGGCAAAGGCTGCAAGACCCCTCCCAAGACAACCCTAGCATGGAATTTGCATGCAACATGCTCCTTCACTCTGACCTGAATCTCAGGGTAAGTAGTCAGAGTTGCAAAGGTCCTCTTAACTGAGTCTCTTACTCTCATAGTTAAAATTCAAACTCAGATTCACTGGGTGTGGTGGCGCATGCCTGTAGTTCCAGCTACTCAGGATGCTGAGGTGGTGAGGTGGGAGGATAGTCTGAGCCAGGAAAGTCAAGGCTGTAGTGAACTGTGATTGTGCCAATGCACTTTAATCTGGGCAACAGAGCAAGACCCTGTCTCAAAAATCACAACCAAAACAAAAGACAAAAACAAACAAACTCACCTTAGGGAATGAATGGAACCATCCTCTGTAAGAGTCTTTGTTATTATTATGAATTTTTAAATTGACAAATAACAATTGTATGTATTTATCATGTATTCCATGATGTTCTGAAGAGCTTATTGATAGACATTTTGGACTCGCTAAATTGAGCTAATTAACATACGTATTACCTCACATACTTAGCATGTTTTGTAGTGAGAACACTTAAGATCTCCTGCAGCAATTTTCAAGAATACAATACCTTGCTAATAACTATAGTCATTGTGCTATACAATAGATCTCTTGAACTTATTCTATCTAACTGAAATGTTGGAAGATTCCTGAAGGAAGGCTAATAGGTAAATGGCACATGCCCTCCTTCCCCACAACAGATGTGGCTTCCAGGCAAGGTCAGGCAAAGCCTATGAAAACTGTCATTACTCTAGGGAGTTATAAAGAGTTATAATCAAAATCACAATCCTTTATGATGAATTTTTGGTTGTGCTTTGAAATATTTATAGATATTCATGACACTGAGTATCTAGGTAGCAACAACCAATTGTGCTTTCAATGAAAAGTTCCCATGGGACATCTTTACCTATGCTGTGCTAAGCTGGATTTTCCAAATCAAAGGGAATGCCCTCCATGAGAATATAAATTAATGTAAATATATTGATTTTATCACTGTATTTTTTAACAGTGCTGGACAGTTTCCAAATGGCTTTCAAATGCATTGTTTCTTTTAATTCTCAGAATAACTTATAAGATCATGACATTAAGGCACGGTAGGATAGGCTTTACTGTGGGAACCAGTAAACCCCGGTCTTTCAATGGTTTAGCCATATCGCAGTCTGGTGCAGGCTGTGTTGTCATGTCCATCTGGTAGCTACACAATCCCGAGACTGTGACCCCAAGGACAGCACAGTAAGGGAGAAGCTGGAGGATCACAGTGGAGATGGCTTTAGGGGCCAGTTCTAGAAGGTTTTCTTTGCTGTTGCTCACACCTTCTGGGTCGGAAGTCAGTCACAAGTCCCCTACCCAAACAACCTGATGATAAAAAGGCACTAAAGCATAGCATATACCTCACCAAAGAAGATATATAGATGGCACAAAGCGTATGAAAAGATGGTCCACATCATATGCCTTCAGGGAAATGTGAAGTAAAACAGAACTGAGATACCACGACATAATGAATAATCAAAATATAGCACACTAACAAACTAAGTTCTGACCAAGAGGAGGCAACAAGGCAAAGCCCTCCTCTGTACCCAGAAACAGAAAATGTGTGCAGGTAAAATAGCATTGCTATCGTTTATATACAGTTTGTTTGTCCCCACCAAATCTCATGTTGAAATTGGATCCCCTATGGTTCAGTGTTGTGGGGGTGGGGCCTGGTGGGGTGTTTGGGTCATTGGTGGATCCCTCATGAATAGATGAATGCCCTCCCTTGGGGTGAGTGAGTACTTGCTCTGTTAGTTCCCTCCATACCTGGTTGTTAGAAAGAGCCTGGCTCTCTGTCTTGCTTCCTCTCTCTTTCCTCTCTCTCACCATGTGGTCTCCATAAACTAACTCTCCTTCACTCTCTGCCATGAGTGGAAGCAGCCTGAAACCCTAAACAAATGCAGATGCAGATGGCAATCGGGAACTTTTCCAGAGATAAGAATCATGAGCCAGATAAATCCCTTTTCTTTATGAATTACCCAGCCTCAGACATTTCTTTAAAATAGACTAAGGCAAGCATTGAGTGTGTCTTAACCAATATTTACTTCAGCAAACTTTTATTGAGCACCTGCTATATTCCAGGCCACATGCTGGGTCTTAAGGGTATTATTCTTGTTCTTTTTAAACATTTAGAAAACTGAGGCTCAAAATTGTTAAATGACTCTCTTAAAGCTGCACTATTAATACATTCGAGATTTGTACCTCAAATTAGGTTTTTTTTTTGTTCTCCAATTAACCATCCTTTATTAGTTTCACTTGGTATCTTGATATATGTAAATAGATTTTCTGAAAAGTTATTCTGATCAAAGAGTTTTTAATCCTGTGATGAAAAGCATTCATGATAAATAGTTCCCTTTGTTTTCATGCCAACTACTGTTGACAGCAAAGGGACTTCTAAATGTGGTGTTGGCCGCTCTAGAAATCAGGTGACAGAGAGAGTATTAATTTGATTTCTTTATTTGTGATGTGACTCTAATATATAGAATAAATGCCATGCCATTGAATAATTCTGTGGGATTCCTTCTTGTAAAGTGATGCCTTTTCAGTCCATGATCTTTCTAGCCATCAAGATTCCTCCTTAACATGAGCTAGAAGATTCAATTTGATTTTTAGATATTGTTCCTTCTAGTATATTGGTAGCATTTGCAGGTTCAATTTTCTGCATTTCTGTTGCTTTCATCTGCAGACTTTAAGGCAAGTATATTGACTTTTCATTTGAAAATATTATTTAATTTCTTACTGGTTGCCTGGCATTGAGTTCCTTGGGATACTTTTTAAGCTAAAACCAAGTATTTTAATTTATTTAAAAGAAAACCATTTTCATTTGCAAACCATCAGGAATTTATGATATTGCATGTAGCATACTTAGTAAAAGAATATAACACATTAAATAGTGTAATTATTACATAGAATTAACTATACAATTTTCATGTGTTTTTAGATTATATTCACATGGTTAAAACATACCCAAAAGTAATAAATTAAAATAACCTCTCAAGCTAGCACCCACAGCCAGTCCAAATGTTTGCCTTTGGTAAAAATTAATTTAGGTCAAAATCTAGAAAAGACATTCCTTATTAATAGAACCATGTCCCAGATAAAGGTTCATGCTCTAAGTCTGAGGAAAATATTGAACAGAGAGGACAAAAAACACTAAAACCAAGGTCAACAGATTCCATAGGCTGTGTCAATAATTTAACTCCTTGTCAAAACAAAGCCCAGCATCTTTCAGAGTAGGAGCTATAACCCAGATTCCCTGTAATATATAATCCACAATATCTAGAATGTGATTAAAAATTACTAGACATATAAAAAACCAGAAAGTTATTACATATAATCTAGGGAAAAGAACATAGGCAAGAAAAAAACTAAAAAACACTTGTAAAGTTCACAGTCCAGAGGCACCGTCTCCCAGAAAGGATGATGCTTGATTATGTGGCTACAGAGTACTTCCCCCTCCAGATGCCCTACCACTATGGTACTAAAGGCCTAGATACAGCAGTTCCTTTTACCCAGCACATCATACCCATCTTTTTGAAATAACAACAAAAAATTTACAAGGCATACTGAAAGGCAAAAAAAGGGACAGTTTGAAGTGACAGAACAAGAATCAGACATGGCAGGGATATTGAGATTATCCGACAGGGAATTAAAACAACTATGACCAATATGCTAAGGGCTCTAATGGATAAAATAGATAGAAGAGAAATGTAAACAGAGAGATGGAAAATCTGCACAGATCATTATAGCAGCTTTATTCAAAATTGCCAAAACTTGGAAGCAATCAAGATGTTCTTCAGTAGATAAGCAGATAAATAAGCTGTGATACATCCAGCCAATATTATTCAGCACTAAAAAGAAATAAGCTACCAAGCCATTAAAAGACATGAAGAAAACTTAAGTACATATTACTGAGTGAAAGAAGCCAATCTGAAAAAGACTACATTCTGTATGTAGCTTTTATTCCAAATACATGACATTCTGGAAAAGGCTAGGGGTTAAGAAGGTGCCATGGGCTAGGGGTCAGGGAGGGATGAATAGGCAGAGCACAGAGGATTTTTGGGGTAGTAAAAATACTCTGTATGGTACCATAATGGTAAATATATGTCCACATATCTTTGTCCAAACTCAGAATATACACTATCAAGATTGAACCCTAATATAAACTATGGGCTTTAGATGGTAATGATATGTCAATGTAGGCTCATTGATTGTAAAAAGTCCACCACTGTGGTGTGGGGTATTAACAATGGGGGAAGCTGGGCACGTGTGGATCATGGATTGTATGGGTATTCCTGTACTTTTCTCTCAACTTTGCCATGAACCTAAAACTGCCCTAAAACAATACAGTGTTTTTTTGTTTGTTTGTTTGTTTTTAAGTAGTCAATAGAAACATACCCAAAGCTGATTCAGATATAGAAATTAGCATTTATGTGGCACGTATAATTGTGTTCAAAGACTTAAAAGAAAAGTTGAATGTAATGAATGAACAGATGGAGAATCTTGGCAGGCAAAAAAAATGAAAATTACAAAAGAACCAAATGGGAAATCTAGAACCAAAAATTACAGTACATAAAAGGTCCCTCTCAATCACAGGCCAACAGAAATTAGGCAACCTGGAGGTTAGAGAGAAAAAAAAGTTTGGAAAATTTGAAAAGAGCATAAATCACCCATGGCATAATGTCATCTGGGTAACTGGAATTTCAGTAGACAAGGATAATGAGAATTTGATAACAAAATATGTGAAGAAATAATTTCTGAATTTTTTTTCATAAATGGAGAAAAACATCAACTTACAGATAAAGGAATATTAACAAATCTCAATCAGAATAAACACAATGAAATCACCAGACTCAGACACATTGTGAAAGTATCTAGAGGAAAAAAGATGCGTGGTCTCTGGGGAGCAACCATACAAATAACAGTGTACTTCTCATAAGCAATGGATCAAAAGACAGGCAGATGGCAGCTTCTAGGTGTTAGAAGGAAAAAGGTGTTATTCCATAGCCTATGTATTGCAAAAATATTCTTATAATATGAGGATGAAATAAAAACATTTACAGATCAATGAAAGTTGAGAAAAGTTGTCACCCACAGACCTCCATAACAATAAATGCTAAAAGAATTCCTTCAGGCTGAAGGGAACTGATAGCCAGATGGATAAATGAATCTACAGGAAGGAAAAGAAGCACAGGAAATGTCAAGTAAGTGGGAAAAGATAAAAGATTATATTTATTTTTCTTATAGCACCCTTAAAAGATTGTTTAAAAAATACATAATAGCATGATGTTGGGGTTATATCATATTTACAAGAATATATATTGTAAAATTATGAATTATGTGAGATAAGAGAAATTCTCCTGTAATATTTGAACATTTTATATGAAGTGATAAAATGTTCATTATTTGTAAACTATAGGAAATTAAAGTGCATATTGAAATTCCTAGAACAACCACATAAAAATAAAATGATAGTAGACAACACTAATTGATTCAAAAGAAACTGACTAGGCAAAAAGAAAGAGAAATAAAAAATATAGAAGCCAATAATAAAATGAACAAATTAGTATAATTGGTTATGATAGATAAATATAGCATAGTAATATATTTAAAGCCATAGACTTATATATTTATATTTATAAATATAAGTTATAAATTCCTATAAACATAATAGTACATACCATACAGTTATATATGCATATATATGTATATATAATTATAATCTGTATTATACATAAGAGAATGTATGAAACATAAGACCTAGTTTCTCAAAGAGAGGAATCAACCTGAAGCAAACAGACCTGCTGAAATTACGTTAAATGTAGGGACAGGTCAGCTTAATCCACCTGTTCTGGAGGTTGCACATTTTTTCTGTGAAAAATCAGACCTTGGCAATGACCTTGAGCAGTAGGATATAAATAACTCCCATAAGCTTACTGCTCCAATAAGGGAACACCAGGCATAAATGGGTTAAAACACATCTCACTGGTAATTAGCAGTGAGAATAATAAAGACATTGCATCCATGAAACAAGAACAGGCTGATAAGGAAAGAAAGCATCCAGAGAACAAGAAAGAGGATGAGAGAACCTAAAACATCATTGCTATGGTTATACACATGCATGTGCACATGCATGCGCACATGCATGCATGGAAGAGCAGAATGCAAGAGATTGAGTCATGCAGACACAAACAGCAAGCTCTTCTGGAAAGAACAGCGAAATGAGAGATGTGTTTCCATGGTCAATAGATGAGTGTGTCTGATTCAGACCACAGATCTTGCCCCGTATGTATATCCAGGTAGCTCTTGAGAAAGTCTGTCTTACTCCTTCCTCTCAAGGCCATCTGGCTGACTTTTCTTCTCTACGGGTTTGCTGAGCGCAAACATCACAATGCTGACCACTTGACCCTAAGACACGTAACAGCACCATGGTTTACATGATAAGATATAGGAAGGCTACCACATGGGGACATACAGATGAACTTGGAATACATGGGTTCTTGGTATGATGTTACAATACACAGTACAATAATGGTCTCCATATTTTTCATAGTTACCCAAGAAGAGGGAGGAGAGCACAAAGATGTGGAAAGACAACGAGAGGAGAACTGCACCCTGTGAGGGTGGATATTCTCCAAGCACCCCAAGCTGGGACAAATGTTCTAGGCTCCTAAGAAGAGGACGAGGATACCTGGGGAGACAACAACTGTGGACAAATCACCCCACGGAAGGGCTCTTTCCTGGAATGTCCCCTTAGAAGTCCCTGAGTAACAGGAGTATCCAATGCCTAGTAGCACCAGCACTTGCTCAAGCTCATTGTGGGCTTCCAGCCCAAACTCTCCTACAGCCTTCCAGACAAACTCCCAGATAGCCTTCCAGACAAACTCCCAGACAACCTTCCAGACAAGCTCCCACACGGCCTTCCAGACACACTCCCCCACACCCTTCCAGCCCAAACTCCCCGCACAGTTTTCCAGCCCAAACTCCCCCGACAGCCTCCCAGACAAACTCCCCCCAGAGCCTTCCAGTCCAAACTCCCCCCACAACCTCCCAGACAAACTCCCCCCACAGCCTCCCAGACAAACTCCCCTGACAGCCTTCCAGTCAAATTCCCCCATAGCCTTCTAACCCAAACTGCCCCCACAATGTCCCAGATAGATTTCCTCCACAGCTGCCAGACAAACTCCCCCCACAGCCTCCC
>NW_016824749.1:5499737-5535502 GCF_001698545.2 Rhinopithecus bieti | reverse complement strand
GCCTCCCAGGCAGAACTCCCCCAACAACCTTCCGGACCAAACTCCCCCACAAACTTCCAGACAAACTTCCCCCAACAGCCTCCCAAACATAATTGCTCCCACAGCCTTCCAGTCAAAACTCCCCCAACAGCCTTCCAGCCAAAACTACCCCACAACTTTCTAAACCAAACTACCCCCTCAGCCTCCCAGACCAAACTCCCCACAGCCTCCCAAACTCCTCCCAACAATCTTCCAGACCAAACTCCCCCCACAGGCTCCCAGGCAAACTCCCCCAACAGCCTTCTAGCCCAAACTCCCCCACAGCCTTCCAGTCCAAAGTCCCTTCCCAGCCTGCCAGCTAAAACTCCCCAACAGCCTTCCAGTCAAAACTCCCCCTACAACCTTCCAGACCAAACTCCCCCCACAGCCTTCCAGACAAAAGTACCCCCACAGCCTTCCAGACAAACTACAGCCTCCCAGTCCAAAGTCCCCTTCCCAGCCTGCCAGCCAAACTCTGCGCCCTTTCTTGTTTCATTTTTTTGATAAATTGGCAACAGGGTAAATACACATTCCTTCAAAAAAATTATTTAACTTTGCTTTTCCAACTCACTGTGAAAGAGCCTTAGGAAAAAACTGTTTAATGGAAAGGAAATGATTAACAACCTTAATTTGTGTTTCTGAAATTCTAACTCCAAATATTTATCTACTTAAAAGCTCCAGTAGAATCAACCAACCAAGTACTAGAACTAATAAGGCAATGGAGCAGGGCACTTGATAACAACTCAGTCTGTAAGAACTGGTCGTTCTATTCATCAGCAATGATCAGGAAAAAGGAAATCTCAGTCGAAAGAGTAACAACGTGATGAAAAGAACACCCAGGAACAAACAAATTAGGAAACGCACAGCCTGAAGGTTTAGACATCCATACTCACACAGAGCTATTACACTAACGCCTTTACAGAATGCCCTAGAACAAAGGAAGAGATACAGAATGTGTCTTGTTCCCAAAAGGGAGGTCCTGGTACTAGAAAAATGTAAATGCTCATGAATTAATTCATACATGCAAATAATCTGTAGCATAATCCTGTGATAATTTGTGATAAACTTCAGCAAGGTATCTATAAAGTTGATATGGGAGATAAAATGTAGAATAAAGTCAGGAGTTTTTTTTAAAAAATAGTAGTACTAATGAGATACTTGCCCTACCAGATATGAAAGCAAACTATGAAAATATAGTAATTAAATCTGTATGGTATCAATATAAAGTGAAGCAGACTCCTGGGAGAGAACAGACAGTTCAGGAACAGATTCACATGTAATGACATGTGATATTTGGAAACAGTGAGGGAAAGATGCATTATTCAACAAGTTTATTGAGAAAATCCCACTCTATTTTGTGGTATGCACCTTAGTAGACTCCAAAGATGTGCACACTCAATCCCTATAATATATTCCTTTAAATGGCAAAAGGTACTTTGCAGATGCAATTAAGGGTATGGATCTTCATATAGTGAGATTATTCCAGATGACCAGGTGGGCCCAACTAATCACAGGAGTTCTTAAAAGCAGAGAGGCTTTCCTGGCCATAGTCAGTGATAGGGACTTTGAGGAAGGGTCAGGGGAAGATGTGTTGCTGGCATTGAGGGTGGACAGCGAGACAGGGAACACAGGAGGCCTCCAGAAATCAGGAAAAACAAAAATACAGACCCTTGCCTAACAGCCTCCAACACCTCAAGCTTAGTCCAGTGAGACCTTGTTAGACTTGTGATGCACAGAACTGTGATAGAATAACTTCTCATTGATTTAAGCTACAAAGTTTTTGGTAATTGTTGACAGCAGCAATAGGAAAGTGATATAACTCTGAAGAAGAAAAAGTAGGATTTTACCTTAAAAATACCTTTAAATACCTTTAAAATATATTTTTAAATTTCAGATTATTCAGCAAAATACAACGAAACACTGAGTTAGACAGTAACACACACACACACACATACACACACACCATTTGTAAGAGGGTAGGGGAGACAGAAGAAGATTGAGTAGAATGGACATACACATTTAAAGTGCAGAAGGCCCTCTAGGCAACACATACAACCCAGAAACAACGAAAAAAAAAAAGATGGATAAATGTGATCTCCAAACTATTAGCATTTTCTGAAGGACAATAAAAGCATAAACAAAATAAAAAGTAAAAACAGACTGAGGAAGAATATTTTGAACATATGTAATTGACACAATGATACTATTGTTACCATATAAAACAGGTACTAAAACAAGCAAGAAAAATAACAATAACTGGAGAGAAAAAAGGTACACAGCATAAGGGCAGGAAATTTCCAGAATAAGCAATTCGAATGACTGGGAAACACGTGAAAAAACAAAAAAAAAGAAATCTGGGCAGTGGCAGTGAAGCTAATATGAGGCTTCTCTCATCAGACAGGCAAACCTTTCAAATATTGACAACAGTCATTGACTGAACATAACATACAGACTTTTCTCTTTTCATACATGGTGTGCAAATTTATGAAAATCAAATAAAATAAAGCAAAACCTTCTTGTATGTAACTTATACCACGATTGACTCCACCCTAACTTTTTTTTTCTTTTTTTCTTTTATTACACAAGATAAACATGTGCACACACACACGTATATATCAGAACAACTGAGCTGAGAGCCGGAGAAACTCAAACCCAGAGACAGAAAGTCAGGTGTCCCTTGCCTCATTCTGCTATTTCTGGAATTCAGTGCCAACCTGCCCACCTTTACAGACTCAAGCCCATCTGAGAGGCGAGGTCTTTGCATTCTCGCCGAAGCCTTCCTGCCTTGGCCTCCGTCACTGGCGAATCCTCCCTGCTGCTAGTGGTAACACTCTGCTTGGCCCTTTTTCTTTCCTTGGGGAGATCTGAAGGGACTTTAAGGGTGGGAGAAAATCATGCCTAAATTTGATTAATTTGAGGCATTGCTTATGATATTCTTTTTCCAGGAGTGCAGAGTCTTAGTCCTATAAAAGAACTCAGGTAAATATTGGAGCTGAGCCTGGCTTCTACCATCTACACCCTCAATAAAGAGAAACATTCTCCCAAGCAGTATAAATGGGGCTAACATTTTGGAGGGTGCTTGGGCCCTAGGCACTCCACAAGGAAAGAAAGATATATGCACAAGAATGTTACTGCAGCTTGGTTTATAACAAAAACTCAGAAATTGGAAATGATTAAATGATCACTGACACGATGCTGGCTGAATACATCATTACTCAGCCCATCTCATTAGATGTGAATAGTGTGTATGTGTGTGTGTGTGTGCGTGTGTGTGTGTGCTTCCTGTGGGCACCATGCATTATTATTCAGCCTATCCCATCAGATACTACAGTGTGTGTGGGGGCGGGGGTTGGTGTGTATATGTGTGTGTGTGGGGGGGTGTGCATGCTTCCTGTGGGCACCATGCATTATTACTCAGCCCATCCCATTAGACACTATGGGGTGTGTGTGTGTGTGCATGTGCATGCTTCCTGTGGGCATGATGCATTATTACTTTCAGCCCATCCCATTAGATACTATAGGGTGTATGTATGTGTGTGTGTGCATGCTTCCTGTGGGCACCATGAATTATTACCCAGCCCATCCCATTAGATACTGTGGCGTGTACGTGTGTGTGCACATGTGCTTGTGCATGCTTTCTTTGGGCACCATGCAGAGGCTGATGGAGACTGCCTCCACCATGCCTTGAACCACACTCAGGTGCAAAATTGCAGGTGCTTATAGCAGATGCCAGGTGTGCAGTTCCCTACACCCACTTACAAGTATTCCTTCCTTCGTAGCACAAAAGAACTCCCTTCAAACCAAGCAATTGTTTTAGCAGGTATGTGGGAGGAAGACAAACATCAAAGTCCATCTTAAAATAAATTATGAAGCATAATAGTTTTTAGGTTTCTGCCCTAAATATTTTATTGGTCGTATTTTATCACTTCTGGAGTTGAGGAGAGAGTACATGGATTCTCCAAAATGAGCACAAAATGTGCTGTATATATAGCTTTGGGTTTGAATTGCAGCTCTGCAGTTGCTAAGCAAGTAGCCTTGGACAGTTTGTTTAATTCCTTGAACCTCGGTTATCTATTTCTTGGAGTTGCTGGGAGGACTAAGAGAAATATATGTAAAACTTTATATGATGCCTAACCCTTGACGAAGGTCTGTTGTCTTCTCTTTCCTAGAATCTATCTCTGGAATTAGCAAACTGCAGCCTGAGGGTTAAATTCAGCACACCACCTGTTTTTGTAAATAAAATGTCATTGGAACACAGCCAGACTAACTTGTTTATGTATTGTCTGTGGCTGTTTTTCTCCTCAATGGCAGCAGAGCTGAATATTTGTAACAAAGACCGTCCAGCCCACAAAAGCCTGAAATCTTTTCTCTCTGGTCCTTTACGGAAAAAATTCCTGGACTGTGTAGTGGGTTACCATCTCTACCGCCTGCTCTCCTGTGAGCTTTACAAAATGATTAGACATGTAAAGAAGGAATATTGTTACTAATTACACATGTTCATTTGTGAAGAAGGGCCTTCTTTATACTTCTGTTACTAATTATAGTTTTAACTTCATTTAAATCTTTTTCCATAAGAGCTTATCCATATGTGATAATAAGCTGAATTTCCATATGTTTTATATTTCATGAATCTTTTATTAGAAGACCCAGATTCTTTTAACATAGTCTTAAAAGGGAAGTTTTAGTTAAGGCATATCCTATCAAATGGGATCTGTTGGTTGCAAGGAATACAATTCGTAACTAAACGCGGTTCAAACGGTACCTTCATGATTCACCTCACTTTATAGACATCAGGTGGCTTGGTTGTCTGATGGTTATATGGTGTCACCAATGATCCTAGTTCTTTTTATCCTTCTGCTAAGCCATCCTTGGGTCTGGGATGTCATTCCAATATCTTTTTGTCTCCTGGTCAGCTCCAGACAGCCATGTCCAGGGACAGGACTTGTATTGGAGGTGTTGGGAGGGGAGTGGCGGCAAGAAAAATAAATGCTCTTCATCCTGAACTCTCTCCATTTACTGGGGAGGATTATTTTTTTCCCCAGAAATTCTGCAGCTGACTTTCACATTACCTTTTCTTGGCCCAAACTGACTCATGGCGATGCCTCTGAGCTGCCATAGATGCTGGGAAATGAGTCTAGGTTGTTTGTTGGCTTGCTTGCTTGTTTTCAGTCTCATGGCAGATAAGAAAGCTGAGAAGGGGTTTGGGAGGCCAACCAGTGCTCTCCACCAGATTGACCGACCTGGGTCTAGACGTCACCATCCAGGTGGAAACAGAGCCCCGGATAAGGAACCTGGGAACCCTCCTTCTAAGTTGGGTCTTTGATGTCTGCCTTTGTGGTGTCATTGACATGGAAACTCTGTTCAGAGTGTTTTCAAGGTGGTTTTCTAGTTGCTGGGGTGCAGACAAACGCAGTGATCATAGGAAGTGGCCAATCACATCCTTGCAGGTGGAGCCCAGGCAACCTCTTCAGTGTGTTTTGTGTCATCTCTGTCCATTTCTCTGAAAGGACAGGGCTCCTTGCCAGATGATGGGGTCCCAAGTCCAGGCTCCCACCCAGCATGGATGCACTGATGCTCTGTCCCATCCTCGCCCAAGCCTCACTTATTCCTTTTCATCCAACTTCTTCTAATGATTGTAGTAAAAATAAGGATCCCCTTCCCTCTGAATGTTGGTTACTTTTTTACGTGAGACTTTTATTGCTTTTGGCCAAAGTCCTGCTGCAAGATTTACAAAACAACTGCTGATTATGTGGGTTACATATAACTCCAGAGCTAGAGGGAATTTCAGAGCCTGGAAGTGGCTCTTATTGCAGAGGTGAGCTCATTTCATAAGAAGAGACCATGAGGTCACAAGACAAGCACTTCACCATGGAAGCCTCATGGAGTCATCTCTCACTCCTCCAGTCCTGCCATTTGAAGCAGTCACTGTTAGGCTGAGAGTAACATGTTCTCTAGCAATAAAGAAATGTCTGTGACATATCCAGACATCAAGAGCTAAGGCAAAACCAGCACAGGCAATTGTGGGATGTAGCCATTCCCCAGTATAAGTTTAAGAGTGTGAGCAGCCTAATGTAACATGAGAGAAATCTGACTTCTGCTCAGATAAGGAAAGCAACAACAAACATGACAACACACAAACAAAGTAAGAAAATAGATTTAGCCGCCGGTGTCTCACGATCCAAAACAACCAGTTACATGCTGATCCACTTTCAATCTTCCTGTTACCCTCCTGGCCATTTGTTTTTTTCCAGGCATCATTTGCATATATATTGCATATGTCTTTTGTACTCCTTTTCATTCAACATTTGAACCAAAGGACTTTTCCATCATATAGAAGAGGAGTTTTGACTCAAATTGCTACAGAGGTCATTTGGTGTTGCACATCGTGAGGTGCCAATTCCCAAATCTCTTCTCTATTTGGAATTGAGGCCACTGATTTGGCATAGTCTCAGAGGAGAGTCAGTCCTTGGCATGAATGCACAAGTCTTAGTCCGTCAGCTGAGGCTTTCAACATTCTGAGACAGGATGTACTCACCATCACCACACCTTGAAAACCAACCATCCAAGATGATTCAGTTGGCCATTTCTCCTGTTTGTTTTTTATTTTCAAAACAACTCTTTACTTTGAATACATAATAATGATATTTGATAAAGCAATGCCAGCAGAATATAACAACAAGAGACTCTTTAGCAACCCCAAGTTAGACAGGAGCGAGCAGGTCAGAACTTATAAATAAGCATTGCCCACATTCAGGAAGAAAATGCTATTTGGGAGCCAATTAGTGGACAGAAAGATTCTGAGCCACACACATTTGGGATGAAATCACCACAAGAACAGAGAGCACTGATTTACCCCCATGATCCAACAGAACCATTTCTGTCAGACAGCAGAAAGCCTCTAGTGCTCCTTGGGCAATGGTGTCACAAGAGAACTGCTGAGGCGAAAATGCTGTCTCTATCTGTCCGTATTATCATCAAGAATGTGCGCTACAGTCAGTTCGCACTGAAAACTAGCATTTGCTGAGAATTTCTCTTAAGCCAGAGCTATGCTCCAACCTTCACCCACATCCCTCTGTGTTTTATAGAGAAGGAGGCTAGAAGGACAGAGGTGAAGCAGCTGACCACCAGCTTGTGATTTCACTCCCTCTCTAGTTACTCCCAAAACCCACATTTTTTTCCGCAAACCTACAAAGTGTGTCTTTTAAAAGCAGCACAGTAATGTCTTCTAAGGTGTCACAGTTTTTAGGTTAGGTAACAATGTGTTTAGTAATAGTCCATCATTATTCTTTGCCCTGTAAGCCAACTTACTTGGAATAGCTACTCCCTGTCCTCTCTGAACCACAGCCATTGTTACAAGCTGGGGGAAGTCTGGGAGACAGGATGTGATAAGTATGTGTGTGCATGTGGCTAGGGTGGGCAGCTGCCATGCATACGCTTATTTGTCCATTCATTCAACAAATAGTCGGGGGGCATCTTCTGCATACCTAGCATGTCCTCCGAAGATCAGTGAAGGCTGATGTCTGTGTAGTTCATAACTGGCAGTACCTTATCAAGGGCAGGTGTCCCAGTCGTGTTGCTGAAGAACACGCCTCCTCAAAACGTAGCAGAGGTTAACACATTCATGTTGTTCATCAATCTGCAATTTGCACAGGGTGTAATGAGTCTGTTTGCTTCCACACCATATCAGCTGGGACAGCTCGAAGGTTGGGGATGAAATCACCTGACAGCTGGCCCCCTCACCCGATGGCTGGCCCCCTCACCCATCTGGTGGTTGAAGCGAGCTGGTCACTGGCTGAGGCTGTGGCTGGAGCACCTGCATGTGACCTCTCCATGTGGCTGCTCGGCCTCCTCAGTGCAGAGTGGCTGCTCCATGATTGAGTATGCAAGTGTCCAGGCAGATGCTGCACCACCTCTTAGGATTTTGCCTTCGGTTCCACAGTCTCACCTCCTGGGAGTCATGGTCCCACCCAGATTCAAAGGGAGGAGTGTGAGCATCATGCTGTGCACAGGGCAGGGCATGGGAAAAAAGCTGGTGCAGCCAGCTTACGAGAATCCAATCTGCCACAGCAGCTCAGAGACTTTCCTGCAGGCCCCATGGTACAGAGTTGGCTCCTCCTCAGCTGTGCTGTTGAAAGATGTCAGAGTAGTTTAATAAGAGGAGAGCTGACATGTGGTTCTGGTCTTAGCTGGGGAGACAAGGAATGCTGGTGTCACGTAACAGTTAGGGCAGCTTGTCCTTTGTGGCTGGGGTATGTGTGGCTGTTGGGGACCAGGAGGCTTCACATCCCTTTCTCTCAAGCCTTTATGCAGCTCAGGTGGGAGGCTAGGACCTCAGACTCTGGAGAAAGACCAGGCCATTTGCTAGTTAGTGGGTGTGGGTCCCTGACCTTAGTCCCAAAAACCATCTGCAGAGGCTGAACCTCTTCACTGATGCTTTGGACACAATGTCATTCATTAAAACTGATTCATGGTGATTTTTGTTTCTCTACTCAACCAAAAAGAGTGTAGTGTGACAATAAAGTCTGAAAACAGACAGACTATTATTTTATCACCTACTATAATATAGTATCAATAAACCATGCGTTGTGTGGTTCCAGGCCTGGTGGCTACCCTGGTTATTCTCATAGCAACCTTTAAATTAGTGCCCCTGCTCTGTGGATGTAGAAACTAAGACAGGAAAAGATTAGCCATTGCCCAGGGTCATGTACAGACCACCAGGATTCAACCTCACTTCCATTAAGTGTTAAACTTGTAGTCTGTTCAATGAGCTAGCTGACAACAGAAAGAACATTACAAAAAAAGAAAATGCATTGTCTCTCCCCATCAGGAAAGGCTCCCATGCCCCCAGTGCGGGAACCATTTGGCCGGTGTGGTGCTCACTACTGAGGAATTGTTTAAATCGCTCAAAGTTTCCACACTTCACTGTGGAGGGACTCGGTGAAGGCTTTGATATCACTTATGCTGTATGGGGTCCCCAGGGATGAATTTAACTGTGAATCCTAGAAGATATCTCACCAATCTCTTCCTATTGCACCTGCTATTGGCATTCTTTTCCCCAGACTGCACAGTATCCCTCACTGGAAACACTCAGGGCTCCTCATCTCATAGAAGACCCACTATGCCACCCACCTATTTCCAAACTGGGACCAAAGTGTCGCCCTGAAAATTCACAGGTGCTAGTAACGTGGTCATTGAAAGCTGTTTTCTATGAAAGTTTAGAAACATGGTAAACAACATTCATTTTGAAGGCAAGGACTCAATAGTTGAAAATTCCCATCTGGGTAGCAAAAGCTGTGCTTTTAAGATACCCAATCACGAGTATTCTGAAGCTCATTACCATCCATGAAGGAAGAGGGTATGGAAAATAACTAAGTTCTAAATGTCTATTCTTCCTGTTGTCACTCTAGCATTGCAAACACCCTCTCATTGGCTGCCTATCCCCTCCACCCACACCCATATTTTAGGTCAAAGAGTCCCTTCTGTGAATCAGAGCAGTGTCTTTCTCATCTTTTCTCTTTTTCATGCCAATCTTAAGCAAGTCACAGAGCTGACTTTGTGAGACCAGGTGGCAATTGTTCGCCCCAAAAACCAATCATACACTAACACTGAGTGCCTCAATTGCAGTGAACGTGGCAGGGTGCCCTCGTAATCAGGCCCTGCATCAATGCGCCTGGTGCCTGTGGGCAGCTCTTGCTCTGTGTGGGAAGGCGGGGGCCTCTTCCATCTGCTAGGAGCTAAAGCAATGACTGTGTGCACTGACACAGCCTCGGCTGCCTCTGTGTCCATATGCTGTGTATTCATGGCATGTTAATGAAGAAATCTTCTGTCTTGCCTGGACTAATGGGGGCTGGTGAGAGCGTGGAACACCAAGGGATCTGGGGAAGGTATTCTATCCAAGAGGTACTGGCTGACCAAAGAAGAGAGCATTAGGGGGTGATGCCAGGGTCACTACACTTGAGCCCATTTCTCTACCAGAGCAGCTGTGCAATCTTGGGTGAATGAATTGAGCTGATCCTCCAGTCCACAACTACAAATGCAGTTTTCAATAGTCACTTCCTCTCAAGGAATTTATAAACACGAAAGGGATCACACGTGTGTGGGATGGTTTGGGAAAGCAGTTGTAATTAGAAGTGTAATGCAAACATAATGTCAATAACGGCTGACTTACCATTTTGCCAACCAGGTACATTTGGGAGCCATTTTAACTGCTGTATGGCAGGTGAACTGCTTCTTTACTTGGAGGAGAAAAGCTATACTTGCTCAAAGTAGAGCAATCTTTCTAGAGCATGAGTCCTGGATGTGATAGAACTTCCTAGAAAGTTCCATCTATTTCCTTTGTCACATACTGAAGTCTATGCTTGTAAGAAGAGCAAGTGCAGGAACCTAAATTCCACACTGCAGTATGGGTGCTACACTGGGCAGCTAAGTGCTGTATTAAGCTGCCAAACTGTTCATCAGTGGCCTTGGCTGTTTCCTTTTGATTCCGTTTTCTAAGCACCTAATTCGCTCCTCAATCCCATTGCTCTGTCTCTGTTACAGCAATTTCCGCAAAACCTTGAAATCATTTTTTGCTGGTCTCTCTTTTCCCCTAGACTTTCCAGGCCTTTCAGGTAGAATAAACTGTTGATTGCCAGCGGATCAGAACCCTGTGAGTGACACTTGCAACCATTTACCTTTGCTGCATAACAAACTACCACAAATCAAGTAACTCAAAACAGCATGCATTTTATAGTTCCTATTTCTGTTGGTCAGAGGTTGGGCAGGTGGCTGGATTTTTCTGCTTGGGGTCTTGCAAGGCTGAAAACAAGGTGTTAGCCAGCCTGTCTGGGAGGAATCTGCCTCCAGGGTCATTGGGTTCTTGGCTGAATTCAGCCTTGCAGTCCAGGACTGAAGTCCTGTTTTCCAGCTGATCCCAGTGACCACTCTTAGCCTCTAGAGGCCACACCCCAGCTTCCTGCCATGTGGCCCATCCATCTCCAGTGGAGAACCCCACCGCTGCTGAATTCACTTCAAGCTATGACCTGACCTTCCTGGCTGTGACTTGCAGACAGATTGAAAGGGCTCCTGTGGCTGAGTCAGGCCTGCTGGATAATCTCCCCAACTTACAACCAACTCACCTGAGAACTTCATTACTTCTGTGGAATTCCTTGATGGCCCAACCTCAATTCATGTTTCATTGAGTGACTGAGGGAAGATGAGCAGGACTCTTGGTGCCAACTTAGAATTCCATCAGTCACAGCACACAAAGTCACTTCAAGAAGTATTGGTAAAGTGAAGGAAAGGCATCAAGTCACATTTTTCCCTATGAGAAACTTAGATTGTAAGGTACGTCTTTGCAGTAGCCTAGGATTTCCAAATGCACCCCAGCCTAAGCCTGCCTCCAGTGAAACCACAGTTCCCCTTTCAAATGCAGATTCCTAGACCCAGGGGATTCTAGTGTCAAGCAGGCTATCTGCCTTCTAGCAGGCTACTCCTTGGGGGCATGTTTCCCTCTACACCTCATCTGGAAATGACTGGAAGCAGCCTTTGCACCTGGAGACGTTGCTAAATGGGCAATGAAAAGCAGCACTCAGCAAGGAGGCTCTCAGGAGGGATCTTCGAGCCCCCATCAGGCAGCCTGGATCTGGGGCTACCACGGATTAAGGATGCCACCCAAGGAAACAAAGGATCCAGGGAGAGAAATGTAGAAATTAGTACTCATCCAGAAGATGAGTACTACATCTTCTGGTACTGCTGATACTTACATAATACCTTGCTAATAAGCATGAGCAACTACTCGTGGAAATGGCAGCACGTTCCATCTGCATCATAGCATTGGGAGTTAACAGAAGGGGATCCTAGAGTTACCAGTGGACATAGCATTTAGCCAGTCAGCAAACATTGCTGAGCCAGGTTCGGAGAGATGCCCCTGCCCTCAATAGCCCACGACTCCCCACAGAGACAGGCGGATACACAAATGACAGGGGCTAAGAGTCCATACATCCTGTCACCAAACCGAACTCGGGTCCTCCTGCCCTGTGCAGCAAAAGCAAACACTGACATCAGGACTGAAGCAACAGAAAGCCAGGCATTTTTGGCAGAACACCACGCAAGGAGAATCAGGCAGCTCAGGCTTGGGACTAAAGCTGCCCTTGCAGGTAAGGGCTTTTAAAGGCAGGGAGGCAGACGTCACAGGCCAAGTCATCAATCAATGACCCAAAACAGGCAGAGCATCTCCAAGTGGGGATCCACAGGTCGTAGGTGGAGTCAAAGATGTTCTGATTTGCAATAGGTTAAGGAAGGAAAGTTTGTCTAGACTGGGGGTCAGCAGAAAAGAGTGTTAGCTCTGGCCTGTGGGCATGACCTCCAGGCTCCTCAAGAAGAAATTGAGAGCAAGCAAAGGCAGGCAGAGCTCATTCCTCAGTCCCCCTTATCTGGGGTCCATGTGCCAGCAGGTCCATTTGTTGGGGGGTGTGGGTTCCTGAAAAACAACTCAGAGTCATATGTTAGCATGGTATCTTTAGTTTCTATAGGGAAGCAAACACCCTATGACTTTAACTTCCTTGGCTACTGTTTTAAGTTACTATTACCTTATTGCTTATCAAGTTGTTCATTTACTTCTCAGAGCTAGCTGGGTGTTTGGAATTTCCCTTGAAGGCACTCAAGATTTTCCTTTATTTCCACACTTAGGAGCTGGGGGATGGCCCCCCGCTAAGAGCGGTCCCTGCTGTGTCTCCGCACTAATGGCAATATGTACAAAGCAACAAGTGGTTCTGCTGCATCCAAAGGAAACCTGGAAAAGTGTAAAGGCCAGGTTACATTTGAGCCCAGGTTTTCCATTTCTTTAGCCATGTAGGCCACATCTTCACTGGGTGGCCAGCGTTTCAACAGTCAAAGTGGACACCACCGCCCACATCTGAGACCACTGCCCCCAGAGGGGCTGGTCCGTACTCAGCTACCTAACAGGACCGGAGGCTGGGCTTCCTGGGGCCGAGTGACACAAGGTCATTATTAATAATTCTACCCACTCAAAGGACTTGATATACACCTAGTGAGCTGAAATGTTACTGACACAAACTCCTATCTTACTCTGATTGCTAGTAGCCCCCTTCCCTCTTCCTACCTGCTCCCAAGAAGGTAGCCAGACTGGGTGTTCCTCATCTGGGCTGGGTGTGAAAGGGGGAGGATTTCTGCTACTGAGCTGAAACAGCAGTTTCTAGGCACCCAAAAGACAACCACGCCTTCTTTTTGTTTTCTAGAAGGCCAGTGCAGTGTAGACCAGACAGGAGGGAAGTTTAGAGCTCCCCGAGACTGGAAAGGTGGCTGTGGCGTGTGGGGCTCAGATTGGGCACCTGCTACCCAGGGCTGCTTCCAGCTCTGACAAAGTGGATAGTAGAGCTATCAAGGACCCCGGCATTGACTTTAACTACATGGTCTGCATGCTCTAGTGCAGTCCTACCAAGGCAAGTTCAAGAGCTCCTTCAAACAGAAGGCAGGAAGCCTGTGACCAAGGACCTATCTGTCCTCTGTGAGCAGCCCCCGTCCCAATGCCCCTCCCCTGCCTGCAACGGTGATGAGCAGCAGAGACCACCAGAGCTGTCAGTGCCTTAGAGAAGCTGGGCTCCCTTCAATGGTGGAGCCACAGGGTCAGTGTGTTTGCCACTTCTTTGAAGTCTGTGTTTGTCATGGGAGTCAGGAATGAGAGCAGAGCTGCCCCCAGACTCAGTAACACCTCCTGCACCATGAGTCACTTGTCTTCCCTGCCCTCGAGCAACTTTAGCAATATTGGCATCACGGAGAGGCTTGGGACCACAGTCTACAGCATCCTGCCCTCCAGAAGACTCTGTGGCTAACTGTGGCAGCAAGGTGGACATGGAGCTGCTCAAATGCCAAGGCAGCAGGGAAGACCATCCCTGAACTGAATGGGATGCTCACTGGCACAGTCTTCTGTGCCTCCATACCCACTGTGCCTGCCACTGAGCTGACCCACTTGTCTGGAGAAATGTACCAAACACAATGACACCCACAATGACTCAGTGGGTGCCAGAGACCCCTACTGAGACTCTTGCTTCCCTAAGAACAGGTTGTCTTCTGGGACTTGAACAGTAGCACACACCCACTCCCCCAGCCTTGGTCTTGGGCTGGCACTGCTCTCAGTGATCCCTTTATCCAGCCCATTCCCTGGCACGATAAAGCATTTGGCCACAGCAGCCTCTTTGTGGACCTCACAGTCCTCATGGCCTCCAGAACACAAGAGCCCTGGACCACCAGCCCCAGGAGTGACATGAGAGGAAGAGAGAGGCCCTCAGCCAATGAGAGTCCTGGCCTCTAGCAACTCCACCTCCCAATAACTGATGGTCTCCTATTCTGCAGTAGGCTCTCGCATCAGGCCCTTGAGGCAGTGGTAGGGCTTCCAGAGCCCTGCTGTGCCCTGCACCGTTGGTGCTGTCTGTACTGACCTCTCTAGCCTGCACAGCGGGAAGCAGTGCAGTGGCATGCTCTGATGGCGAGGAGGGAGTGGGCACACACTTGAGAGTAACTGCGAGCTGCCCCTGGCGTCACATCACATTGTCAAGTTCATGTTTTCAGCTGCAGTGAAAAAGAAGGAACTTCTTGTAGGGAACTCAACTAAATTGTCTTTAAATGACTAAACCCTAGGGACGACAAATGTCATTTCGTCATGCATTTTCCATGTAGATTCCCATACACTGCTACTCCCAAGAGGGGATTTTCTGCCACATGTATTGATGGTCTTTTTATTTTGGGTTTTGCTCTATCTGGAAGGATTAACAACAACGACATTAAATCCCACACGAATCCCTTTGCCCTTGTAGCGAGAATGACCTTGAAAAGGCCAGCCCTTCCTAGCTCAGGGGGCAGCTTTGTGGGAGATGAGTCTCAATTGCCAGGACCCCCCAGGGCCAGGTGTCCTCCATTCAGGCATGCTGCTTCCCCTCCTTGTCCCAGCAGCCCTCACATTCACTTCCTGTCTTTCTGTCCAAGCCGCTGCCCTTGACTTCAGCCCTCCTCTCATCTGTTACCCCAAACCTCTCAGCTCCACTCTTCTCATCCAAGTCTAATACTACCTAATTAACATCACTCTCTTCAGAAACTTGGCTGCTTCTTGCCTGGAAGGTACAGTTTAGGGGACAACCCACCTTGGGCTGTGTGAACACACTCCTTCCCCACTGACCTCAACCTGTGTCTGACACAGCAAAGGTTACACCACTGCCCTACCCACAGCGCTCCTTCCTTTCCTGCAAGGTGAATTCAACAGGAACTTCAGAGCTGGAAATTGCTCCCTAAATAGTGGGCCACCTCATGGCAGGTGGAGGTGGGAGACTCCGGGCTGGCTTCTGTGATGAGGCTGGAAGGTGTCATGCACCCTGTACCCAGCAGCAGAGCCCCTCGGGCTGCCTGTTTGCCCTGAGCTCCCTGCCTTCACAGGCGCACATTCCGATGCGGATCGCTGTTGCAATGGGGAAAATGAGTTGTTTTCCACCTGGGTGGGTCTGAAGGGAGGAGAGGAGTCGTGCTTGTCTCCAAGTTCTCCTGTCACTCATTCGGCTTCAGAAGCCTATTAGGGTCGCCATACCTGGAGCAGTGGATTGCGAGGGGCTTGGAATGAATGCAGGGCCTGCTGCTCACTGCTTGCAGAGTCCAGTTAACAAGAGTGAGGTCAGACAGAGAGAAGGTGACCATTCCAGAGCTTGGCTGAGGGGAAGAAGATACAGGCTTCTGCCGTAAGGGAACAGCTTCACCTGTACAAGCAGAAAGCAGGAGCTTTAAAGGGGAACTTGGCATGAAAGGCATGCAGGGGACTGGGGAGGAGATGGTGGGGTCTGCATGACTTATTTCAATATCTTATCCATTGGGTGGTCTGGCTGGTGCTATCGTGGGCAGAGCTAGGTCATAAGTTGACCATGGTCTCGAGGCAATCTCCTGGTGGGGCTGAAATCCCCAGGGTGCCTGGTTTGGTTCAACATTTGGTCCTCTGAATTTCCAAGCAAACATATAGTGAGATAAGTTTGCAGTGCAGGGAGTGCCTGGTGGAGAGAAAGGAATGGTTATAGTTGCATTCCTAAAGAGCTAAGTAAAAAGTGAACACACAGGGAAAAAGAGAAAAGGTAAAGATGATTTTTAGGAAAATGGGATACTTGGTTACAGTCTGAGGTCTTAGGCTGTGGCATCAGGTCTGATGAGCCGTAAGCTTTAGTAAACATGGAAGCAGTGGGTGCAGAGCAGAGTCAAAGCCTGGAGAGAGGGTGACTGCTGGAACTGCCCCGCCTCAAGATGGGGGTAGAGATAAGACAGTGGGCTGGAGGCTGCACCTGAGCTCATAGGCTGGGTGTGGGGGCAGGTGCGCAGAGGGTGATAAAACAAAGGTAAAAGCCAGAGGTGTCTCCAGAGCAAGAGGCCACTCCTGGGGCCGAGAGGCTTCCAGCTGGCACCCAGAACATGCCTCCAGCCTCTGGCCACTGACAGTCCTGTGGGACTGAGGGGCAGTTCCTGTCGGTGACCACTCATAGTCAGCAAGGTAGTCTTCCCCCAGCTTGTTCATTTTCATTTTTCTTTGTGCCAATGTAAAACATAACTGCCCCAGGGAAGGGCCGCACATGGAGTCAGTCATGATTCAGTGTGGACTGGCAGCTGGGACCCCGAGCACCCAGGAAAGCGGGCTGGCGTGGGGACTTGTTCATCTCCCAGCTGTGACTGCAACTTCAAAAGGGAAAACACATCACATTCACAAGGAAAAGAGCCTCATCTACATCGCATTCTTTCACACATTTGAAGTTCTGCAGCTTCTATGCTATTTTTTATTGTGGTGAAATACACATAACATAAACTTTACCATTCTAATCACTTTTAAGTGCACAGCTGAGTGACATTAAGTACATTCACATTATTGTTCAGCCATCACCAATGTCCATCTCAAGAACCTTTTCAGTTTCCCAAACTGAAGCTTCATACCCATTAAACAGTCACTCCCTGTCTCCATGCTCCCCCGAGCTCCTGCACTCACCCTTCTGCTTTCTCTCTCCATGAATTTGAAAACTCCAGGGACCTCACATAAGTGGAACCACACAGTATTTGACCTTTTTTGTCTCGCTTATTTCACTTAGCATAATGTCTTCCCAGTTCACCATGTGTCCTAGCACATCAGTACTTTATCCGTTTGTAAGGCGGAATATATTCTATTTGATGTATTCACCACATTTTGCATATCTGTTCAGCTGCTGGTGGGCAGTTGGTTTGCTCCTACCTTTTGCTACTGTGAATAATGCTGCTGTGATTACGGGTGTGCAAATATCTGTTAAAGTCTCATATTTCAGTTATTTGGGGGAGATACCCAGGAGCGGAATTGTTGGATCATATGGTGATTCTATTTTTAATTTTTCGAGGGATGGCCGTACCATTTACCACAGCGGTTTGACATTCCCTCCAGCACTGCACAAGGGTTCCAGTTTCAACTTCACATCCTCAGTCACATGTGTGATTTTCTGTTTTGTTTTGTTTGTAATAGCCATTCTAGTGACTGTGAATTGGTATCTCATTGTGGTTTTGGTTTGCATTTTCCTGATTATTAATGATGTTGAGCACACAAGCTTATTGGCCATTTGGTTATCATCAATGACGAAATATCTATATTTGCCATTTTTAAATCAGGTTGTTCGTTGTCTTGTTGTTGAGTCATAAGAGCCCTTCATATATATATATTTTAGACAGAGTCTTGCTCTGTTGCCCAGGCTGGAGAGCAATGGCGCAATCTCAGCTCACTGCAAACTCCACCTCCAGAGTCCAAGCAATTCTCCTGCCTCAGCCTCCTGAGTAGCTGGGATTACAGGCACACGCCACCATGCCTGGCTAATTTTTGTATTTTTAGTAGAGACAGGATTTCACCATGTTGGTCAGGCTGGTCTCAAGTGCTTGACCTCAAGTGATGCACCTGCCTCGGCCTCCCAAAGTGCTGGGATTACAGGCATGAGCCACTGCGCCTGGCCTATTTTAAATAGTAACCCTTTATCAGATATATAATTTGCAAATATTGTTTCCCATTTCATGGCTTGGCTGCCTTGTCACTTTGTCAATAGTGTCCTTTGATGCACAAAAGTATTTAATTCTGGTGAAGTTTTATTTCCCTGGTTTTTCTCTTGTTGCCTGCACTTTTTCGTGTCCTATTATTCTCTATGCTTTTGAGACCTTTGAAATCTAGTACATTCCCACACCTGCTACCGGGCTTAGGAAAGCCCTGCCCATTCGCTGTTTCTGCAGCACACACACTTGGGCCTTTGCAATTCCATAACCACCTTGTTTAGTGACATGTTAGCATTTCCTAGTCATCTGGTATTCCTCTTATTACCCATCTTACTTGCCCTTCCAACACTGGGGTGTGTCAGATAGGAAGCAGTAAGCTTTCATCTTTCTATGACATTTCCTGGGAGATACCCCAGATCTCAGTGTGTTTTTAATTGGACAAATTAGACTTTTTATTTATTTTCATTGTGGTTTGTGATGCTTTTAACGGGAATTAACTAGACAGAAATGACAGTTGCACTGTTGTGAGGCTGATATTCCTCAGAGGAAGGTGGGCAGCAGTCCAGCTCGTCAGCTGCTGAAAATGTCCCCCTTGAGCTCCCGGTGGTGCTCTAAGGCCATGTAGCTTCTACTGCAGCA
This sequence comes from Rhinopithecus bieti, assembly GCF_001698545.2. Taxonomy (NCBI): domain Eukaryota; kingdom Metazoa; phylum Chordata; class Mammalia; order Primates; family Cercopithecidae; genus Rhinopithecus; species Rhinopithecus bieti. The sequence goes on along the minus strand of NW_016824749.1, from coordinate 5,516,830 downwards.
AAAGTAATGAGATCCTTGGCAGAATGCACTTGAACATGCTGTAGAGAGCTTTCTGTATGCATTAGGCACTGCCAACAACATGCATGTCCAACACAAAGGGGCATGGTGGACGTAGAGCATGGCAGGTCCCAGTCTCTGAGCGGAAAGGGCCCAAGTGCAGATGGCAACCCACTCAGCACCAGGGTAGCTGCTCTGGCCACTGAGGGCTGGTCCCGCAGCCGTTCTGGGCACTGGTGGGGCTTCCCCAGGAGCTCTGGGCTCTTCCCCACAGACACCAGCAGTTCCGTTTCCGCCAGAGGCTCCTGGGACTTATCTGCACCCCAAATGCTCACATGTGTGAATGCCTAGTCCTGCTCTCCTTACTGCCTCCCTATTGGGGGCTGAACCTCCAGGTCGTGCTCCACTCCCCACAGTACACAGCCAGGCATCCTTCCTGTGTCCGCTGTCCTCCTCACAGGGGCTCTCCTTTTCATGTCCCTTTCAAAAGAGCAGCCAGGCTTCTCCTGGTCAATTTCTCTTCTCAATTTGGTGCTGACTCCTGGCTTCTCAATAGCATTTTATTTTGCAAGTTTATAGTAAAAATCAGCAATGCATTCTGGTTCCTCCATGCCAAGAATTTGTGCTCGTGCCTAAATATGAGGATCTTGACTCATGTCAGTAAAAATGATGGCCTCGGTAGACCCATGGCAGAGCCTGCAGCCTGGTGCCAAAGAGCACCTTCCTGCCAGCTCAGCCATTCACCACTGCCACTGCCCGCACACACAGACACACACACACGTACACACTCCTGCATGCACTGACAGGCACTCACATGCTTGCATGCACTTACATGCATACACTCACACATACACGCTCTCACACACTAGCACACACACGCTTGCAGGCATTCACATACACTCTCTCACACACTCGCATACTTACATGCACTCACAGGCATACGCTCACACATACACACTCACTCTGTCACTCATACACACTCCCACCCCTCCTGACGGGCAGCAGGCACTGCTCCGCAGGCACTCCCTTGGCCCCCTCACTCATGTTCTCATTCTCAACTTTCTCTGCTACCTGCCCTTTATCCGCTGATGCAAATCCTCTCTGCCAAGCCTCATTCCTGATTTACCTTGAAAAGAGTCCGATGCCTAACCCACTTTCCAAGGGCAGTCGAGGTGGGAATCATTGCTTTTATATAGGGCATGGCTCTGGCTACACTTGGGAGATGCCCTCGTTTCGTTTCAGAGAGAGGCTGTTCTCTGCTCACTCACTCCACTTGTCCTCCAGCCATACCCCTGCACAGAACCCGCTGTAGCCCAGGCCCCCAGTGACTTCTTCGAAGCCCTCAGGGTGGCTCTGTCACTAGGGAGATATGACCTTGAGGTGTGATGGCAGCTGGTGGGACTGGGCGAGGCCGGAGCTGGCTGTATCCCTGTAATGCAGGGCCTCCTGTCTGCCTTAGGGTGTTCAGGTGTCCCACAAGTCTGGTCCCTGATTGTGAGGATGGCACCCCCTCCATATCTGCTCCATGGCCACTGGCTTTGCGGATCTCTACTTCGCTGTCTCCCAAGGGACATGTGGCTGTGTTCCAGCACCTGGCCAGGCCCTTTTCTGTTCTCTCATTACTCCTAACCCAAGCAGTGTCATCATGCTGTACATCTGTCAGTGGGTCCAAATGTCAAAGACTCCTAGACCTCCCAGATCCCAATCTCTGGCTCCAACTCCTGCCTCATTCTCCTGCCATGGAACAGCCACTGGAACTCCTGCTCCACCTCCAGTGATCTCCACCCACCATACCACAGTTCCCTCTGCCCCAGGGCTGACGGCCACGGCCACAGGTGGAACCAGGCAGCTTCTGCTACACACCAAGGAGCCACTCTTGGTGGCCCCCTTTCCCTCCAGCCCTTCTTCACCCACCAGAAAGTTCTCCTGGCTCTGCCTCTGACCCCGTGTCAGCATATGTCCTGTTCCCCCTGCCCTCTAGTCTGTACCATCCACGTCACTCTTGGACTGACATCCACCTCTGGACTGCTTGCCCAGGTCGCTGCCCTGTCTCCCTGCGGGATATTCTCTCAGCAGCAGCCCAGCCTCGCAAGGTGGTATTGCTGGATAGCTAGATCTGGCCGTGCCTTCCAATGTTGAGGCCCTCCTGGAGCCTGCAACCTAGCCCAAGGCTCCCTGTGGTGCTCGCAGGAGCACCCAAATCAATCACGGCCTGCAAAGCTCAGCACCAGCTGCCAGCACTCACTCTTCAGCTGCATTTGAGGCCACTCTCCTCTGGTCCCAATGCAATCTGGCTGCACTGACCTGCTTTCTGTTCTTCAAATAATCCTAGGCCACTCAGACTTAGGGCCTGAGCCCCTGCCCTTCCCTCTACCTGGTGTGTTCTCTCCAGGACGCTCCCACGGCTACTTCTCCCCGTCCTGGGGTCTCAGGTGGCAGGTCTCCCATGCAGTGGGGCACTCCCCCACACTCCCAGGAACTGCACCTGCCCATCACCCTGTCTCTATTGTCTCACAATACTTGGCATCATCTTGGGATTCCTTTCTTTCTTCCCCCAATGAAACATGAGTTCCCTGAGTACAGGGACCAAGCCAGTCTTGTACATATCTTACTTCCAGTGCCAAGAAGTGCCTGCCATGGATAAGGCAGTCAAAAAACATTTGTCAAAAGTGAATGATTACATAATTGATTGACAAATGCCCACCTTCTCCATCTGTGGTTCTCAACCTTGGAGGCACATAAGATTCACAAATGAGCTTTAAAAATACCAATGCCAAGGCCCCCCTCAAACCTTGAATTTCTGACTTCATGGTTCTGGAGAAAAGCCTGGGTATCAGGATTTGTTAAAACTACTAATGTGAATCAGATGTGCTTCCAAGACTGGGAATCAACTGGAATGTAGCTTTCAGCCTGGAGAAAAGTTGTCATGATCCGGATACTGTCCTCTCCACTCCTTGAAAGGACCCTAGAAAAAGACCTACTGCAAAAAGAAAAACCTCCATCTTGATGGTATTAGGAGTTCTCAAAAGGGCAAAGTCAGGGGACCCTATGTATTGGTTTCAGGGCCTGAGCTCAGTGATTGTTAAGGCAAGTCCTAAAAAGTGAGGAATTGGTTGGAACTGTCAGAGTCTGACAACACAGTTTAGGATTAAAGGGCACAGCAAAGGGAGGGTCTCAAAGGAGGTGTTGGTGAACAGACTCTTGAGTTGAGCCTTATGTTCCAAGAAGATGGACTCTGTGGAGCAGTCTCCCAACTTCTTGCTATGTTTGCTTCTTTGGAGGTTTGTTTTTGCTTCGTCCCAATACTGCTTAACACATGAACAGGAATTCCTGTTGGTTTCTGCTCTCAATATTAATCAGAAGGAAAGCTTAGAAGCAAGTTTGAATCCACGCAAACAGAAGTATATTCAGAAAGAGTAAATGAAAATCCATATGGTCAAGAGGAAAGAAAAAAATCAAGCACTATGCCATTGCCTCCACAGTCAATGGGGAAGCAGAGTCTGAAAGTTTTCTGAATTAACTACTAATTTTTATTTTAACATAAAACTATTGCATGATTAATAATATAACCCGATCTATTAAGCACAGTTTAATAAATCAACCTAATATTTTTGCAAGGAGTGAAAGATTAAGAATATGAATGTATTAGTGAAACAAATGATTTATTCTTTAAAAATGTAACATAATGATGCTGCATCCAGTTAGAAATTAAAATCAGGAACCTAATTAGAGACCATCACAAAAAGTATATTGATTTTGTTAAACATGTAGAAGATAGTTGGCTAGGAAAGCACATAGTAAGTTGTTTAGATGAGTGCTTCACCAAGATACAAAGAGAGGTGCACTTGAGGAGGGACCATCAGCAGCCACCTGTGCTCCATCTACAAAGATCTGGTTGTGACGGCATGGCTCAGTAGCTGATCAGAAAATTTCTGGTAGACGCTCTCTCCACTCCAAGCCACAAAGACAACTAACTAACCACTTCATTGAACTTAGATGCCAAAGCAAACCATCTTGATTTAGATCCTTAATTTCCCTATTCACAAGGTAATAAAATAGAATTTTCTTTCTGGGAAGATGTTTTAAATCATGAAAATATTTAAACTGATCACAAAGCTAAGTGAAATACAATAAAACACAATGTCTGCAAGTATATATCATTTTAATGTTTTTTTAGATCAAATTCTTCATAACAAGATTCTTTTTTTTTTTTTTTTTTTTTTTTTTTGAGATGGAGTCTTGCTCTGTCGCCCAGGCTAGAGTGCAGTGGCCGGATCTCAGCTCACTGCAAGCTCCGCCTCCCGGGTTCACGCCATTCTCCTGCCTCAAGTCTCTAGCCTCCCAAGTAGCTGGGACTATAGGCGCCCGCCACCTCGCCCGGTTAGTTTTTTTGTATTTTTTTTTTTTTAGTAGAGACGGGGTTTCACTGTGTTAGCCAGGATGGTCTCAATCTCCTGACCTCGTGATCCGCCTGTCTCGGCCTCCCAAAGTGCATAACAAGATTCTTGTTGGGAGACCAGTGGGATGACCCCAGGACCCCACCCCAGCTGGCTGGGCTGGAGGCTCAGCCCCACGGGGTGGAAGCTGTGCCTGGCCTTCACCCTGGGCTCCAGACACAATTTCCCTTATTTGACCCCCAGTCCCTCATTTTACATTCCTTCACAGCAGTTCCTCCCTTTGCTTTGGATGTTCTTAGCTTCGTCTCTTCCCCACTCCTAGACCACAAGCCCTTGTCAGGCAGAAGCTGAGTTTGAATCATCTTCTACCGTAACATCTAAGACGACACCCTGAAGTTACTGAGTGTTTGCTGAGTGAACTGTGTCTCTTGACTGCCTGCTTATCTGAGGGTGAGCTGTTCCCCGTAAACTCAGATCTCCCTTTTCCAGGACCGCTCAGGAGTGTCTGCTCATGAACAGCCAGGCTCAGCCAGCCCTGGAAAAGTATGGTCTGCAAGAAAGAAGACTATAGTAGAAAAATAGCAGTTGTCCTTGGTCCATTGAAATTCAAAGGATTCCCTGGGGATTTATTTTCTAAATGGCTTCTTATTTCCCTAAGTGTTTTGTCCTTTTTCCTCTGATGTGTGGGCATCCAATAAGCAGGCACTGGCGCCATCAACTCCTTATGTTCCCTCCCTGGAAAAATCCTCTAATTATAAAGCATCACTTGCTGCATGAGCCAAAGGGAAGAGTAAATTATTCCACTTTTGTTTGTACCATTGACTCCAGAGACGAATGTCTTCTTGTCCCCTGGGGAGCCAAAGCCATCCACGTTGACCTTTTGCAGAGGGGGGTGCGGATTCTTGTGCTCACCGCTCTGTGAACCCCACAGCCCGTGAATTCGGGTGCCTGCCTCCCTTCTCCTCAGAAGCAGTCTGTGTGTATTCTAGCTTCCACTGTCCTCTTTTCAGAATGTCAAGGACACTATCTCCTACTGTTTGAGTCCCTCTGCCTGTTCCCATCCCCTAAGCAACAGGAGAAGGGCCTCTTAAATCCCTGATTGGGATACAATTCTCCTAACCACATTCCCAATTGCCTTTAGGGCTACATTGTACACAGAAAAAGCGTAGACAGCAGAGTATTTAATGCATGGTGACAATTAGTGTATACCGAATGCAAACGTCGCCTCCATACCGAGACATTATATGCGTGATGTCATGGAACCCCCCGCAGCTGATCCATGATAAAGAGATGCTGTTGATGACTCCATTTCAGTTTCAGACTAAGTGACCTGCCCAGGGTTCATCTCTCTCTCTCTCTCTCTCTCTCTCTCTCTCTCTCTCTCTCTCTCTCTCTCACACACACACACACACACAGTCACACACATGCACACTCTTGTAAGTGTCAGAGCAGCCTTTTGGCCCCAAGCACTCTGACCCCTCAGCAGGATGTCCTGCTGTCTCCCTAGAGCATCTTCCCTTTATGTGTCTTAGCTGTAGTCTCAGGAAGTTAGAACTGGCAGAGGCACTAGCTTAAGTGAGAAACCAAGCACAAGGGTGGGTGAACAACAAGCTTGGGCCACAGGGAGATTATCCAGATAGCCTCTGAGACCTTGAGCAAGTCACAAGATCCAAATGTCCTAGGCAGGTTCTTCCAGAATCAGACTTCTGTTGAGAATCCACAGGCAAGTGACTGATGAAGGGAGAGGCGCCAAGGGAGGTCAGGGAGGGAGCAGGAAAGGAGGGTGGTGGGGGGAAAGTCAAGCCAGGCACAATCTCAAGAACAGTCTTGTAGGGAGATCTTCAGCCTGATCTTGAAGAGGCCTCTGGAGGGCAAGCAAGGCCTCTGAATTTGTCCTGCCTTGAAGCAGGGAAGCTGGACTTTCCCACTCCTGCCTGTCAGTCATGAGCTACTGACCACTAGGAAGGACATGCACCCACAGGCCCTTGCAATTCTCTGAACAGCGAGGCTAAGCAGCTCCCGTGGCCCAAGTCCCCGAAGAAAGAGCATGGGCTGCAGTTAGAAGAAAAGCATGCAGAAACTGCAGAGTTGGCATACAGATCAGACGCGGGCATTGCAGGGCATCTGAGTGGAGACCACCAGGATCCAGGATACTCGGCCCCAGTCACTAGTACAATGCCCCATGCGGGGCCAGAGCTGTGTCTGTGACTGGAGCCTCCATGACCTCATCAGAAGGTCTGGGGATTTGGGAGATGAAATCGATTAAGGGGATTAGAAAGTAGGTTTTGAAGGAAAGTTGACACAATTAGAGTATTTCACCTCCAGAGAAGACTAAATAGTAAGCCAGTGACTACACAAGTACATGAAGACTTCTTACCAAAAAATGATGGCTGATTCAAGGACTGCAGAAGTAGAATAATTGACATACTGCACATACAGAAGGGCTCCTACTGCACAAAGGAAACCCCAGCCTGACAAGGAAGGGAAGCCCCAGAAGACTGTAAGGAAGGGTACATGGTCCACATGCCCAGCATCCGTCTTGCAGGATTACACAGGGTCCCTCTGAAATAATTTACTCTGAACAGATAAAGCACGACAACCAGGAATATTTCCTGCGTGTCTCTTATGTGGGAGGGTTTGGAAGCAGAAGTTCATAAAGTACATGAAAATGAGGATGAGAAGACCAGGATGAGCAGATCTTCAACACTGCCCTTGACCCTATGTTGGGGGAGTTGAGGCAGGTCAACCCTTAGAAGCCTGAACCTAGCATCAAAATGCTGCAGGGAGGGCCCTCTCCAGCCCAGAAGCTCCATACTGACTCCTAGGCAGTATGGAACCTCTTATAGAATCCATCTCTCATGTGAACAATGGCAGTGATACTGTCCCTGCCTCACTGAGCTGTGATCAATGGGTGCAGACACACTCCGAGCTCTTGCTACAGAGCTGGGAACAAAATAATGAAGTGTCAACTAGAATGGGTCTCCACATGTGAAATGTATGCCCAAGCCTGGTGGAAAGGTGGCATTCACTGCTGCTTCAAAGGATTCAAAACACTCTTCTGCTCAAGCAGAATTTGAGTCAACACAGAACCATCAAGGGACACCCAATGTGTCCCACATATCCAGCTCATATTATTTCTGTTTCTTCCAGTTATTGACACAGAACCTTCTAGCACACATACTCTGCAGAAACACAAGCTCATTCATTCTCCCCATGTCCTTCCGTGTTAGGTAAAATCTGGAAATTAGAATCCCCATTTTGCAAATACAAAATAACTGAAAACAGATTAAGCTGCGACTCACTGAATCTGGAGCAAAAGCAGTTTCTATCTCCTGTCTCCTTCCTTGCAAGCTCAAGTTCCTGCTCTACTAGCCTAGATGTCAAGGTGCTTTATCCTTCTCCCTGCTCTGATATTTCTTTCTTTCCTTTTTGTAAAAAATGAATGAATCTTTCTTTGATAGGAGTGACAAAGGAGCGTACAGAAAAGGTATGGAAATTTCAGAAGGGATGGGGTTCCTTCCGGCAGAATCTGACACTGGATCCCTGATTTACACAACCCGGGCACTGCCCCAGGAGCAGAGAAGGAAAAGCGCAAAGCAGGCTGTGCACATCCCCATCCATCTGATCGGCTCACTGGTTCCAAGCCTGGGAGATGCCTGCCGGGGAATTGTCATCTGTTCACTCTTATGCACCGCCCACAGATGGAGCCCTCCAAGGTCAGTGGATGAGGGACAAGCTGTGGACGGGAAGAAAACCAGGAGTCAGGGGGCCTGGATGCAGGGAGTATTTCTTCCAGTTTCCAAATGTGACTTTGGGTGCCTGGCTCTGGGTTCCAAAGGTCGTGGTGAGCCCTGAGTGCTGCTCCTCCTCCTGATTATACTGAACAGAGTCCTATTCTCAACCGAGAGGGGAGGCTGTCCAAAGCAGGACAGTGAGGATCATGCTCCAGACTGTTGTTGGGAGACGCTGTGTCTGACACAGGAGAATGATGTCAAGTCCAAAGACCAAGGAAGGGGAAGCAAAGGGCTAGATAGCAGCTGGGGAAGTCAATGCCAAAGGGATTAGGGGCAACGTCAGGTTTCAGACTGTGCTTCAGAGTGAGCCCCCGTCTGTGAGTGTGAGCTAGTGCCTCTCTGGAACAGCAGCACCACCCCAGGAGCCTTGCGGCCTCATCTGCAAAAGGGGTCATCGTACCTGTGGAAGAGGCATCTCCTTTGGAGTAGAAGAGAATTTATGTGAAGGAGCCTCTGGTCAGTGCTGAGCTCAGATCACGGGTGGCTCCGTGATGACCTCAGATGGATCCTAAATGTCAGACATTCCCCTACTCATTCCACAGTCAGCCAAGGCCTCTTCCTCACCATCAACAGCAAATGGGCACACACTGAAAACCTTGGCTGTGCCACATTTCTTACCTATGTTGATTCTTTTACTCTTTGCAATGATGCCACACCTGGGGCCCAAGAGGGAAGAGATCCACCCAGGGTCGCTCCACCGCAGACCTTGCAGCCAAAGGGAGCCGCAGCCTGGCCACACCCTCACTCCTGGTCTCCATGCTGCCGCCTTGCCGCCATCCCGGTCCTGTCCTGATCTAGGAGGAAAGTGAAGGCTGCCAAGGGATCTCCAGCAGAACCTTCTTTTACAATTATAGTAGAAATTGGATCCTTCTTATTTCACTGCTCTGGTTTTGTTAACAGGCTATTTCTGTGTCAGTAACTGCCCATGGGTGTCAACTCCCCAGTGGGCTAGAATAAAGGGAAGATGTGACATCCTTTCTTCTTCAGCAAAAAAGGATTGCCGGTATTGCTCCTTTAAACTTCTAGCCCACTCATCTGGGAGGTTCAGCCTGCCCTGTCACCTCGGAGCACTCAAGCTGCTGGGCATGTCCTGACTTTTCCCTTTGCACATTCCCTTTGACTCTGCAGGAGGGAATTGGGTCCAGTTGATCTGGAGAGGCTGAACGGAGAAAGAACTGAGGCAGAAGTAATCAGTGGAAATTCCAGAGGGAGACAGATCAGAACCCACTGTCTAAGCACAAAGGGCTGCTGGCTTAGTAGAGTGAGGCTAAGGTGGGGAGGTCAGTGAGCCAGGGAGCCTGCCCACCTACAGAGTGGCTCTGCAGCTTTGTCCCTGCAGGATGAGGCCCTGAACTCTGCACCCACCCTGGTGGGCTGCACATTATGTGCTGTGAGACCACTGCAGGTGCAGGCTCAAAGCCCTGCCCCTGCAACTCTCTCCACCAGCGTGCCTTCTGAGAGGCAGGTAAGTCAGAGGTAGGCCTCAAGGAGCTACCCCCACGAAGTTGCAGGCGCCCTGTTTACTTCTCGGGACTCTGCCTTTACCTTGATAACTAGGGGACAGTTAGGTGGTTTGCAGGAAAAAGACATGTTGCTGTTGAAAATTCTGTTTTCAGGCTGGGCACGGTGGCTCACAACTATAATTCCAGCATTTTGAGAGACTGAAGTAAGAGGATTGCTTGAGGCCAGGATTTTGAGACCAGCCTGGGCAGCATAGCGAGACTTCTCTACAAAAATAAATAAAATTTTCAGTGCAGCAATTGGGTTTTTTTTTTTTTTTTTTTTTTTTTGAGATGAGATCTTGCTATGTAGTCCAGGCTGGCCTTGAACTCTTGGGCTCAAGAGATTCTCCCGTTTCAGCTTCCTGAGTAGCTGGGACTACAGGTGTGTGCCACAGCACATGACTAGCAGCTGTTATTTGTTTACGCTATGTTATGAACAGAATGTCTGTGTCTCTCCCCAAAATGTATACGCTGTAGCCCTAAACCCCAATGTGATGGTATTAGGAGTTGGGGCCTGTGGGAGGTCCTTAGGGCTAGAGGAGGTCATAAGGATGGGCGTCCGTGATGACATTAGTGTGCTTGTAAGATGAGAAAGAGATTGACCTCTTCTTGCTCCGAGTGAGGACGCAGTGACACGGCAGCCGTCCTCCACCAGGAGGAGAGTCCTTGCCTATCAGCATGCTGAGCATGGACCTCCCAGCCTCCAGAATTATGAGAAATAAATGTGTACTGTTTTTTAGGAATGTATTTTTCTATTTGTTTGCTTTTGGGGAGCCTAAACAGAGTTTCTTGACAGGACAAAGTACATTATTATTAGAGATAATGCAAGTTATTAATTGCCAAATATATTTGTATAGAGGGGAAAAGCCACAAAATATCTATGAATTGTAAGAAATAAGCACTGTTGCAGTGCAAATATCCTGAAACATTCATGTGGTGCCACGTTCAGCTCTCCGAAGCTCTTTAGCTCTTACCCGGAGCAGCCGTGCTCAGGGTGATGCTGCTGGGAGTCTGGAGGTAGATGAAGACACTCCCCCTACACCCGCCTTCATACGTACACATGCACCTGCACACTGGGACACACACTTGTGCAACACATATGCTGGAAAAGCCTCCAGTCCAGTAAGTGAAGCACAAAAGGTAAATAAATAACAAAGCTCCAGACAGGAGAGGGTGCGGCCCACAGAGAGTGGGGCAGGCCCGCTGCCATGTTCCCAGGAAGTGGGATGTAGTCAATGGACCTTCCTTCCAGGGTGCCTTGGCTGTGCAGCCAGGAGAGGGGGATAGGAAATGGGAATTCAAGGGGCCACCCTAACAGGGAGTCATGGCACATGCCTTCAGGTGTTTGTCCAAGGAAAATGCATTCCAAAGAGTGTGAGAAACATCAGTGTGACTATTTCAAAGTGACGTGAAGAATCAAAGTTCATCACCATTCTCTGCTGTCTGGGGAAGATCACTCACAGCTTACCTATACCAATCCAATCCGATTCTATCACTCTATTCACAGGATGCTCACAGCCCAGGATGAGGCCCAATCCCCTAAAACCTGGTATGAGGCCTTTAATGATGAGACCACTACCCACCTTTCCGGTCTTATCTTATGCATCCTACACTCGTGCTCCATGCTTCATCAAACTCAAAAACCAGAAGAGCAAAACTGCCCCAGGAACACTGCCTTCCCCCACCCCCAGGGTCACAAGCACCCACACGCAGGGAGCCCCTGCTCCTCGTCCAGGTCTCAGCTCTCCTGATTACTCCCTGTCTTCATGGGCCCCCCTCCCACTCTGCTCCCCCAGGACCCCTTCCTCACCCCTTTGGAGCAGTCATCACTTGGCACAGTCACTGCTGTTTACTTGTCCTTTTGGGCCATACCTGCCAGGCTCACCTGCTCCTGTGCCCCCAACAGCTGCTCTGTACCCGTCCAGTAGCAGACACCAACCAACACTCACCAAGCCAAGTGGCAAACACACAGGCAAGGAAAGAACACACCTGGGGGCTGGGCCTCCCAAAGCAGTGTGACTCCACCACTGTGGATACAACAGCTTCTTTGTTCTTGGTTAAATCACTTTGTTTTGCTATTTTTTCACCATGGCTGAGGGTGAGAAAAGCTTTATGTACATTCGGCAAGGTCTATCTTAGCTGGTGAGTCCTCTTTCAATCAATTCTGTATTTTCAGGTGGCTCTTGAACAGAAGGAGCTCTTTTTTCTGCTGCTGGCCAGGGCAAATGTGTCCTGTACCCCCAAATTGGATAGATTCTGTGAGGCCATGCTTAATATGTGCTATGGGAGGAGACCCTTGTGGGACCCGGGTGCCTGATAGCAAGCAAACTGCATCAAAGGAATGCCCCGAAGGACCAGCTGCCCGGCCAGCTGTGCAGAAGCAGAGTAAGGGCTCTTTGTGGGCTGGTGCTGATCTGCATGACAACTGCCCAGGGAACACAAGCCAGGATGCAGCAGAGAGCTGCCTTTGGTTCAGGCACTTGCCTGAGTGAGTTCCTTTGTTTAAAAGGCATTCTTTTCTTAAAATATGAGTGATAAACTGAGAATCACAAAAATGAAATCGCTTACCTTTGTGTTTCCTTCCTCCAGTTCCACATGCTGCAGAATTACAGAAGTGGTTATTTTTGCAAAAGAACTTTTTTTCGCTCACAGTAAAAAAGCAAATGCAGCAAGAAATACGTTTTCTTGAGCCAAAAAACAAGTTCTTAGGCCTTTTAGAAAGTGCCAGCAACCATGCTAATAATTAATGACATGTTTAAATGCTTAGTTCTGCACCAGCAATGTTTTCAAGAATCCCAACCTCTTAGTTTTTCTTGACGTTAGAGCTACACTTGTACAGCAAGAAAAATACAGTCTTCCTTTATCTTAGTGAGGAGGTGCATTGCACTGTTCACTGGGTGCCTGGATTGAAGTTGATGTCTGTGTCCATTTTGGAAGCTCGAGTTTTGAGCATATGCTACAAATTCTGGCCTCACAGGTCATCCTGTAGCAAAGCTTTGTAAGGCTTTTTCTTTTTCTTTTTTCTTTGTTTAATCTCTAATGGTCCTGAGAACAATCGTGTTTTCCAGCTTTCAGCTGAACTACAATTTTCTTAAAAATACTGAAGCTGCTGATACCACATTCAGTCATAATAATAGGTATGTATTATGGGACAATTAACTGGATCGTAGAAATTATTAACTAGATAAAATTCAAAAAGAAGCCACCTGCTCAGGCAGGACAGGGGTGAGGCAGGTTTCTGGGGGACATGAGGACAGCCAAGTTGGTGACACAATGAGGATGCAGGCTCTGGTGTGGACAGGCTGGGTCATTACCCATGGTAGCTGGAAATGCCCAGGAGAATGTAAGGCCAAGTGTGTGTCCAGGTCAAGTGACAATCTAAGAACAAGAAGTGGAAGACAGAGGTCAGGAGAGGGCAGAACAACTGCAGGGCCAGCCATACAGGACGACAAAAGAAAGAGCCACCACGTCCTTACGGGCACGTGGGGGGCTTGAACTTTGTTCTGTCGTACCTGATTTCTGGCTGTCTGGTGTGTGAATGGGCTGCTCGCTGGTGATGGTTTACGATCTCTCCCCACTGGACAGCATAAACAAAACCTACCTGTGCGACTATCTGCTATAAGCAGCCTTATGGCCCAGGCTCCACACAGGCTCATATTTAGAAAAAAGATCAACTGGACACCTAAAGTCTTGAATTGAAATCTAGATCTCTAATGTAGGCTCGGGTGATGCAGGAATTCCACATCTTAAACGACACAGCAAGATTTCCCAGGATCCTATTTTGACATCTCTTTTCTGCTAGAGGGAACCCACTTCACACACTCAGGTACCACTCAGCAATATGGGTGATGCCTCCTCCTCCCCGGAGGGCAGAGGCTGATGGAGGTGCATCTCCTCTTCATCCCCCGGCTGGGTGATTCTGAGAAACACTCTCTTCCTTCCAAAGGGTTGGAGAGTGGCTGCTGCCTGCAGTGGTGACCAGCTCAGGGATTCCTCTGCCATCTGACTCCCCTCCCACCCTGCTGGCCACCCACTGGCCCCTTACCCCTTTTTCCTGGGATTATTTTCCAAATACACGTCCTGACTGAGCTCTCCAGCCCTGGTTTTGGGAAGGGAGACACCGGCCAAACGTCACATTCTTTCTGGGTATTTTAGCACCTCTGGTTTACTGAGGTGTGACAAATCTTATCCAATTTATCCAATTAAGGTTTGCGAAATTGTGAACTTGACTGAGGGAAACTATTCCAGCAAAGGATGGGCATAAGAACACCAGGTAATAGGTAGTAAAAGCTGCTATTTTGGCTTCCATGGGGTATTGAGCAAAGAAGACGGGTCTTAGAAGCGTCTGCTGACAAGCACAGTGCTGCGCCGTGCCCGTGGCGACCACAGTTCCTCTTCTGTGTGCCCACGGCTGTCAGTGTCCCAGACATGCCCATGGCGACCACAGTTCCTCTCCTGTGTGCTCATGTCTGTCAGTGCCCCAGACATGCCCATGGCGACCACAGTTCCTCTTCTGTGTACTCATGGTTGTCAGTGCCCCAGATATGCCCATGGCGAAGACAGTTCCTCTTCTGTGTGCCCACGGCTGTCAGTGCCCCGGACACGCCTTCCATGCTCAATGCCAGTATGCCCACTTTCTAGATGGAGAAACTGACATTTCAAGAAGATGAGGAGCTTGTTGAATGTAAGCAAGTAAAGGTCTGATGTGAGGGAGTTAAACTCACCTGGCCTGCCTCTGAGCCTGGCATCCTCTCCACCATATCATGCTGCACTGCCCACCCTCTTAGATAGGCCTGGGTGGCTCTTCAGGAGCCCACATTTTCATATTCTCAGAAGAGAAACTAAAGCTGTCCAAGGACTAAGCATAATACTCAAGACATTTTTGGTGTGAGCCATTGAGTAACAAAGTCCACAGGAGCTAGGGGCAGCCAGATGGAATCAGCCACTGAGATCTGGGGCATCTGATCCAGACACAACAGTGTCTGCTGCGCTCAGCCTCTGCCCCCTTGAAACAAGAAGGTCCCCAGCTGAGGGAGAGACATCATTCATGGTCTTAGGTTCTGGGGGTCTTCACATCAGCATCGACTTTGTGCCAAGCATCTAGACTTTGCCATTTCTCTCAACTTCTCAGAAAAAGCACCAGCAGCTCTTGTCTTGCCAACCATCTTTAAGAACGGTGACCAGCCAGCTCCACTCAGGAAGGCACTGCCAGCACTCTGAGCCCGACCTTGCCTCCTACAATGCTAGGCAGCACATAGAATAAGCTCATTTCAGAGGTGAGGAAATCCAGGTGCTATTAATCAGGATAGAGTGTGAATGAGAGCAGCAGACACTTGCCTCCAGCCCAGGCTTGGCTGGCTCTGAGGTGTGAGCTTCTACTCTCGCAGGGAAGCATTCAGCTGATGCCTGACAGACAATCCCTATTAATGTTGGTTACTGGGGACCCCACCCCACTTCTCACAAGCAATGTGAAGGCAGGAGAGCCACTCTGTTCTCAAAATTCAGCTTCTTCGTCTTCCTGGGATCATTCCGAATGGCCCCATGGAGCTCAAGATTCAATGGGGTTATATTTATAAAGAACTTATCTTATTTCTAGACATGGTCAATTGAAAAAAAAGGCCACAGATTCCTCCTGTCACTCATTGCAAGCCCATTTCCAATGTGACTTTATAGCCACAGTACAGGATTATCTCCCCAACTCCTGAATCTGGCCTGGGCCACTTGATCTGCTTCGGTCAATGAGATGATGTGACGTCACCCTGAAGAGTCATGCACATTGAGGCTTGCCTTCCCTCATTGCTACTGGGCACCCCGGAGCCACCACTGGGTGAAGAACTCTGAGCCAGCCTACAGGAAAAGGAGAGACATGGCCCATAGCCAGCCTACTCCCAGAAATGTAAGGTCTTTGGCTGCCAGCTGACCGCAGATGCCTGAGTGAGCCCAGACAGCACTGTGTGAGGCAGAGGCAATCCATCCCAGATGGCTCAGCCCATATCATCAACCCACAGCACTGTGAGCAAATCAGTGATTATCATTTTAAGCCACTGATTTTCGGAGTAGTTTGTTCAGCAGCAACAGATAACTGATACACCAGCACTATAGAAGTTGCTTAAAACATAGTATCTTTCTCTCCTCCTTGTTTCTTTCCAAAGTGCTGTAACGAATGCATGGGCAACACTGCTGATGCTGGAACTGAGCAGACCCAGACGTGCACTTGACCCTTTACTTTGGGAGGCTGAGGCAAGAGGAGCACTTGAGAAGTTTGAAACCAGCTTGGGTAACATGGCAAAACCCATGTCTCCACACAAAAAGAGAAAAAATACAAAAATTTGCCAGGCATGGTGCTGTATCTGTAGTCCCAACTACTCAGGAGGCTGAGATGAAAGGATCACTAGAGTCCAGGAAGTTGAGGCTGCAGTGAGCCACAACTGTGCCAGTGCACTGCAGCCTGGGCCACAGCACAACACTCTGTTTCAAAAAACACATTTACCTACGTAACAAAACTGCACATCCTGCACATGTACCCCTGAACTTAAAAGTTGAGAGTTAAAAAAAAAATGTTGGCTGGAAGGTGTGGCAGCTTGCTCGGTGCCTGAGTGACAGTTCTTCCCAGGACAGGAGGAGGTCCACAGACCTCTCTTAACTCTGAAAGTTCTGTAACCTCCTCTGAGATAAGCATTGTTGAGGTTACCCCAATTTCCAAGAGACTTGGCAATTTCTACTGTGTCCCATTGCCTAGTATGTGACAGTTCCTCACTGACTTTCTTGAAAGTCTCTATTTCAATGCTATATCACAGCATACTAGATAATATTTCAAGCCACAATAAGGGAATCACAGGTAAGAGAAACTGCCCATCGTGTGCTGGGCCACTGAGGTTCCCACCAGGAGCCCTTCTGAGCTGCTGCATCTGCCAGGAGTGGGTGACATCCGTCTCTTTACATACACGTCCCGGCCCTGTGAGTTTCTTTTGCAATGAAGTGTAAGGCCCATTTGAATTGCAGAAACACTAAGGTGTGTGTGTGTGTGTGTGTGTGTGTGTGTGTGTGTGTGTGTTGGGGGGTGTCAAGAAAAGACAACAGACAAGACACCTGGGGATCTTGCAGCTAAGTGAGCAGCATGGGACAAATAAAAACAATAGTATATTTTAAAATCCACTACATTGATTTCATGAATTTTCTTCCTTTTTCTCTCAAACTACTCTTTCTTCAATAGACATCAATTTCTTGACACCACAATCCGATGTGGTTTGTTTTCAGTAACTATCAGCTGCTAGGTATTTGTTCAGCACTTGGGATGTACCCAGGCAAAGAGATGTGCAAGTATAAAACAAGGGAGCCCACCCTGCAACTGGGAAAGAGGAGTTACATGTTCATTCCAAAACAGAGAAACCATGTAAAACAGG
>NW_016824749.1:5497285-5498872 GCF_001698545.2 Rhinopithecus bieti | reverse complement strand
AAAAAAAAAAAAAAAAAAAAAAAAAAAAAAAGTATCCATGCTCAACACATCAGCTGGGAAAGCCTGTGTGTAAAGTTCTGAAGCCTGAAAACTTTCAAAGAATCGAGGGTATAAAGAGTCCAGAAGAACTCAATACAGGACACAACTGCAAAAGTATTTTCTTCCTTTAATTTCTGCAACCCTCACTTTTGGAGGGAACACAGCCAGGTGACCTGGGGCCCCACGGGTTAGGCTGCACTCAACAAGGTGGCTGCTTGCTATATTAGGAAGAGTCCACTTTCAAATTCAAACTGCACCCAGGAGACAAAGGCGAGTCCTGGCTGCAGCCCAGTCAGGTGTTCTCTTGTCAAAACAAAACCTGCCTCAAAAGTCAATTCAGAGACTGGGCAAGTGAAAGAGCAGTGACTTAGAGGCAGAGAACCGAGCTTAAGACTACTCCTGCACATTGGGTCACTACGGAATCGTAATTACCCTTTTTAAACTTCAATTTCTTCATCTGATAAATGGGATCAATGAGGCTCCACCTCAAATGGGTCTAACAGTATCTGCTCAACCTAATGGCTTAGATGGGAAACTGCTTTATTGAGGAAAGGGCTCCGGAACAGTAAGCTGCTTTACTAAGGTGTGGTGGCATGTTCTTCCAAGTTGAGAAGTTCCGCTAGATGGGAGAAATGAACAGTGCCCGTTTCTGAGTGTTCCAGACTACAGCCTTGCAGCTCTGGGGACCTAAAGGAAGAAACATCAGGCATGTCTAGCGGGGCTGCAGACATGAAGATGGGGATGACTTTTGACCCCCTTTCTGGTAAATCTTTTTTTCATAGTTGATTCTCTATGAAATCTAGACTGCAAACACCTCCTCCCCTCCTAGAACGCAGACTAGCTTACCACCGCCCTAGTTTCCTTCCAATTCCAACTGGGGCTGGCCCGCCATAGGCCAACAGCAGGCTAGCTCAGGGCTGAGGGGGTCTCTGGAGTCTGAACTCCGCGCCCGCTTGCTCCTCCATGGCTTAGCTGGTCAGGACTTGAACATTTGCCGGACCCATAAATTGGGTCATTTTGAACCTCAAAACCGAACCGGAGCCTGGGGAGGCCTTTAGGACCAAGGGGAGCCATCCCTTCCTCTAGTCGGGCAGCAAATTCCTGTCCTCCTAGTCCCCCGCAGTTATCCCCCCGCCCCCAGCCTCTGTGGCCCTCACATTGTCAGACACCAGCCCCGGGCCACCCTCTGGACCGGATCCCCCGCTAGGGCCTCCCTGGTCTGGGGCAAAGTTGGTGGCCACCTTCGCGCGGGCTGCGCCTTCCTCCTCTTCGCTGCCCTCCTCCCCCGGAGCCCGCGCCCGCCGCCTCCAGCACACGCGTTGCCAGGCTCCGCAAGCTTAGCTGAGCGGCTAGCCTCAAGGCGCCCCTAGCCCAGCCTACCGGCCAGGCGCGTGCGACGATAGTCTCCCAGCACCCCTTCCTCTCCCGAGAGGACTGGGCTCCGCCCCGGCGCCGCAGCTCCCGACTCCCTGCCGCTCGGGCTGCAGCCGCTGCCCCGCGCCCGGCGCTCGGGGCAGCCGGGGGCGCTGGCGGCTAGCGCAGGGCGGG
>NW_016824749.1:5469620-5496970 GCF_001698545.2 Rhinopithecus bieti | reverse complement strand
GGGGAGCTGAGCGGCGCGGAAGGGAGGGCAGAGGAGGAGAGAGCCTGGGAGCGGAGGAGCAGAGGCGGGCGCCGCCCCGCCCCGCATGCTCGCTCGCTGGGCAGACTCGCGGGCGGCCGCTTGGGCGCACTTGCCGGGTCACCTTGTCCCGGAGGTAAGTCCGGACCTCTCGGCCGCGGGGGCGGGCGGAGGGGCCCGCAGTGGGCGGGGTCGCGGCGGGGGCAGCGAGCTGGCTGCCGGAGCGGGAGGCTGCCAGGCACTGGCGGGTGTCCTAGTCCTGGCTCCGCCTCAGAGCGCGCAGACCTGGCGGCGGCGTGGCGCCCGCGGTAAGTCCGGGTGGTCGCCGGGACGAGACTTGGGAGACACGGGGTCGGCGGGCGGGAGGGAGAGCTGAGCCGGCGGAGAAGATGCTGAGGAAAGGGTCGGTGCTGGCCCGGGCTGCACCTTGGTGCCTTGCCACCCCGGGAGACGCGAAGGGGCTGCTGTGCGAAGTCGATGGGAGCTGCTGAGACCGAGAACTGGGAGCGTAGTGGAGCCAGGCTGCCCAGCAGGGCCATGGGGGCGCGCGGCGGGCCAAGGCTCTGCGGGTCCGCGCTACCCCTCGGAGTGACCCGAAGGAGACCAGCCGGGACTGGTGAGCCGGGCGGCCGCGGAGCTGGGGACCTAGGTCTGTTTGGGAGTAGGAAGGGAAACAGACTAATCCTCCGAGCGGAGCCGGCAGGCAAGGTGCAAGCGCGCTTGGGATGGGGAATCCCGACGGGCGACCAGGGCGGAAGCAGGGACTCCGGGAGCCTCCTTCCTCTAGCCAGCACAAGACCTGCCTTCGAAAGCTGTCTGGCCCCTGGCAGCCGCGACAGCCTGCAGCCCTGGGAGCCACAGCCCAGGCGCCGAGATGGGAGAGAGCACATACGCTCTTTTAGTTCCAGTTTGAATCTCGCTTTTTCCTAGTCGTGATTTCTGCCTCTTCGTGTGCGCTCTCTGGGCAGTGGGGAGGAAAGAATGGCTCACTGGATGAGTTGGGCACTTTTCTTAGGGAAGGGGCTTTGGTTCCTTTGCGCTTTTTGCAAGACCCTAGTAGAGTGGCCCTGGCAGCCGAGCTTTGAGGAGGCGGCCAGAGGGACCGTTTGGCATCTCTGAAAGACGAGAGGAAGGAGTCTTCTGGTAGTCCTGTTTTCCTTTGGGGGTTTCCTTGCACGCAGAGGTTTGGGCGCTTGGCACCCCGACTTCAGGTGCGCACAGTCCTCCTGCGACATCAGATGCGCTGGCGCCGCGGCGCTCCTGGCTCGGACCGATGCCTGCGACGTCCCTGGCCATGTCCTGGTGTTTAGTGCAGCAGACACCGGCCGAAGGCTTGGCTGATTGGGGGTGTCGTGGAGGGGATGGCTGGGCATTACACAGTGGCTCCGTTTTCTGGTTGGAATCAGTTGGTGGGGCGTGCTCGCGCGCGTCTGTGTATCTGTCCCATCCCCTCCTACAGCCCAGCGTGTTTGGTCTGAGTCCAAAGAAGGAGGTGGTGTGTGTGCTGCGTAGACCTGCGCCTGTGGGGTGAGCAGCCTCATAACAGCCCCCAGAGCCGGCCAACTTCTCAGTGCTAGGCTGCGACCTGAGGGGCCGCTGCGTCGGGGATCGGAAGTGGTCTTCAAAGAGGGGTCTGGGTCTCGAAGTCCTAGCAGCAGCCGAAATGAAAAGAGCTGCCAGGAGGCGGGCGGTGGGCAGTCTGATGTCCGTTCTGGCGCGGATGGGAAGAAACTGAAGTCGAATTTTTAGATGAATTGCGTGCTGTGTTTGGCGGTGGTGTGGCCCGTTCTTTTGGAAGTCCACACCACAGGTGTGAGGCCTGTGAGCCCTGAGGAAGCGCCCTCCCCTTGTTTCCTCCCTCCCCTCTCTCTCCATCTCTCCTCCGCCCGCCCCTTTCTTTGCGAGGAGCAAGCCTGACTTAGTAGCTGATCGGCGCCCTCTCTCACCGTGCCCCCGTATCCTGCATGAAAACGGAATCCTCATAATCAAGAGGGCCTTGTTAAAAAAAAAGCAAAGAAAAGATGGAGAAACCTATTTTTAAACTTTTTTATTATGGAAAATTTCAGTGGTGCACAGTGGCAGACAGAGAATAGTGCACTGAAGCTTTGTGTACCCCCCACCCAGTCACCACCTGCAGTTACCTTTTGTGGAGTTTTGGAAGCCTTATTTGATGAAGTATTTCAAAACTCATTCCAAAATGCTAAGTATTGGATAGTATGTTAATTAGTTCCATTCAGCCATGACACATTGTATACGCATATCACAGCATCACTTTGTACCCCATAAACATATGCAATTATAATTTAATGTCTGATAAAAGAAACTAATTCATTAAAAATACAAAATTACTTTGATATAAACTTCAAAAAAAAAAAAATTCCAAACTCACCTCACCTCTAAACACATCCCTCTGTATCTCCAGCTGATGACATTTCATTTTATGTTACCTAACTATCAGAAATGTCAGTTTGTAATAACCCCATTAGAGTATAGGTGATATTAAAATAAAATGAAGGCCCCTCCATTCCCATTTTAGGGTAGAAAAGGAAAACCTGTTAACTCTCCTTAAGGCGTACAGGGGCGAGATATTGAAGGAAAGACAAGTCTAGATTTCTGGAAGAGAGACATGTTAGCAATAGGACCAGACTTATCCTAATTCATGTAAGGCGTAAACACGATTCTGGTTGAGCCATGATAGGCAACATAATTATTTTGATAAAAACTTTAAAACTCAGTTCAAATATTATAAGCAATTAATTTCTTCCACATTTAACATTGAGATAAAGGTCCTCTACCAGACTTATTTTTCTCATTAATTTTAAATCATATTTTCTAGGGAGTTATTACTATTATCAAAGAATAGAAAGTTATTTTCTTATGTAAGATTTCTATCTGAGGCACTAGTCGGTGCTATTCTGAGGTTCATGGAGCGTACTGAACTTTTCATTGTTTAATTAGAAAATGTTTGGTCGTCCTCCAGGTCACACCTGCTCTGCCCTCTGAAGAGGCTCTGGGCTTGCTGAGATGTGATGTCCAGTGTGACTTTTACTGGCTGGAGAGGTGTGGCATACAGGGAGGCACTGGAGGCAGTGGGAGGGGATGCCCTCCCTCCACCAGCCCCCTCCCATCCTGCACACCTCTGTGCTTTCCTTTATATAAAAGCAGTTCCTAAAAATTGTCAATGACGTTCTTAGAGGAGTCAGTCAGACTTTTGAGTACCTTTATAACGTGCACTATTTAAAGGCGTCCTTAGTTAACCTTTTGTAAGATGAATAACCATCTTGTAGGTGAGCAGTTTTATGTCCTGTCACCCCATCCCCAAATAAAACCTTGTCTTTTCATGACTCCAGCTTGGCCTGTGCCCCTCACATTGGCTTTTCAGATCCTCATGCACATTGGAAAATGCAGGTTCCATCTCAGAGTGAATGCACTGCTGTGGCCTATAGTTTGAACAGATGTCACATTATCAGCAAAATTCTTTGAATGAGTGGGTAAAGTGGCAAGGACTGAAGTATGGGGTGTTAATTTGACAACACCAGCAAAACACGGGAGGTAAGCGACTAGCAGAACAGCCTGTTGTATCAGTGGAAAGTTGCATAAGGTCATTTTGGGGCAGTGCATTGATAGAAGTTTTTGGAGCCATAGCTCTTGACGCAGCATCACTACACTAGAGGCATGGTGTCAAAATCTCTACAAAGCAATACTGAAAACATTAGAGATAGGCTGACCAGGTCTCTAACCACGTCACCAGAATTAGATTAATGAAGTTGGCAGTGGGAGGTTTGAAAAATGTGGTTTCTCAGCATTCTCTATGCAAGATGCCCATTTTGAATGATTCCTAAGAGATCCTAAACTTGTGTTCAGAGAGCAGCTGAAGTAACCTGGGCCCCAGCTATGATTCAGTGCCCTTGTGACTGCGTTGCTTACATCCAGGCAGCATATTGGATTGTGCGGAGAGTGGAGGAGGGATGTGCTGGGGACACAGGTGTGCAGAGTGTCTCCTGTCCCCAGGCTGCTCCCTCTTTCCCCTTGGGCCTTCCCTGAGTGCCATGAGCAGACGTAGGCTCCAGAATCTGGAAGGTCCCATTTGTTTTCTCAGAATGCCATGTGAATACAAACTTTACCCAGAGAAACTTTGAGACAATGAAATGTCCTCAATCCAGTGTCTTTTTCATTTAACAAACTGTGGCAACATTAACTCTTGGTTTTCAAAATCCTGGAAAGAATATGGTTGAAAAGAAACGATCTCAGAAAAGTGATGTGGTTTGTCTAAGATCATTCAGATAGCAAGCAGCAGAGCCCAGAGTCTGGAGCCTACAACCTGTCGTTGGCAAGAGTGAGGATTGGGACAGTGCGTTTGCACTCACTTGGGGTGGACGGACACATGCACAGGAATGTGCCCAGGGTGCATGCATAGCCATGTGGGCTAAAGATTTATGAGAATGTATAGGAAAGGCATGTGAGCAATAGCTTATGAAATTTATCCTTAACATAACTAAATTTAGATTCATATTACCTTATAAACTTAGATGATGCATTCTCTAAGATGGAAACATTTTTAAAACAGATTACCAGCAAACCACCACCCTCCATTTATAATATGTGATGATTCAAGATGGAAGCATGGCTCAGATAACAAAATGTAAATCTTCTTAAACTATTGTAGGATAAATGACCTGTTAAATTACCAAAAACAAAGAAAAATAGAAATTCTAAAGAACAACAACAGATAAGCTTCGGGATCAAAAATAACTGTTAGAACCAAAAATAACAGAACCAGGAAACATTATACACAGGTAGAAAATAATAAAAATAAAAGCTGCTTCCAAAGGCACAGCCCAGGGGATAAGTTTGCCTGCTTAGTTCCGTAAAAAGAATTTAAGAGTTCAGTTAGCATTCTTCCAGAGGCATGGGCCTTTTGCTCCGGAAGTTGCGATCAGTGTTCAGTGTGAAAACACTTTTGCTTGGTTTTAGTTCTTAACTGAATTTTGGGTCAATAAAATTCATTTTTAAATACTGGGGTGGCATTTAGAGAATGACCCTGAAGGAGAGAGTACTTGTGTGGATTTTAAACTGGGTGTTTCAAAAAGGGCTCACTTAGGGTAAATTTCTATTTTGAACAATTCTTAGGTCTCCAACAAGTTCAGTTGTTATCTATCACTTGACCTCACTGGTCAGGCACTTTCAGATGTTACCTCCATCTGTTACTTCCTTAGGTTTCCTCTCTTTCAGAAAACTTCAGTGCCCAAAACAAAACCAAAAAGCAAACACATTTCAGATAAGTCGAACCAGAAAAGTTTTATTCCATTGCCTCAACTTTAAACTACAGATCTTTCTGAAAGGGAGATACAGTAATCTTACCTCAAATACATTTGGAACCACCTCCCACGCCCCTGCTTAGAAAAGCAAATCAATGAAGTGTTGTAGAAACTCACTCTTCTGTCATGCGTACAATAGTCAGTTTTTAACTTCCTCCTATAATCTTGGTTCTCACATGTTGGTGGTACAGACCCTCAGCTGGCGTGGGTCTGAGACACAAGAGTTTATCCCTGAAGATCCTAATGGGATTAAGTCCTGGGACAGTTTCCCAGTGGAAACCCAGTAGCCATGCTGGCGGGTAGCGTGAGGCATTAGCTTTAGGGTAGACCCTGGGGAAGCCCAATTCATCCTACAAAAGATTGGTACCAATTCCACTGTTAATTATTTGCGGTTTCTAAAAGTGCATTTAATAAAGCCTATGTGTTTCTGTAGCCAACCTTCATGTCTGACATCTCAGCCTCAGCCCATCACCCATGTGTCTCCTTTATAAGAAACTTTGTCGTTCCGTTGAGTGCCCCATGGGATGATGGCACAGCACGAGTAGGGCAGTCAAAAGAGTCGAGATGTGATAGGTGGTGTGCGTGGTTTCTGAGATGCTGTCTAAGTGCAGGGACTGGCCTGGGCTGGTAGGCATAGATGATTGACTGTCACAGATTGACTGTAAGAGGCACTCATCTGCTGCAGATCTCCTGTGGAAACTCTGTATTTATGAGGACCTTGGAGAGGACCCTGCACCAGGCAGTCCCACCAATCCTAACCCAGTCTTGGAATGCTTTCAGATATCTCTTGCCTCTTTTGGCTTTACTTTTCTCTCCCAATTCCTCACCGTTTCCATAGTGCCTTTGTGACAAGTGGCTCCACAACAAAGAACTATGAGCTGATTAATGTGCATAGTGTCTTTTTTTTTTTTTTTGAAATGGCATCTCACGCTGTCACCCAGGCTGGAATGCAGTGGCACGATCTCAGCTTACTGCAACCTCCGCCTCCTGGGTTCAAGCGATTCTTCTGCCTCAACCTCCCAAGTATCTGGGACTACAGGTGCACTCCACCATACCTGGCTAATTTTTCTATTTTTAGTAGAGACAGGGTTTCACCATGTTGGCCAGGCTGGTCTTGAACTACTGACCTTAAGTGATCTGCCCTCTTAGCCTCCCAAAGAGCTGGAATTGCAGGCATGAACCACTGTGCCCAGCTTAATGTGCATAGTATCTTAACAGTTTTTTTCTTATATACTAAACCCAGAGATATAGCTCATTCATTTCAGTACTCTAATAATAGTTTAGTGCTCTAAATTCCCTCACAAAAACAGGTTTTTGTTGAAAGCTAACTTTGAGTCAAGGGAAATAATCTTCTTTGTTATTTCTAAGTTTATTCTCTGCCCTTCATTCTTATCCTGACCTTTAAAAGCTGTGGATATTGGCCGGGTGCGGTGTCTCACGCAGGAGTTCAAGACCAATCTGACTAACACGGTGAAACCCCGTCTCTACTAAAAATAACAAAAAATTAGCTGGGCGTGGTGGCGGGCACCCCTAGTCCCAGCTACTCAGGAGGCTGAGGCAGGAGAATGGCGTGAACCCGGGAAGCGGAGTTTGCGGTGAGCTGAGATCATGCCACTACACTCCAGCCTGGGTGACAGAGCGAGACTCCATCTCAAAAAAAAAAAAAAAAAAAATGCTGTGGATATTATATTAAGTATCACAGCTTCACACAGTCCATTGTTTTCACTTTGTTCACAATGAGATCACTAACTGGAAGCCTCTCCTAACTGCTCTGGACTTGGTAAGGACCATACAGCCTGCAGCATAGCTGTCTATCCCACTCATGTGGCCTGGAGCAAGGAGGGTCATTTGTCCAGCTGCATTTCTGTCCTTCTGCCATCCACTCATCCGCTGTGGCCCTGCTTGTGTGGGTCCTCTTGTGTAACATTCATTGGTACACTTGCTAATCTGAATGTTCTGGGTGTAGCTGTATTAGCTGTGAATCGGAGCCCTGGATGTATTTGAGGACATCACAGTCTATTTTAGAACCATAGAGATGAAATGTATCTGTTGACTCAATATGTGCAGAATTCTGTAGCTTCCTTCCTTGCCTATTGCTAGACCTCGAATTTCTGATTTGCCACATACCTTTCCAGGAAAAACATGCGTCACACTCTTGGGACACAAAAATGAGTTTGCATCCGTAATCCCAGCAACGGTTCTGTCTGTTGCTTTTCACATGCCTACAGGGCAAAGTGGTACAGGGCTGCTCAGTGAGTGCTGCAGTGACCAGGTGGCCCTACCGTCTCACCATTGGTGTTGGGCCATAGCCTGTCCTCAAACTTTTTTTTTTTTTTTTTTACCAGAGCAGGGCCACATGGGCACCTCCCTCCTCCCTAAGCTCTCCTGCATCCCATTGATTGTCCTGCAGTCACCCATCTGTCCCACCCAGAGTCTGGCACTGCAGTCACCAGCTAGTCTGTTCTACTACTTCAGCCTTGCTCCAGGTGCACCTGGGACTGTAGCACCCAGACTCATAGACAGTGGGAGCAAAGGGCTTCCTGATGGTCTCTGGATCAGAGAGCCAAGCTGTAAACTATCTGTGACTGCCCTGCCTCCCCATCATCTTGTCCTCCAGCGATTGCAATGCCCTGGATACCTGCAGAGGTTACTGAGGGGGTGGGGTACACTGCACCCCACTGCCCCTGGCTCCAGTGTGTCCTGGACATTATGCAGAGGGCCAGGTCAGCGCAAGGAAGTGGGGTAGGGAGAGCCATGGCTCTGGGAGATATTTGCCCTTTGGGGGAGACTGAGGCTGGGGTGTGATGGAGTGCGATGGAGGGGCTGATGGAGAGCCCAGCATTGGTCAAAGGATGGACCTCAGTCACTAGCTCTTCTACACGGTTATAGATATTCCAAACTCCAGGCGTTTCTGACCTGTCTCGACCTACGACACAGACGTGGGCTTCCAGCATTACTGACCTCAGGATTTGGCTCTGGGCTGGACAAGAACTCCACCCTGCCAGTGGCCAAGCATCCTTTCTTGGTAGAACCAGGTAAGCCCTATGCCTCACCATGGAGCCACCTGGCTGCTCTAAAAGGGTGGCCCTGCTCTTCAGATCTGGATGAAATAGAGGTGAGCTAAACAATTGTGGGGAAATAAAGGGAGCTCAAACCCAAAGGGTCAGATTAAAGCTGGCAGGGCCTGTCTGGATGTTGTCATGAAGGTGATTGAGGAAGACCCCACCAGCTTTAGCTATTGGTGACTTGTTGCTTCAGTGTCTCTCTCAAGGACCAGAGTGGCAGCGCCAGGCAGGGCAGGGAGGAACCCAAGGAGGGAAGGGTCGAGACTCAGCTTTGTCTTCTATTCCGTGTGACTCCCTCGGCAAGCTCCCCAGATGCCTGTTTGACACTTGGTGGAAAGAAGGGACCCAGAGGGCTTCCCCAACATGCCATCCAGCCTCTGCATCTGCCAGATGCAGAGCCAGGGCACAGGGACCCAAGTTGTTAGGGCTTGTTTGCTTTTGTATTTGTCTCTAAAGTGCATTTTTTTTTCTCACCCACCGTGCTCAGTTTTCTTGGCATTGCTGAAACCCAGAATACTGTTTGGGACAATGACAGACCCCGTGCACTGTAGACAAATAGATGCAGACAGCTCTGGCTTCCAGCAAGCCCCAAGTAGGACACAACATGATGAGGACGTTTCTCCATCTGTGCTTTTCGGTGGTTTCCTGGGAGGAGAGCACCACAGCCATTCAGGGGCACCATGGGCGAGGGGAGGCCCAGGTCCTAGGCCAGGCCAGGAGTCATGCACCTAGAAAAGTCTAGGAGAACAGAAGCCTCCCACAGAACTCCCAGGCAGGCAGAGGGGAAGCCGCATTCCTGTAATGCCAGAGGCCCAGACATTTAGAGAGAACGTCATATTGAACTCTGCAGGACAGCAGGTCAACTTTTAGACCTCGTGGGCACTGTGTTCTTGTCTTGCTCTCAGCATAAGGCTTTTCCCGGAAGATGGAAATGTTCTTTCTCTTTAGACACTGCCCAGAAATGCTGATCTTCCTGGAATTTCTATTGAGAGCTTGAAATATTACAGAAATGTATATTTGGTGAGTTGGGCTCTGCCAACTGTTTCAGTCGCTCCTGAAGGCTAAGTTGGTGCCTAATTAGAGTAAAAACAAGGATGCAAATTGTTTCTTGGGGACCCAAATCAGAGGGTCTCTGTCTCCACCAGAGCCTGGTCCAGCCCTGGAGAGTGACTTGGGAGCCCCATCTTGACAGGTTCTTCCCTCTCTTCTGAGACCTTCTCCCCTAGCCCTCAGCCTCCTTGGATTCCGCCCACCAGACCTTCTCTGTCAGAATGGAATGGCCCCAGGGGCAGGACTCACCGCTACCAACTGAGCTTTCCTATGTTCACAACTGGCTGCCCTGTGTATTTTCCTGTCCCTACCCCTTACCCAACGTCATCTCTGGGATGTTCTCTGGGGCAGCAGCCGCAGTGAACCCATTCTCTGTCTGCTCCCTCCAGCCCCTCGGACTTCCCTTTCCATGCCCCGTCCTCTGATAATGATACTTAGTAACCCAGGAATCCACACCAGAAACTCCCTCAGCCCCTGTGCTCCTTCCTCTTCCTCATCACTAGATCTAAGTATTTCCTGCCTCTCTCTTGCATCTTTTCCACCCTTGGCCCCGAAAGCACACTCATCTCTTGCTGGATCATCTCAGTAGCTTCCTGCAAGCTCTCCCTGCCTGCTGCATTGTGCCTCTTGCCTCCAGGACTGCCAGGAGAGTGAGCTGTCTGAAGTGCAGATCCGCCTCTGGGGCCCTCCTCTCAAAGCCCACTACTGGCACAGAACAGGCTGCCTGGGAAAGATACAAGGCAAGGCTGTCCTGTCAGTCCCTGTTCACCCTCCAGCCTCATCCCCATTTCTCTAGGTGCCCAGAACACCAAGTTACTCCTGCCCCTGCCGTGCACAAGTACATGTGCACACACAAATGCCTGCACACACACACACGCCATGGTCCCACATGTGCACACACACACACACACATCACATAGTCCCACACCTCCCCCACCTGCAGTTGGCTGCCTCTTGCCTCTTGCTAATCTCCTCTGAGGTTCAAAGGCTTAGCTTGATCATCACCTCTTCCCAGCATCCTTCCTCCAAGTTCAGCATTCCTGCTTCTAGGTGTCCTTGGCACCTGGGCCCACACCAACACTGGTGTGGTGTTAGCAGAACAACCAAAGATGAAATATCTACAAAAAACTGTCAAGAAATGTTTAAGACCTATATAATGCTATTTCCATCAGAATGCCAATATTATATTGCCTTTTGAGCTTGACAGAATTATTCAAAAGCTCATGAAAGAATAATCAGGCTACAGTACTAAATTTTTTTCAGTGAAGAAATGTCCTACCAGATAATAAAACGAAGTGTTCAAATTACATTAATTGACCTCAAATCCATTAGTATGGCTACTATCAAAAAAATCACAGAAAATAACAAGGATTGGTAAGGATGTTTAGAAATTGGAACCCATGTGCACTACTTGGGGAACTGTGAGAGGATGTAGTTGCTAGGGAAAATAGTGTGGAGGTTCCTCAAAAACACTAAACATAGATTTGCCATATGATCCAGCAGTCCCACTTCTGGGTATATATCCAAAATAATTGAAAGCAGAGTCTTGAAAAGATAGGCACATGCCCGTTTTGATAGTAACATTATTCACCATAGGTCAAATGTGGAAGCAAGCCAAGTGTCTATCAGCAAATGAGTAGATAAGCAAAATGTGCTAAACACATACAGTGAAATATTGTTCAGCCTTACAAAGAAAAGAAATTCTGTCATAGGCTACAACATGATGAACCTTGAGGACACTAAGCTTAGTGAAATAAACCAGAGCCAAAAGGCTCACACGGTATGATTTCACTTATGTGGTGTAATGAGAGTTCTCAAACTCAGAGGCAGAAAGTACAATGGTGGTTGTCAGGGTCTGGGGAAGGGGAGATGGGAGTTATCGTTTAAAGGGTGTAGAGTTGCATAAGTGCAAAATGAAAAAGTTCTGGAGAACCCTTGCATAGCAATGTGAATATACTTAGCACTACTGAACTATATACTAAGAAATGGTTAAGATTATGTAAATTTTATGGGGTGTGTGTATGTGTGTGTGTGTTGCCACAATAAAAAAAAACTGCATTAATTGGAAATGTAAGATTCTAGTTACTGGCATGTAGTTAACAGGCTATTCTGATTTTCTACTGTTGCATAACAGACTGCCCCCAAAACTTAGAGTTCATGGATCTGTGGGTCAGGAATTTGAAAGGGCACAGTGGGGACGGCTTATCTCTGCTCCATGGCTCCCGTGACCTCAGCTGAGAAGACTCACATGGTTGGGACTGGAGTCCTTGCCTGGGCTGGGCTCACTCAAAGCCTGGACCAGGAGCACCTACACGTGACCTCTCCCTGGGTTTCCTCCCAGCATGGTGTCAGGGTGGCCAGACTTCACATGCCGAGGCTTCTGCTCCAAAAGTGAATGTGAACACGGTCAAGGCTGCACGCTCTCCTGCCCCATCTCCACAGCCATTCTGGGTCAGTGCCACAGGATTCTGTTGATTATAGGCAAGTTTCTAAGCCAGCCCAGAATCAAGGAGGCAAGTTAGACTCCACTTTTGAAGGGAGGTGTATGAAGAATTTATGAACCATACATTCAATCTGCCATGCAGACAAGTAGGTCAGACAGAGAACTCTGACACGGATGCCAGCCCCAAGAGCCTAATGAATGTGTGGGAGCCGGCGGGGAGAGCTGAATTAGTCAGTGTGGAGCACTTTGGAAGTAGGTAGGTGGGCTATAAAGTCAATTTATACCTCCCCATTTCATAAAAAGTTCTGAATGTATTTTAAAAGCATTGCTAAATAAATATTTTAAAAGCATGAATAAATTCAGCCTGAACATCTTACCAGTAATCCCAAGAGAAAAATAATTGATAAAGATTAAATATATGTACACATTCTATACAACAGGCACTGTAAACAAAATTGGAAAGCATATAATAATCTGGAAACAAACATTTGCAACAAATTAAATGCTTAATAATCCTCCCAGAGCAAAGAAGAAAACACAAACAACCTTATTAAAAACTGAGTTCCTGCAATGGAGAAAAAGGTGGGAAGAAGTGGAAATAACTAAGAAACAAATACATGGAAAAACATACGTGCATCTTTTCTTGTTTTTTGGTCTTTGTCATTGTTGTTTTTTCTGAAATGGAGCTTCAGTCTGTCAACCAGGCTGGAGTGCTGTGGCGTGATTTCTGCTCACGGCAACCTCTGCCTCCCAGATTCAAGTGATTCTCCTGCCTCAGCCTCCTGGGTAGCTGAGATTACAGGTGCATGCCACCACACCCGGCTAATTTTTTCATTTTCAGCAGAGATGGGGTTTCACCATGTTGGCCAGGCTAGTCTCAAATGCCTGACCTTGTGATGCACCTGCCTCAGCCTCCCAAACTGCTGGGATTACAGGCGTGAGTCACCATGCCCGGCTGTGCATCTTTACTTGTAATGATGAAAATGCACATTGAAGTTAGGGAAGACACTTCTTTCCAAAATGACTGCCCAGCCTCAAAGATTCCAGTTGCTCAGTAAAGGCACCTGAGGCAGCCCTTGGGATCTCTGGGGAGGTTGAATCTCTTGTCTTAAAAGTCTCACTGAAAGGTTCACTGAGGTCCTTCCCTTATATCCTTGGCCCCATAAAAGAACCACTAAAACATTTCTAAGATACACGCAGAGTATGTGCATCTTGACTTCAAGTAATGAACTGTCAGAAGAAAACTAAATGTCTGTCAAAAGGGGATGGTTAAATATGATGCAGCTATCATGATGTTCTTAAAATAATGATTCCATTATTTTAAATCCCTGGCCCATTGGCCAGGGCTGTGCTAGATATGTATTTACGTGGATCAATATCCGTGGTAAACTACTAAGGATGGAAAGCTAGAGGAAAATATGTTAAACATTTGTGTGAATATGTTATTCTCTGGGAGTGAAGTTTAAATATTTATTCAGATAATTCTTGAAAGCTGTTCTTCACATTGTTAATGGTATGTAGTCATGAGGAGTAGAATGGAAATAGGAACTTCCATAGTTTTAATTTTCTATGCATTGGTATGATTTGAATTCATAAACATAAACATGTTGTTTTTGCCACTTAAAAAAACCTGTTTAAACACACATCTATCCTTCGGAAGTAATCAGAGGTCTGGATATAGTGGTTTGGCTACACGTCCACATTCATACCTGATTGGGGGAGGTGGAAAGCCTGGAGCCTCCTAGAGTTGAGTGAAGGGTGTCTGTGTCAAGCATGCAATGCACGCTGTGGTTGCAGTGTGATGCAGCGGGAATCCAAGCCGTGGGCACTCACACGCATGCAGAGAAAGGTGTGCATGTGTGGGAAGGGACTGCAGGAGATGCCAGTACCACCATGAGTAGCTCCAGGCATGGAGTTAGATGTGGATTTCATTTCCTATGTTATGTACTTTTCTGATTTTCAACTTGATCCTTGATTACTGTTTTGATTTGGAAAAAAAAACAAAAGTTTAGAAATTATTTTGTTGTCTCTCTCATTTGACTGAAAATCTGTTTCTTAATCGTATTTTATGTTCCCACGTCCTGTGCCCAGAGCCTGGCACACATGATGTGCTCAGCCAATGTTTACTCTTCCTGGCCTTCGCCTGGGCACCTCCCTGCCTCTTGAAAGAGCGTGCTCTGCATTCCCCCCATAGGACTCCCAGTCTGAGGAGGCCCCTCTCCTCTGAGCATGCGTGTGCATGCTCCTGCCTGTGGCTGGTAGTCTTGGCTCTAAGCCCTACGACAGTGGACACGTTTTCAAGAGTAGTTCATTCACCATGTATTGAGGACTTGCCATTTGCTTGACCTTGTGGCAGACCCCAGGGACAGAGATGAAAGGCTGTGGTCCCTCATGGAAGAAGGGCGTTCAGAGGCCCTGCCTAGTGTGCGAAGCCTCACTTTGCTTGACACGGTGCAAAATGGCGATACAGGCAGGCACCGGGACTGCAGGAGCAGGGATGCTGTGGCAAGATGCAGCCAAGACTCAGAATGCGAAAGTGACTAGCCTGGAAGAGTAGAAAGAAGGGGTCTTCTCGGCAGAGGGTGCAAGATAGGGCAGAGGTCACGGAGGCATCCGTGCACCTAGAAGGTGGAAGTTGGATGTGGCTTCAGAATTCAGTCTGCACCAGTGGGGTTTGCTGAGATCCAGGTGCCTACACGAGAAACAAACAGATGGCATCAGACGAATTCAAGTACAGTCCTGGCTACCTGTTGCTGCCCAGATTGCCCCAGAATGTATAGCATGAAAACTACTGAGGGTTGGGAATTTTGGAGGGGTCGGCTGGGCGCGTCCAGCCCCATTCTCTCAGGCAGGTGCTGTCAGAGTGTATCTGGAGCCAGAAGAGTGGGGGCCTGGGACGACTGGGGGTCAGCCGGGTAACTGTAAACTCTGGTGTGCTGCACATGGTCTCCCCACATGAACGACATTGGCCTTTCTCACAGCATGGCAGCCTTGAGGTATTAAACTTCGTAAGAGGAAGGTCAAGGCTCCGGTTTGAGTGTTCTAGTAAAAGACAGGTTGCATGATCTTTTCTGACCTAGCCTCAGAGGTCAGGTCATGTCACACTCCTTCTATTCAGGGTGAGTCTCAAATCTACCTGGGTTCAATGGGAAGGAGCAGAGACCCCACGTTTCACTGAGAGGAGTATTGGGGCCATATCCAGGAATAGATGTGGGATGGGAAGTAGTGTTGTGTCCACCTTTAGAAAAGATGATCTGACGCAGATACTGAAAAACAAAATACTCCAATTACTTGCTCTACACACAGTAGGTCTTTAGATCACAAAATAATGAAAAGTAGAGCCTTTTCTTACTAGAAATTCATCTAGATCTATTTGTTTAATACATGGATTTTCTAGAGTGCTGTGGTTTGAGTATGAATTATTTATTCCCACCAAAACTCATGCTGAAATTTGATCCCCCGTGTGGCAGTGTTTGGAGGTGGGGCCTAGTGGGAGGTGTTCGGGTCATGGGGGCAGATTCCTCATGAATGGCTTGGTGCTATTCTTGAAGTGGTGGGTTCTTTCTTCCTTGAGACTGGATTAGCGCTCCAGCCAGAGCAGGTTGTTATAAAGAGGGTTCCTCCTTCTGTTTGGTCTCTTTCCCTGCGTTTACACTTCCCTTTGGACCATCTCCGCCATGTTATGATGCAGCACAAAAGCCCTTACCAGAAACCAGGGCCATGGCCTTGAACTGAGCTAAATAAACCTCTTGCCTTTATAAATTACTCAGTCTCAGGTATTCTGTTACAGCAACACAAAACAGAGTAAGACACATAGTCTTAATTATTTTCCACTGTCTGTATACATTCTTAGTGTGTCAACTTGTTCTTTAAAAGTATATTCTAGAGTGTGGTACCATACTTGAGTCCATAATGCAGAACCTGGGACATAGATTTATAGCACCAACTTTGTCCGTTAGATGGACGCGTTCGTCATTACATAAGGGAATTATAGGTCTTCGGAATTTTGTTCAATTCCGTCTCTCTCCAACGTTCTCACCAAAAAGACAGAAAGGAAAAGTGGGAAAATTTTGGAAGTTTCAGGTCCTTGTAGATCAGTGACTTCTCCAGATTTAAGCAGAAATCAGTGGCAAAGCTAATTTTGATATAATTTGGAGACAGTTTTTTTATTGCCTTCTTGTTTTCTTTATTTCGTACGGTAATATCTCCTTTAAAGAAAGAGCTCTTTTAGCAAGTGTGTGTATACAACATAGAAATGGTACCACAACAAATGACAGAAGACTGAACATGGCTGAGTGTTATTTAGGAGCTGAACAATGGAGTTTTCCATACCTGGAAGAGTCTGGAAGCAGGAGCTACTGACTCAGCAGCTCAGTGTGGCTGGAGCTGGATCTCTATAGTCCTTGTGGTCTTTCCTGGCTCCCAGATGGCTGCTGCTGCCCCCGATATCACATATGAGGTCAAGGCAAGAAGTGAAAAAGGTGGACAGAGATCCCCCAGGAGACATCTTTGGCCCAAGCTGTGTCTCATGGCCACCCTTGGTAATAAAGTATGGGGTACACGTGAGGATTTAATGAGAACTTAACTCTTCCAGCCTCCAGGTGAAGGTGGGCAGGGTGAAGCACTGACATTCAGCAGTGGGTCCTCCACTCAGCCAGGGAGTGTCACCCCAGGTCTCAGTGACAGGCATGCCAAGGCCACATCACAGGGTAGGTGTGGGAAGGGAAGACTGGGTATATTTATGAAATCAAAAGAACAGTCAGTGGTTTGCTGGTGGGTGTGAAGTTGGGTATGGTGTGTGGGCAGGATGGCACAAGAGAGGGCAGGGTGGGTGCTGGAGAGGCAGCAACCCCCTGCCTGGGCTGGGTAGCCAGGTGGAGGCCCTGGGCTGATGCCATTGCTGCTGATCCATAGACTTTGAGTAGCACGAGTCCAGAGTGGTTCTCAAGTTTCGCTGCATGTTAGATTCACCTGGGGATATTTAACAATTGGTCGATATACAAATAATGTAAAGACCAAACATTGAGTTTAGTCTATAATATTAAAGAAGCGCCTGAATCAGTTTTGCTTACTGAAATATCTGTTCAAGCACCATTCCTCAAACTCTAATGCACGCACACAACACCTGGGGATTTGCAGGCATGAGAGCTCTGGTCCAGTGGGTCGCTGGAACCCGAGAGTCTGCATTTCTTTTTTTCTTTCATGTATTTATTTATTTATTTAATTTTTTTTTGAGATGGAGTCTCTCTCTGACACCAGACTGGAGTGCAGTGGCACGATCTCGGTTCCCTGAAACCTCCACCTCCGGGGTTCAAGCGATTCTCCTGCCTCAGCCTCCTGAGTGTCTGGGACTACAGGTGCGTGCCAACCACGCTCAGCTATTTTTTGTTTTTTTTAGTAGAGACCGGGTTTCACCATGTTGGCCAGGATTGTCTCGATCTCCTGACCTCGTGATCCACCTGCCTCGGCCTCCCAAAGTTCTGGGATTACAGGCATAAGCCGCCACGCCCAGCCGACAGTCTGCATTTCTAACAAGTGCCAGTGATGACAGTGCTGCTTTCCCACAGGACACGCTTTGAGCAGCCAGGGAATCACCGGCCAAGGTTGGGGGAGAGGGTCGGTGGGTGTGGGGTGGGGGTTTGGGAGTAGTTGTCCCTGGCTGGGCCACGGGAGGGAAGAAATGGCTTCAGCTGGAGAAGCTAGCAACACAGAGCTTGCAGACTTTCACTTATGGTTTAATTTGCCTTAAGTAAACTTATATAACCTGGATTTTGGGTCAAGAAATATAATGCTTAAACTTTGTCTTATGTAACAATATAATAAAAAACAAATTTTTACCATCCTTTTATTTAAACATTTGGAGGTAGCAAATCAGTGCTGTAGTTGGCAACTGCTGTGCTTCTAGGTTTACTGAGGTGAGTGTTGCAAGAGACACAGCAAGACCCAGGCTCACAAGGGATGAGGGTCCAGATGCCAGCTCTGTCCCTTACAGCCCCATGGCCATGCTGAGTTATCTGCTCTGGTTCCTCCATCTCTAAGTGAGAGATGAGTGCTGTTATCTCAAGAATGTGAGTAATGCCTTGCAAAGGGTCCAATGTACTTTTTTCATACAGTGGGACTAAATAAATGAACCCATGTCCACATGAAAACGCACACAGGTGTGTATGTGTACAAGTGTATGTGTGTGTATAAGTATGCGTCGACACATGCTAATCTTCCTTCCTTCTGGAATATTTGGCCCCATGTGATGTGTTTGTAACAGGGGCTGCAACACTTCCTCTCATCCTGCTGCACACAGCCCTTGACACAGTGACATTGCCACAGCTCCCGTCAAGAAGAGGAGGTCCTGGGATCTGGGTCTGGACTGAACCCATAACAGTCTTGGAGCACTATGAGGAAGCGAAAGTGGCAATGGACCCTTTCTGAGGTAGTGCAGCCAGCAGCTGTCACTCACCGCCAGACACGTCGATGAGGCTGTAGTGTGCCGATCTACTCCAGCTGACTGCGGCTTCATCAGTGACCAAGAGTCAAGCATCCCAGTGCAGCTTCGCTTGCCAACCCAGAAAATAAGATGACTCCATTTTAAGCCACCAACTCTTAGGGTGGTTGGTTGCACGGCAAGTAATAACACATAGCTAGAAAAAAATGAGCTAGAAATATCTCTGCATAATACTCTATATTTACACTCAACTCAACAATATAGCCCTTGAGTAAATGTTGGAAGGGAATTCAGCTGGTCATTTATTGCTCCTGCAGAGAGGAAATGTGAGAAATAATTCAGCCGGGATCCTGGCCCTGGTAAAAGGCAAGGCACCATTCGAGGCACTGCATTCACAATGAACCAGACATGGGAGCCAAACAGACATTTCCCATTTGTGCATGCATACAAAGTGCTTCACACAGTGCCTTGTGGGGTGCCCCCGCTTCTCTTCAGCGCTCCACATCTGTTCGTAACTCAGTTAGCTCTCACTACCTGGTGGTGTGCCGAGAACAGTGGGAGACCAGCTGGACAAGCCCCAGAGTGGGGAGCAGAGGGAACAGTTCATCCACTTCAAGCCCTTCTGCAGGCTCCAGGCACAAACTGATGAAGGACAGAATTCTTTTGTCCTGCCGGAGCCAGTGGGTGTGAACACCGGAGGAGCCGTCCCCGGGCATCACATTGGCTCCTGCCCAAGAAAGGTGAGTCCCTGTTTGTTCAGCCTTTGCCAAGAACTCTATGCCGCAGGAGGCCCACGGTGTCTCATGGATGAGCTAAGTGGGACCAAGGTGTGAGTGTTTCACAGGACAGAAGTTAAATATGGAAGACTCTTCCTGCCTGGACTCTCAGCTGAAATACTTCTGCGGTATCTGCTGATGCCTTTAATGCCAGGCCTGGTGCCAGAGCATCCCTGGGTGCTCGGAGGAAAGGGACACGCCTCGCTGCACAGCTCTGGAATGGGGCATCGGTCCTGGGGTCAGGATTTTCCTCCTGTTCGATGTGAAAAGCCTCTTCCCCTGTTAGTCATCATTTCCCCGCTGTGGCTGAGCCCTGCCCCTTGGTCTTGGCAAGTCTAAGCCTCTGTGGAGGCTGAGATTCCCGCAAGTGTCCTGACCCAGAACTGAACATCCAGCTTCTTTTAGAAGGCAGTGTTCTAGAAATGTGGAGGCCACGTTCCCATCTGTATGCATGCACACATACACTCACATGGACACAGACACTTGTATGCACACTGCCACGTAGATACACACGCACACACAGACACAGACATGCATGCACACACATGCTCACAGGGACAAGCACAGTCACATGCAGGCACACACAGACACATGGGCACGTAGATATAGATGCATGCGCACACAAACAGACGCATGTATGCATACACAGACATGTGGACACAAGATACAGATACATGCACACACAGACACATGGACACACAGACACATAGACGCACACACAGAGACGCATGCACACAGATAGATGCAAGTACACATGGATGGATGCACACACACATAGACACAGATACATGCACACACACAGACACACATGCACACATATGCTCACAGGGACAGGCACAGATATGGGCACATGCCATAGTCACATGACCACACAGACACATAGACACACAGACACATAGATACATGCACACACAGAGATGCATGCACATAGACACATGCACGTACACATGGAAGGACGCACAGACACGTGGACACATAGACACAGATACATGCACACAGAGACGTATATGCTCACATATGCTCACAGGGACAGGCACAGACACAGGCACACATCATAGTCACATGACCATACACAGACATATATGAATGCACCTGCACATGCTTAAACGGACATGCATTCACCACACACATACATGGACAGAAATGCACACACAGACACACTCATCCCCTGAACAGTAACTGCCCACCTCTGTGACTGTCACTGCAGCATGGAGGGAGGAGGCAGTTGCCACTGGGGAACCAGGGGCCTCAAGTCAAAGGACAGTGTGTGGTTCAAGGACAGACTCAAGCACCAAGTCAAGAACGAGAAGTTCCGACCACAGCCACTGGAGTGCGTTAAGAAGCCCCGTGGGCTGTTTTGTGTCATCACCCAGCAGGCCTGGCCGCCAGCGGCTGCAGTGCATCGGCGCCTGGGTTCATCTGGTGAGGGTGAGGCGTGCCATCTGTGTGTGGCCCCGAGCTGAATCCACCACATCTGCTCTCACAAAAAAACAGAAGAGAGAGGCAGGGGGTGCACAGCCAGGGACAGGGACCACAGAGGCCCTGCAGGATACCTTTGGGGCCCTGCACCCTTTCCTGTTCTATTCGCACGCTCTGGGCAGTGACGGGGCAGGGCAGAAGGCCCAGGGGAGTGCCTCTGTGGGGTCTGATGTGTTGTGGAGGAATCAGTGTGTTTCCATGCCTGAAAGAGGAACACGCAGATCACAGTTTCCAGAGTACTTTATGTAAAGCTCGTCTTTGCGGCTTCTTGATTTTTATTTATAGAGAGCTATTTCACCTAAAATAGCAGTTACGCCTTGCCTATGAGCCCACGAGGATGGGATTTGCTTGTGGAAGTTTGGAAGTGAAGAGAGGCTTAGAGGAGGGGAAACCAAGTCACAGTCCTCATGGGAAAGGTGGTTTGGGGCTGCTGCAGGCAGTGGAAGGAGCTGGGCATAAAGGAGGCTATGCCTGGGGCTCTGCTGCCAGTGTGCCCAGGCTTGGATCCTGGCTTGCCCCTAGCCTTTGGGAGATCATTTAACCTCTCTGTGCCTCAGTTTCCTTATGAATGAAGAGAGCACACCAGTTACATGCACCTCCATGGTGTCGTCAGGGCAGTTACCTGGATGAAAGATGTGTAGTGCTCAGCAGAATTGGCATGAAGCAGGGGCGGGCATGACAGCTGTGGCTAGGACTCCTTATGTGGGGCCTCAGCCAAGGCTAGCACCAGGGAATGAGCTGATTGGAGCCCATCGTATGTGGCAGGTGAAGCTCTGCTAGGAACCTGGAAGTGCCAGGCTCCAGGGCAACACAGAGGAGGGCAGGCAGATGCCAATCAGCAATCCAAGCCACACAGTCTGGAAATTTGCACCAGTCTGAGTGGAAGTGGAGCCAGGGAGGAAGTAAATCCCGGAGGAGAAGGCCTAGGCCAACATTTTAGAGCCCAGCAGCAGTACTGAGCCCACGTATGGAGGTGCCATGGAGTCATGGCCCCTGGAGCTCCTCGTGCATCTGGTTGCTGTGGCAGGTAAGGGTTGGCCATTGAGGTCCAGGGCCAGGAAAGGACAGGCACCATGGTGTGCAACAACCCCTATGGGACTGATAGTAAAACATACGGAAAATAATGTTTCAATAGCAAGCACTGCTGCCTCGGTCCTTAAGATGCTAACCAGTTGGCTCCAGTGAGTGTGAGGTCAGCCGCAATCCATTTTGGGAATTCTTTGAAGGCACAAATGGTGACTCATGGAATACTTAATAAAGCAAAGTTAAGGGTTGCCCCTGGAGAACAGAGGTCTGTACAGGCAGGGAGAGCAGCCAGGAGAGGACAGGATGCTGGAGTATTTTTGCAGGGCCAGTCATGTCCAAACAACACCAGTTCACTTGCCATAGGTTGACAGGTGCAGCAGATGAAAGAGTGGCGAGCCTCAGATGCTATTGCCTTGATGTTATTAGCTCCTGATTCTGACAGCGCAGGGCCTGGCCCAGGGCACAGCCGCACACGGGGTTAGCAGCATGCCCTGCTGCAGGAGGGAGTTGCCTTGTCACCATCCCCATAGCAGACCCAGGACAAGGTTCGTCACGTTCCTGATGCCAGGGGATGTGACATGTACATCCCTCAGTGGCTTCCAGGTGCAGACTCAACACTGACACTGACCTTACAGTCAAATGCAAAGTAGAAAATCCAACCATAACATCAGCAAAGGACACTAGCTTGACAGCACTTTGGAGTATCTGGAGGAAATTAAAAGTATGGTTATGCTCAAAGAGGTTTCATTGAGTCACAAGTCTCTGGGCTCCTGGGCATATCAAGATTTGTGTCGTGCACTTTCTGGGAAGAAAATATAATGGAAAATGGGGACCTTCCATCAGGAAGCTGATAGTTTCCTTCAATGCAAGTACTCTTTGGAAACAAAAGCAAAACAAAACAAAAACGATAAAAAATACAAGAACAAGAAATGCTGAAGACAGGTGGAAGGAATGAAAATAGGCCTGAAGCAGGCACGTGCCCTAGGCAGAGCAAGGCACACACCTGCTGAGAGGACCCCACCAACAGGTGACCCAGCCCAGAGGCTCCCAGCCGGCTGCGTGTGACGAAATCTTCCCATCCTGTTGTGTCTGTGTCCACAGTGAAACTCCAGGCACCGCAGGGACGCTGGGGAGAACCTTCTCCATCCACACCCCCTTGGAATGTGCCCACCCCTTTTCACTGTTCTGGTGGGCTTTTGGGTTCTTGTCAGGGTTGGGGCTCCGCCAAGTAGCCACAGTGAACACAGAAAGCAGCCCTTGAGCCTGGCCTTCAATGAGAGTTGCTAAGGGATGACTAGCAGATGAGGAGGGTAGGCTCAGCCCCGCGGCTTCTGCTTTCTGGTTGGAGATCAGCTGCTGGCCACCGCAGGGGACATGTGCATTGTCATCTATCTTGGGAAAGACTTTGGTAAACCTCCAAGTTTCAAAGGAAAAACAAAACCTCACAGTGGCTCCCCTGCAGGATAAAGCACGGCCTTCTGTTTTCTTCAGAGGCTGGCTTGAGCCAGGTTTGCATAATCCCCCGCCCAGCCCTGAGCTGGACAGAGAGTGTAAGAGCAGCTTCAGGTGGGATCCTTACATCCTTAGTGCAGTTCCCCCCAACCGTCCCCTCCACCTCTCCTTCCCTGTTACATTGCTGGAGTGTGAGAGGCCTCCATGGCCAAAGGGCTGCCCAGGGGAGGGGCCCAGCACCCAGCTTACCACCTGCACATCCAGCCCCCTTTCTCCCTCCTCCTTCCCCCTTACCTTGCCTCTCCTTGCATCCGGCCAAAGTCCCACTCTGCCCTTCTACCTGAAAGCCAAATCCTCTAAGCAAAAGTGGCAGGAATTCAAGGTGCTGATGCACACGATGCTGGGCATGGCTTTGTGTGAGATTGAAGCGTTGGTGGGGATGATCCTGCTGTGCTAATTTCACTAATGACTGGAGAAGAGAAAATCTACAAGGCTTCAAGCAGGTAAGGGATATTGAAATTCAAGGCCATCAAAATATTGAGATGCCCTCAGAAAATTTAGGGAAGCCTTTGAATATTTCTGCATAAGTCATTCTCTTTCCTGTTTCTGTCAAAGTCAGTTTCGTTGGAAAAATTACACAAGCAAAAAACCTAAACGACACTTGATCATTTTTCACTTCAACAATTAGCACGTACTTATAATTATAACCCAAGTCATG
This sequence comes from Rhinopithecus bieti, assembly GCF_001698545.2. Lineage (NCBI taxonomy): Eukaryota > Metazoa > Chordata > Mammalia > Primates > Cercopithecidae > Rhinopithecus > Rhinopithecus bieti. The sequence goes on along the minus strand of NW_016824749.1, from coordinate 5,473,186 downwards.
TTAGAAGCTAAATGAACTCACTTTCCTAGTCGTGGGTTTCCTTTATTGGCGTGAAGCTGAACTGGCCCTCGTGTGCACACACACACATGCATGGGCACACACGCGTGCACGTGCACACACATCCACACACAGGCATGGACACACACACGCATGCACACACGTGTGGGCACATAGACGTGCACTGGCACATACATGCATGGGCACACACATCCACATGCACACATGGACATGCACACATGCAGGTGCACACACACTGTGGTGAAGTTTGCTTCCTGGTTTAAGTAGATTTGTTTTAACTACATCTTCACCAATATTAAATATCCTTGAGGGTTTTGAGCTGCAGGCTCCATGAGGGAGTTTTTGTCTGGTTTTGTCACTGCTCTGTCAACTGGGCCTGAAATCTGGCACCTAGAAGAAGGTGCTCGAATGCTCAGTGGAGTTGGTGAGTAGTGGAGGGTGGTGGAGGAGGAGCAGAGCTCTGTCTCGACACTGTAGTGCGAGGAGCTTTACTCCCACCCTCAGGGGACCTTTGGGCAGCGGCAGGCTCAGAGGGGAGGCGTGGCCAGGTGCTGCGGGCACCACCAGCGTTGGAAGAGCACTGAGCCCCCAGGCTGGCCAAGCTCAGTGGGTAGAGAGAGAAGGAAGAAAAGATGAAGGAAGGGTCTTGGATTCATCCCAACATGTGGAGGCCTAGAGGAGGAGACCCAGCCCTGGAAGCTGGTGACAGAGCTGCGGACACTGGCCTTTTGAGATTCCTGGCTCTGGCAGCTGAGCCGGGTGCATCCCGGCCACACCCCCGCTCGCTGGGGTATGGGGTGGGAGGATCTGGGAGAGAACTGGGTTTGAACGCAGCAGAGGCTTCACCAGCAAAGTACAAGAGCAGGGAAGAGGACTTGGGGCGGCGTGCACGGCCGAGGACTGGATCACTGAGTGCAGACTGAGCAGCACGGCAGGGCAGCGTGTGTGGACTCGGTGGTGTGGGGGAAGGCAGTGAAGAATGGAGGACTGAGCGCACAGTGTCAGGGAAGCTGCTGGGGGCGTGAGCAGGGAGGGATGCTGAGAAGAGCAGCCTCAGAACCATGCAGATGGAGGAGGTGGCGGGTCCGAGGGTGACTGTGGGAGTGGAGCGACTCGGGGAGCAGCGGGAGAGATCATAGAAGTGGGGCGTGAGGAGCTCGAGAAGCTAGCACGTTGGGCGGGCATTGAAGTCACAGAGAGTGGCGTAGGCAGTGGTGGGTGAAGGGACGGGGCGCCTGGTGTTGACAGCACTCGTTCTTGGAGGACTGGTGCCACCAAACATCTGTGAAATTGAGCCCCGAGGGATGAGGATGAACAGGATACAGGGAACAGGCCCCCTCGGGAAGGGTGCAGGTGGCTGGGGAGGGTGGGCAGGACTGGCGGCAGCAGGGACCAGGGCCCTGAGGAGCCACGCTACTCACCCTGTCCCTTTGCCCTGCAGAAGGCTGGCCTGACTGCCCAGAGGAACCCCTACTGTGCTGGCTTCGGGGACCTCAGATGTGACAGACACCTCCAGCCTTCCCCATGTCCCAAGAGAGTACCTGGTGGCCCTCTTCCCCTCTGAGAGAGGCCCAGAAATGCCCTTGGTGCCCTGGCAGGGTGCAGGGCCTCCTCAGCCCTCTGAGTTTTTGCATTGTTATAGGAGCCTCTGTCAGGAGTGACTCCCGCTGCCTAAGTCCAGGTCCTGGGTTCTCATTCCTTTTAAAACCATGCCCTGGTCAGTTAAAAAGGTAGAACCCAGTTACAAGAAGAGTCACGAATGCATCTGCGGTAGTCATGGTCATTGACAGCTGTATTCATTACGCTTAACACTGTCAATTTAAACTAAGACAAGGATACGACGCGGTACAATGGCCATGTTCCTCTACTAGGGTGGGATTTACCACTTAAACTTTGTGACCCACTTTTATGACATTCTCAGGGGCACACAAGGGGCATCCCCAGGGAGGGTGGATTTCCTGTCAGCTGTTTCAGAAGACAGGACTACCCTTCAGGCCCTCAGCTCACTTCTGACTTGCCCTCCGGTCTGCCCCTGGCTTGCTGGAGGCCAGCCACTTGGCCACTTCTAGAGGGTCACCTCCCCATTCACTGCACATAACACTTATCCTTTATTGCCACCCCCACCCCAGTTTATTCCTCAGGCATCACCACAGTTATGGTCCCAGCCTGCCTCGTCCAGTTCCCCGAGCTGAAAGATTCTCTGTCATGCAATGGCAGCGAGGCTGGGAATGTGGCCTGTGGTCTGGGACCACATGGTCCACCTTCCACCTTCCCCTGAGACACCGACGCACAACCCAGCCTCCAACGGTGGGCACAGCTGGAACGAAGACACCAGAGAACATACCCTTATAAAAGTGCCTCGGGGTTTTATTCGGACAGAACAAGGATCAAGTCCTAGGATTAGGACTTCACTTTCTTCATGCACAAAACGAGAGTAATTGAGTTCTAAAGTTGACGGGACTCACATGTGATCACACTGGTGAGGTGGGCCAAGCCCCTGGCCAAATATTGGGCAGAGAGAGCTGCCTGGGAAATGGAGGTAGTTATTATTTCTGTTTCAAAAACTGAGGTTAACACCATGTTTCAGGAGCAGCAAGAGAGGGAACCCATCCTTCGCTTTTCCCTGTGAATGTTAACGTGAGGATGCACTTGTCCATTCTGCCAGCTGTGGCGCTGATGGGACCGCACTGAAGCAATGGCTGAGTTTGAAAAGTGTTGCCATCTAGTGATACTCAGTCATCCAGTTCGTGAACGTGGATATCTCTCCATATATTTAGGTCTTCTGTGATTTCTTCCAATGAGATGTCTTGTGGCTCTCAGCATACAAATGTTTCATTTCTTTTGTTAAATTGAATTCCTTAATATTTTGTCCTTTTTGATTCTAAAAGCACGAGTTTATATAGTGGAATAAACGGGGTTTTTGGCATTGGTCACACCTGGGTGTAACTCTCACTGACCAGGTTTGTAAGGCAGGGCAAGATACTGTTTTGTTTTGTTTTATTTTGTTTTTTTCTGGACATCTGTTTCCTCATCTATAAAATGGGCATCATAATTTATTTCTACTTGGCTTAGTGAGATGATCACTTGGGATAATGTATATGAAAACACACAGCATGGGCCAGGCGCGATGGCTCACGCCTGTAATCCCAGCACTTTGGGAGGCCGAGGCAGGAGGATCACGAGGTCAGGAGATTGAGACCATCCTGGCTAACACGGTGAAACCCCGTCTCTACTAAAAATACAAAAAATTACCCAGGGGTGGTGGCGGCGCCTGTAGTCCCAGCTACTCAGGAGGCTGAGGCAGGAGAATGGTGTGAACCTGGGAGGCGGAGCTTGCAGTGAGCCGAGATCGCGCCACTGCACTCCAGCCTGGGCGACAGCGAGACTCTGTCAAAAAGAAAGAAAGAAAGAAAGAGAGAGAGAGAGAGAGAGAGGGAGGGAGGGAGGGAGGGAAAGAGAGAGAGAGAGAAAGAGAGAGAGAGAGAGAGAAAGAAAGAAAGAAAGAGAAAGAAAGAAAAAGAAAGAAAGAAAGAAAGAAAGAAAGAAAG
>NW_016824749.1:5464857-5469468 GCF_001698545.2 Rhinopithecus bieti | reverse complement strand
AGGATCACGAGGTCAGGAGATTGAGACCATCCTGGCTAACACGGTGAAACCCCGTCTCTACTAAAAATACAAAAAATTACCCAGGGGTGGTGGCGGCGCCTGTAGTCCCAGCTACTCAGGAGGCTGAGGCAGGAGAATGGTGTGAACCTGGGAGGCGGAGCTTGCAGTGAGCCGAGATCGCGCCACTGCACTCCAGCCTGGGCGACAGCGAGACTCTGTCAAAAAGAAAGAAAGAAAGAAAGAGAGAGAGAGAGAGAGAGAGGGAGGGAGGGAGGGAGGGAAAGAGAGAGAGAGAAAGAAAGAAAGAAAGAAAGAAAGAAAGAAAGAGAAAGAAAGAAAGAGAAAGAAAGAAACAAAGAAAGAAAGAAAGGAAAGAAAGAAAGAAAGGGAAAGAGATAACAAGGGAGGGAAGGAGGGAGGAAGGAAAAGAAAGAAAATACACAGCACAGCAGCACAGTGTGGTAAATACTAGTTTCCTTTCAGATCTACAGTAAAGCTATTATTTTTTTCACATGTAACACCTTATCCCTATCCCAACACCAAAGCACAGTATCACCTGACACAATATCCCCAGAGTTGGGGGAGAAAAAAAGATGTTTGCTTTCACTTTTGTTCTTTAAATATTTAAGATTTTTCTTACCCTTATTTTTTCTTTAGTGATGTAATTTTTATCTATTTCTAATTCTCAATTTCTACCCCTCCCCCCAAAATCCTCCTGGTACCTTTGAGTTTCTAGATCCAGCCTTAGTAGGCTTATTAGAGTTTTATATCTTCATAGTAGCACTAATACCATTTGCTTAATTAAGTATTTCATTGCTAGCTCGTATTTTCTTAGGAGACAGAATTTTATCAGAATTTTATTCTTCTGTTCTTATGTATTTGAAATGAGATGACTGATGTCCAGGCCCTGTGAATCAAGTACGTTTCTTCTGCTTCTCTCCTTTTCTTTTCTTTTCTTTTCTTTTCTTTTCTTTTCTTTTCTTTTCCCTTCCTTCCTCCCTCCCTCCCTCCCTCCCTCTCCCTCCCTCTCTCTCTCTCTCTCTTTCTTTCTTTCTTTCTTTTCTTTTCTTTTCTTTTCTTTCTTTTTTGAGACAGGGTCTCTCTGTGTTGCCCAGGCTGAGTGCAGTGGTGCAACCTCAGCTCACTGCAACCTTCGCCTCCCAGTTCAAGCAATTCTGGTGCCTCAGCCACCTGAGTAGCTGGGACTACAGGTGTGTGCCACCAAGCCTGGCTAATTTTTGTATTTTTAGTAGAGATGGGGTTTCACCATGCTGGTCAGGCTGGTCTTGAATTCCTGGCCTCAAGTGATGTGCCCACGTCAGCCTCCCAAAGGGCTGGGATTACAGGTGTGAGCCACTCTGCCTGGCCTCGGTTTCTCTTAATTTAGTATTTGTTTTCTTTTAAATCACAAATGGGCTTCTTAGATTTCAGGACAGTTGGGGTCTTGGAAGGGATTGGACTAGTCTTCCATGTGCACTGCACTGCCCGTGCCATACAGAGGGAAGGTAAGAACAGATAGAAAAGCAGCATTTCTTCAGGAACCTGGGGTCTCTGCCTAAAGTTAAATGGATACAAGGGCTTCTAGGCAACCCTGAGGCCCATTGCTGTTAAAAAGGAAAACCAGGAGCTGGTGAAGAATGTCAGCTACAGGGGCTGAAGAGCAGAGTTTAGTTCATGGTCCCAGGGTGTATTTGAAGATCATGCACTATTCTGATTTCATATGTGATCTGTGGATCCATTTCTGCCTGAACAAGATGGAAAACAATGGCTAAGTGCTGACAGTAAACAGCTTTTTCTTTTTTTTGAGACGTAGTCTCGCTCTGCTGCCCAGGCTGGAGTGCAGTGGCTGGATCTCAGCTAACTGCAAGCTCCGCCTCCCAGGTTTACGCCATTCTCCTGCCTCAGCCTCCTGAGTAGCTGGGACTACAGGCACCCGCCATCTCGTCCGGGTTTTTTTTTTTTTTTTTTTTTTTAGTAGAGACAGGGTTTCACCATGTTAGCCAGGATGGTCTCGATCTCCTGACCTTGTGATCCACCCGTCTCGGCCTCCCAAAGTGCTGGGATTACAGGCTTGAGCCACTGCACCCGGCCAGTAAACAACTTTTTCAACCTGGATTGTCCAGATCTATGATCTTACACTGGAATCTCAACACAGGCTGTCATATAGAGCAGACTTGGCCATTAGCCAAAGGCACTGGCAGGTTATTTAAATAAACACCATAGTCTCACAGCCTTCATTCCAGGGCAGTTTCCCACATGCTGATCTCACAACCCGGGCCCGGAAGAGGTGTCCAATCAGCAGACTCTTTAAACAAAAACAAATCAGCTGACTTTACTGAAGTTTGGTTGACACACAAAAAGCTGTGCATGTTTAATGTATGCAACTCGAGGAGTTTGGACCTCAGTGTACACCCCCGGAAGCCATCAGCATACTCTGTGCCATAAACCTATTCATCACTTCCAAAAGCTTCCTTCCACCCTCTTTATTTATTATTAGTAGTCGTATTATTTGTGACAAGAAAACTTAACATAGGGTCTACCCTCTTAGCAAAATTGTAAGTATATATTATATAGTACTTAAAATTTGGTACTTTAAATGTCTACATTAGCCATAGGTGCTGAGCTGCACAGTAGCGTGCTAGGACTTTGTCATTTTGTATAACCAAAACTGTGCCTCTTGACCAACACCTTCCCATTCCCATCTCCCATTTCTTGGCCCTGGCAGCCACCATTCCACTCTCTGTTGCTGTTAGTTTAACTATGTTAGATTCCTCATATCATATATGTAGATGTGTCCTCGTGTGTCGGCCGTGTTCCGCTTAGCATAATGTCCTTCAGTCTTGTCCATGTCACAGATGTCAGGATTTCCCTCTTTGGTAAGGTTGACCAGTGTCCCATGGTGTGCACACCACCTTTTTTTCCTTCATTTGTCTATCAGTAGGCCCTTAGGCTGCTTCCATGCCTTGGCTGTTATGAAGAATGCTGCAGAGAACACGGGTGTGTGGCATCCAGATGTACAAGAAGAAGCAGGATTGCCAGGTCATAGGGTAGTCCGAGTTTCCATTTTTTGAGGAACTGTTTTCCCCAGGGGCTATACCAGTCAGTAGACTCTCAGTAGGCACTAGTGTCTCCTGTTTTGTTTGTTTGTTTGAGACAGAGTCTCGCTGTGTCATGAGTGCAGGCTGGAGTGCAGTGGCGCGATCTCGGCTCACTGCAATGTCTGCCTCCCATGTTCAAGCAATTCTCCTGCCTCAGCCTCCCGAGTAGCTGGGATTACAGGTGGGCAGCATCATGCCCAGCTAATTTTTGTATTTTTAGTAGTCACGGGGTTTCACCGTGTTGGCTAGGCTTGTTTCGAACTCCTGATCCCAAGTGATCCGACCGCCTCAGCCTCCCAGAGTGCTGAGATTACAGGCGTGAGCCACTGCACCCAGCTTAGTGAAAGATGGGAGTCTTTCCTGATCCAGTTCAGCCACGAGTGGTCAGAAGAGGAACAGGACATGAGGCTTTGTGTTCTCATTCTCAGGCCCAGTGGCACAGTTGTTTCCAGCAGTGTCGAAGGATAATTAACTCATATTCACCACCACCCTCCTCTGCTACCCAGGCAAGGCTGCACCGCATGCATCCATAAATGACAGGGTGTTTACCTGTGAACACGAGAGAACTACCAACATGTGCCAACCTATGATGGCATAAACACTTACAGCAACTAATGTGGACTAGAATTGACATGTATGGACTGAGTCAGTACCTGTCCAGATTCACTGGCTTTGCCAAGAACCTAACTGTCCAAACAGCAATTCTCTATACCCTTCCTGGGCAGAGGCTGCTCACTGGTGGGCGAGAAAGCAAGAAAGCAGAAGCACTGTTGATAAGGCAAGGTGTGAGCACTCTCCCATCACGTAAAAATTCTATACAACACAATGAAAATCTTTATACAAAGTTGATATCAATATATGTAAAGCTGATTCCTGATTATCAGCCAAGGGAGTGGGGATAATAGATGCCTTATAAGTCATGCCAGTAATTTTCACTATTCTAATGCAAATAGCTGCACTGAGAAGTGCCATCACCACTCACTCCGTACCCACTCATCTCCCCGGATTTGGTGAGAAGTTAAATGACCCAAAGGTGGGCATCAGGAAAGGGAACCCAAAAAAGGCCAAAGCCAGCTAGCCAGCCACTTCCGGGTTGTGGGTTTGCTGCCAAAGACTCCAGACTCAGTTTCTGTGCATCCTTGTTGACAAAAGCACCAGAACTTGCTAGCATCCTTGGTCCTCTCGGTGATGGTGATGTTTGATTTATGCATGTGTATACCTCAAATGGCATTTTAAATGATGCCAAATGTGACTCCTATGTTTCTTTAAAAGTGAGTAAATGCATTTCACAGGTGTCGTTGATAGAAAATGGCAGAAAAAATACAAATACCTTCTATGCTGCCAAAGAAAGGGTGGAGTACCTTTCTATCAAGTGCTGTTTTCATCCTTTTTCCACGAGTTTCCACAAAACAATGGGCTGTTCAGGCATTTCAGTATCAACTTAGAGACTTGGAAAACAAAAGCAGATTCTTTTCTTTTCTTTTCTTTTCTTTTCTTTTCTTTTCTTTTCTTT
>NW_016824749.1:5452500-5464414 GCF_001698545.2 Rhinopithecus bieti | reverse complement strand
CTTTCTCTCTCTTTCTGTCTGTTCTTCCTTCCTTCTTTCCTTCTTTCTTTTTCCTTCCTTCCTTCCTTCCTTCCTTCCTTCCTTCCCTCTGTCTTAATTCAAGTGATGTGTGCCATGATGCTACAGATAATAAAATGCAAGTGCACTGCTGTGTGCAGACACCACAGATCCTTCTTTAGACTTGGCCTCCTGTCTGGCTCCACAATGTGCTTAGTTAAAGCTCAGCTTTTAAAATGATGGTCCTGTCAGCCATGTCCATTGGAACATCAGCAACCTGCCTGACCAAGGAGGACACTATAGAGTGTGGGATTTATATTTGGAAGCATGTGCTGTGGAAGATTCATTCCCCGTAAAGCAAAATAAGTTGCATTTACGATCTTAGGCTGACAAGGTGTGTGCACAACTCTGGGGGAGCCCTGAGGGAAAGTTTTCTAATTAGTGAAGAAATATTGAAAACAGAAGTGGGGTAGCTGACCAATTCTACCATGTAAACACTAAAAAACACAAGAAATGAAACTTGAAAAAGATATTTCCTCAAACTGGCAAGCATACTAAAATAATTTAAAGCTTTTAGGAAAAGAAATCTGCGTATCCATCTACTTATCTACCTATGTAGATATCCTCTACCTATGTAGACAGCATATTTACATATTCCATCTATTTTTGTGTATGTAAAGTTTATTTTGTACTTTACATATGTAGCGTGTGCTTTGCTTTGCACATTGTACTTCTGCTTATAATCTACTAAAACTCTTGACAATGGTGATTCTGCTGGGACCTAGATGTACCTGTAGCCTCCATATCCTCTGCAGCATACACAGGGCAGTAGCCCCGGATGATAGCGAAGATAGCACGTGTGATGTGCTCTGAGCAGTAGGAGTGGATTCCATGGATCGAATCTGTGAATCCAGTTCACAGATATCGTTGATCACCCTTCAAGCTTATTTCAGGCCCTAAGCTGTGCTGTGCCCAGCCGTTTATATGGCTGCATTTCTGATGGGAAGCTGTATAGAGTAGGGACTGGGGACAGAGGTCCCAAGGCCACACCAGCTAGGTTCAGATTCCAGTCTTGCCACTTATTAGTTGTGTGACTGTCAGTGACATACTTTGCCTCTCTGTACCTCTGTTCCCTCTTCTGGAAATGGGGGTAGTAATATAATATCCATGTCACAGGAAGTTGTGACGTATTTCATGGTGAGGTGCTTGGCCCCTGTGCTTCTGATAGTGTTTAAGCCTCTGTCTTACAGAGTTAAAGAAGCACCCACTTGTGGTGTCTCATCCAGGAGAGATTTATGCATCAGAGCAAGTAAGGCCAGTGCCCCAGGTATACCCACTGGGCACTCACCTCTGCAGGCCCCAAGCTGCTTCTGACTGACACCTATGGGCTTCTTCCTGGGGATTCTTTTCCAACAAAGGGAGACTGCTCTGCCCATGCCAGGGCAAGCTAAGGGCCAAGAATGAATAGCCCACGAGCCGTCCTTGCCCAGTGGCGGGCAGGAAGTTGCTGGGCAGATGCCCCTGTCCTGATAGCTCTGAGTGAATGTCCTACACAGTCCCCCAGACGTTCCCACAGGGCTGAGCTCCAGCTGCTGGCAGCAGCAACTGGCTTAACCGCACATACCTCTCACCTTCTTTCTGTTCTCTACTTTGCCTTTACCCAGTGCTTTCTGGAACCATCTCCCAAATGTACTGTGTGTACTCAGATCCTCGTCACAGGGCCAGCTTCTGGGAGGTCTTGGGCATCATCCTGGATGCAGGAGTCATAGCCTTGTGGAAGCGGCAGGCCTGTTCTGCATCATCTGCTTTCTCCCCATCACTAAGTGAATCCTTTCCAGGACAAGTGGTGAGCAGGGCTTGGTGTATCACGTGGGAGGCAGTGTCTCTTGGGAAGCAGCTCTGCCTGTGCATTGATGCTGCTCTGATTCACAGAGCATCGTCCTGGCCTCTCCAGGATGAATCATACCCCGGGCACAGACAGGAACGAATGTCAGGGAGACAGAATCTCTCAGAATCCTTACCACTGAATCTTCCCTGCAGAGTGCTGGGAAAGAATGTCTTTGAAGCAATTATTTATTTGACCCTGGAAGCTATTTCAATGACTTTTAAGCAAGCTTTTTTAGTGACTTTTAAAAGTTAGTGTCATTCCATGGATATCCCATTCAAATCTTTGTTAAGAACATGCTAGTTTGCTTTTCTGGATCAAATGCACATCCTCCAAGTGCATTGCCATTTGGCTTCTGGTAGGATGGTGTGAAGGCCTTGGGGCTGTCCTCTCTGTTAAAGGAAATAAAACACAAAGGTCACTGAAGAAGAGAAGAGTACCAGCACTGATTCATACAGTGCCTGCTGATGTGTCTGGAGAGCAGAGCGCTGACATGGGAGTTTTGTCTTTGGATTTATGTTAATTCTGCTTTACACTCTGGTAAATTAAGTGGATATGAGCTTAGCACAGTTATGTTCCGTGATCATTCAAGATGCCATAGCATGAAGCCCATCACACTTCCAAGTTTCAAGGGCCCTTTATCTGGGATGCATGAATGGACAGATTCATGGTCAGGGTCTCAGAAGCTTTGTGATCTTCAGCTGAGCTTGGGAAGCAGACTGTGCCCTCATTCTTTCTTCTCCGTTGCTCCTTCCTGAGGACTGTGGGGGAAGGCAGCCGTCCCCTGCCAGAAGGCAGCTTGTGATGCCTGGAAATAAAGCTGGGGATGCATTGCTTCTGCACGGTACTTATCACATGAGGCAGGGCGGGCAGGTGGCAATATAACAAGATTGGCTAACCAGCTAACTAAATGCACAGGTGATCCTAACAAGGTGGAGGAAAAAGATTAGGAAAAATGAGATCACACCAAGAGGGAGGTGAGTACCCCAAATATATTTTGGTGTCTAGAGCTGGCTGTATGCTCAGCAGCAGTGCTGAGAGGGAGACACAGTCAGCAGCATGACTCACAGTGTCCACGCGGTAAAAATAGACCAGGGGCTCAGGAGAAGCTCGTCTACTTTTGCTCTGATATGGGATGCAGAGTTCTCATAGAAGCAATGAGTGTCATCCCCCAAAATCCCCCACTGGGAATGCCTCCCGAGCCCCCCAGCGCTCCAGTGCCCCGACCCTATGCTAACTTTCCACCGCTCTTATTTGCAGACCTCATTTATTGAGCTCATGATCTCAGTCCCTTGGCGCTTCAATCCCCCTGACCCTGTGCTCACTTTTCTACAGCTCTTATCTGCAGAACTCACTCATTGAGCTCATGATCCGCCTCTCATCTTTAGGTCAAGGGTGAGCTTCACAAGAACATAGGCTTCTTCTGACTGCTTCCCGGACACCCCCAGCACCGAGAGCAGTGCCTCCTGCAGGGTGGGTAGCTGGGCATGATTTATTGAATGACTGGATTGAAGACATTTCGTGGGGATTGCTGCTTACAAAGCAGATCTGTGGGACCCAGTGAGAGCAGTTTTATGCTTTGCGGACGTTCATTGGTGTGGCTCTCTGATGGCTTGTTTCACTGCAGTGTACATTGTGGCATAGGTAGCCCAGGGAGCAATGAAGTCGTACATAATAAAGAGACCCTATGCATAGCAAAAGCTTAAAGGAGCCCCTGGAAAGAAAACAGGGAAAGACAGGACCGAGACACAGTGAAAGAAACCCAAGCCCAAGCAAGCCCGACTGAGCTCCCCCGGCCCTCTCTGGATGCCACCCTCACCCTGGCTCTAGGTCTCCGTCTGTGGCTCAGAGGCTACCTGGGCGCTGGGACCTGGGGCTGAATTGTCCCTGTGGTGGAACATGGATATTCTTAGTTTTCAGTTTTCTTCAGAATGAATCGGATACAAACTTTAAAATCTGTAGCTCATGAAGAACAGCTTCTGCTTCAAAGAAGAACAGTGACGCGGGAACATAAACGGGGATTGGCATATGCTGGCCCTCATGAGCCTTTGGTCTGTGCCCCTGGAGCTGTGTCACTGAAGAATTCCTGCAGAGCTGTCACAGAACCAGTTCCCCTTCTGAAAGACCCTGTGATTGCTGCACTAGCCCAGTAAGGATGTGGGGAAGCAACTAGGAGATCGTTGAAGTGGCCTGGGTGAGAGGATGGTAGCTTGGTCCAGGGTGACGAGGGAGAGGAATCAGTAGGACTTGTTGATGCTTTGATTTTCATGGAGGAGGTGGTGAACAGATCCCAGGTGTGGGGCAAGGCCAGGTGAGCAGCGGCAAGGCTGTTCACAGACGTGGTGGGTGAGGAGCCAGCAGAGGGTCTGTGCATGTCCAGCTTGCTAGCCGAGTGGTCATTGGCACAGGGCAGGTAGGTGGCACCACGGCCTACAGGGAGATGAGCTGGAAAAGGCTGAACAGAGGACCTGGAAAAGAGCCATTGGGAAGACCTGGTGGGGGAGCAGGAAAACCAGCCGAGGACACGCAGCCAGGGGAGCCCCGGGGAAATTCTCTCAAGAAGGAAGCTGCCCAGGGTGTCATGTTTGTCCGAGGTCGGGCCTGGTAGGGAGAGGCAGCCATTCTGTGGGCTCACTGACGTTTAGGACCCCCTCAGCAGGGAAGAGGGGGGCTCAGAGTGGCTCCTACATAACCAAACCCCAGATCTGCCCCCTTACTCAACCTAGCAGCTAAATTGGGGTGGATTTTAGGAATCCGCATGGATTGTTCTCTTCTGGGGTTTTGTAAATGGCACTGCAACATTTTAATAAAATTTAAATTGCAGAGCAGACTGGATCCTCGCTTCCCCCCATATTTGCTGTTTCCATGTTTACTCCACTCGCCCGGGTCAGGTGTTTGTGCTGTCTGGATGCCTCTCAGTGTTCTCCTTAGGAGACCAAGTCCCGGACATCAGGACACAGTGGGGCTGGGACTTATTTTAGAAGATCAGAAATCCAAATATAGAAAGTGAGATGCTAGACTTTCCCTTTGCAGCACTTAAAGCAAAGTTGCAAAAAATCCTGAAGCTAGAAACATGCCATTAAAAGAGTTGCAGCATTTTCAGTTGTCTCAGTCTTCCTATTCTGCCAAATTCTGTGGCTTGGTAGTAGCTAGATGCAGTCATGAAAACAGCACTGCTAAGGGGAAATGCTTTCTTTGTAACTGATCCAGAACATCGGTGCCAGGATGGCAGGAATCAGAGAGGGGCCATAGCAAATGCTGACCCTCCAGTGCCGACCCCAAAAGTACGACTTAGCTCCCACCAACTCTCAAACCCTGGCCCCAGTTTATGGTAAGTGCTTTAATTTGGCACCACCAGGTCTGGTTCATAAATAACCTCAGAGAGAAATTTCCATGAAGCATGCAGCTGCAGCTGGGACCATACCCATTGCCCAGGTAAAGGTCTGTCTGTCCAGGCATCCATATCCTTAGCAAGTTATAAGACAAGGGGCACGTGGAATAAGATGAGGTGGAAACCTCTATCTAACCATGCCATGTGCCAGGCGGCAGCACACCCACATACCCAAAAAGGGAAAGCGTGACTGTGATGCCACGTCTGAGTTGTCAGGAAACTACTCCAGGTTTAGGAGACAGAAATTCCCCCAAGCGCCAAAGAGAGGGAGAGCATGGCCACAATGCCCCTGGTGCCACCAGGGGCTGGGCTGAGGGTGGCCAGTGCTTTGAGGTATTGGTGCTATTATTTTTTTCTTCGAAAACTGAAGCAATAAGATCTCAGACTCTGAAGTTTCTCTTTAAGTCCTATTAAGGTCCACCAGAAAAGGTCCTTCTGTAGAAGCCCCAGCCTGGTCCTGCTGCTGGGATGGAACTGTGGCCCTGTGGGCCTAATCTGGGATGGGGCCACATCTAAAATAAAAGCTCCTGTGGGTTCCCTCTTGTTTATTTCAAATTTGCTGATGCTGTGGTGTCCAGGGCAGTGGCTCCTCCAGGACCTGGCAAGCCATGTTAGTGTGGTCCCAGGCAGTCCCACATCGGTTCCCAAAGTCAGGCATACCTGAGCCCCGTGGGACCCAGTCGCATGTGAGGGGCAAGTTTGAGTCACTCACATGGGCAGAGAAGCTGGGCAGTGGGCAAGGAAGCCCAGGAGCTCATTTAGTCATGAAGGGATTCTAGAATAAAGGAAGGATTTGGCAAGAGGGCCCAGGTATCTTAGATGGGCTCCCCAGAGTCCCCTGAGATAAGAATTTGGGTGCATGTAGCTTGCATGGGAAGTGATGCCAGAAAGCACTGGAAGTCAAGTGGGAAGTGAGCGTTCAGAGAGGCTGCCCAACACCCAATTCGTCATCAGCAGTTCCCAGCTGGGCAATGGGCCCCAGTCCTGCTGGTGACCACGGCAGGTGGAATAGGACCTCCTCGGAGTTACTGGTGGTCCATTCTCCACCTCTGCCTGTCAAGGCTGTGACTGTTCCTGGGCACTGACCTCCCCCTACAGCCTGCCAAGCCTGTGGCCCACAGGAGCGTGCTGCGTGCTGGCCGGAGGATGCTGCCAGGGCTTGCCCAGGGATGAGAGCTGAGACACACAGCCAGGCACCAGGAATGCCTGAACCTTTCTGATTTATCATCTGTATTCCCGCGTGGTTTCTGAAGGAGGAACAAATAAGACTCAATACCAATTTATCCCCGGCTGGTAAGAACCAAGGCTTTTCTGGAAGGAGCTGTGATGAGCTCAACACAAAGCCCCTCCTTTGTTGGAAGCCATGTTCCTAGCCCATCCCTCTCCAGCTCCAGGAACCCAGCCCTTGCGGCACTCTGCTGCGCCTGGGAGCCGGGAGTGTGGCCCGCAGAAGAGGCCCCTTGCCCGCACCTGCTCAGCAGGAAGGCGGCAGCTTCCTCCTTTGGCTGCTGAAGGTCTATGTGTGTGGGGGAGCCTTCCCTGCTAGAGAGGCCGGGCGCGGTGGCGCAAGCCTGTAATCCCAGCACTTCGGGAGGCCGAGGCGGGTGGATCACGAGGTCAGGAGATCAAGACCATCCTGGCTAACATGGTGAAACCTCGTCTCTACTAAAAATACAAAAAAATTAGCCGGACGTGGTGGCGGGTGCCTGTAGTCCCAGCTACTCGGAGGCTGAGGCAGGAGAATGGCGTGAACCCGGGAGGCGGAGCTTGCAGTGAGCTGAGATCCGGCCACTGCACTCCAGCCTGGGCGACACAGCCAGACTCCGTCTCAAAAAAAAAAAAAAAAAAAAAACTGAGCAGGAGCGGGTGTGAGCAAGGCATCTGAGCTAGGCTGAGGCTCCTCCCCCATTTGACCAGAAGAGAAGCAGGCAGCAGGGGCCTCCTGCAGCCATCTGTTTCCTCCTGTCCAGGACATGCTAATGGGCACCACTTGCCCAGAATCCATGGGTCCCACCCAAGGAGCTCATCTCCGAGAATGGCTGGTGGGACAGCCAGGAGGTGAGCTATTCCACAACCCAGGCACCCTCCGCAGGGAAGCTGCCTTCCTGCAGGGAAGCAGCCTCAGTGGGTACAACAGTGACCTCTCAGAAGAGCCTGGGGCCCAGGAGGACCACTGCAGGCCAAACTACCAAGTGTTTTGGATCTCCCCAGGTACCTAATGTGGTCTGAAAAGCATAAACCAATAAAAAAAGAAATGAAAAGAAAATACCTGAGGAAAATAGAAGATAAAACATAGATAAAAACGGTGAGAAGGTTAAGAGATTAACACAAAAATGTTAACCATGGGGTAAGTGAAAATTAAAATTAAGGAGGATCTTTTTTTTTTTTCTTGAGACAGAGTCTCACTCTATAGCCCAGGCTTGAGTGCAGTGGCATGATCTTGGTTCACTGCCACCTCTACCTCCCAGGTTCAAGCAGTTCTCCTGCTTCAGCCTCCCGAGTAGCTGAGATTACAGGCGTGCACCACCATGCCCAGCTAATCTTTGTATTTTTTTTTCTTTCTTTTTGAGATGGAGTCTCGCTCTGTCGCCCATGCTGGAGTGCAGTGGCTCAATCTTGGCTCACTGCAAGCTCCACCTCCCAGGTTCACGCCATTCTCCTGCCTCAGCCTCCAGAGTAGCTGGGGCTACAGAGTAGCTGGTGCCCACCACCATGCCAGGCTAATCTTTGTATTTTTAGTAGAGACGGGGTTTCACCGTGTTAGCCAGGATGGTCTTGATCTCCTGACCTTGTGATCGGCCTGCCTCGGCCTCCCAAAGTGCTGGGATTACAGGCATGAGCCACCACACCCGGCCAATTTTTGTATTTTCAGTAGAGACAGAGTTTCACCATGTTGGCCAGGCTGGTCTCAAACTCCTGACCTCAAGTGATCTGCCCCCCTCAGCCTCCCAAAGTGCTGGGATTACAGGCGTGAGCCACCATGCCCTGCCCAGGAGGATAATATTTAAATGTCAGATAATTTCAAAGCCCCAGTGAAGAAAAAGGTGAAATAAAAGAGATTTTTAAATAAATGCTTAAATGAACAAACCAAAAAAACTAGAGCCAACAAAATTCAGAGGAAAGCCTAGAAGTTGAAGATGAAATTTTAAAGTAAAAATAAAAACAAAATGAACAGGTAAAAGTTAAAACCAGGCTAGGGGCTGGAAGAGCAATAAAAATAGTTCTTCAAACTGATAAAAACCATGAATGTGCACCAGCTCCCACTCCATTCCCCTGCAGGCGCAGGCTGGAGTCACGTGAGAACTGAAGAAAAGGGTAATAAATAGAGGTGGAAGCGGGAAGCTGAAGATGAAATTGAGGGTGTTACTACCAGGTCAGCAAGAAATAAAAACCCAATTGCCCAGATGCCAGGTCCCACAACCCAACACGTTCATGGTGATTTAAGAAAGTAACATGGAGTCAAAAGACCATCAGTAAAAAATGTGAAGAATCCCACAGGCTTTAAGCATAAACCTCCCTGCAATGAGCATTGGTTTACTGTTTCACGTCCCTTGGTCCCTGTAATTTTAGCAGAAACCCCTGATGCAGACACCTTAGTGTGAGTTTACAACCTGATGGGTTATGGGCATGTTTTATTTAGCCCCTTGAGGGATTTAGTGTACACACACATGTCTATGTATGTATATGTGTGTGTGTATTTCAATTATTTGTGATTATAAAGTAATTCTGGAGCTCCAGTTTCTCTGAACTGTTTTTCTTTTCCATCTACTGGCTTATGTTTTATTTTTATCATTAGATGTTACCCTTAAATTTTTAATATGCATTTCTTAATGTGCAAATTCTAGAGTTAATACTGTCCATCTTTCTTCCTAATAATACAAGGAGTTTAGAATCCCCCTGCTTTCTTACGTTATTGTTCTGTATTTCAGTTCCTTCTAAATTTTGTTCCAGCAGAATTAACCATCCTGAGTGTGGTTAGTTTTGCTGTTGTTTTCTATGGTCAATGCTCATTAAATATTGCTCGTGTTCTTTATTTACTTCCCACCTTGCATCTCATTTTTACTTTGTCTGATCAGTTTTATTTTTTCTGGAGAATATGCTTTAGTAGCCTTCATGAAGAGCTGTTAGTAGTCCATTCAGTCTTTGTACAAAGGCCTTATGTTCTCATTTGTGAATGGTAGTTTAAATAGGTATAGAATTCTAGGATAAACTGTTCTCTCTCACAAACACTGAAATTATTTTTGATTTCCTTATGGTTTCTAGTATAGTTTGGATGTGTGTCCCCAGTCCAAATCTCATGTTGAGATGTAATCCCCAATGTTGGAGGTAGGGCCTTGTGGGAGGTGATTGGATCATGGGACTGGTTTGTTCATGAACGGTTTAGCTCTGGCCCCTTGGTGCTGCTCTCACCATAATGAGTGAGTTCTCGTGAGATCTGCTGGCTTAAAGGTGTGTGCCACCTCCCCGCTCACTCTTGTTCCTGCTTTGGCCAGGTGACCTGCCTGCTCCTCTTTTCTTTCCACCATGATTGGAAGCTTCCTGAGGCCTCCCCAGAAGCTGAACAAATTCCAGCACCATGCTTCCTGTACAGCCTGCAAAACCAAACCATGAACCAAATACACCTCACTTCTTTATAAATTGCCTGGTATTTCTTTATAGCAATGCTAGAATGGCCTAATGCACTTTCTGTTGCTCTTGTTGAGAAACCTTGGTTTGCTTTTTTTCCTATAGGAATTTGAAATTATTTTCTCTGGGCTGGGCACAGTGACTCACGCCTGTAATCCCAGCATTTTGGGAGGTCAAGGCAGGCGGATCACCTGAGGTCAGTAGTTCAAGACCAGCCTGGCCAATATGGTGAAACCCCATCTCTACTTAAAAGATTAAAAAAAATAAAAATAAAATCAGTTGGGCATGGTGGTGAGCACCTGTAATCCCAGCTACTAGGGAGGCTGAGACAGGAGAATCACTTGAACCTGGGGGGCAGAGGTTGCAGTGAGACGAGATCGTGCCATTGCACTTCAGTCTGGGCAACAAGAGCAAAACTCCATCTCAAAACAGAAGACAAGAAAAGAGGTTGATACCATATTTTTGACTTTTGTGTAGTTACTATATTTAGTGTGGGATAGCTTTAATTTACCTTGTATTATATATATCTGAACCTGCAAATTCACATCTTTTATTAGTTCTGAGAAATTCTCAAATATCTTCAGATATTGCCTCTTCCCCATTCTCAATGTTCTCTCAGTCTGAAATTCCCAGGCTATTCATCTAGATTTTCTGTTAGCAGATTGGGAGACCTTCTCATTTTTATCTTCCCACTTTTTAATGTGTCTTCCATAGTTTCCAGATTATGCTGAATTCTAGGTAGTATCATCAGTTCCATATTCCAGTTCAAGTCCCTCATCAGATATTTCAAGTTTGCTTATTAACTCATCCATCATGTCTTAAATTCAGTATTTATTTTTATTTCAGGAAATTCCAATTTGCCTTCTCTCTTTTGATAATGTATTTTTCCCCACGTGGATTTGGTTTCTCCTTGTGTGCTAGAATATCTTAAAAGAGACTTATTTTATCTGTCACTTGAAATTCTTGGAAGGCTGCTGTCTCTGCTGACTGAGGCTCAGGGCAGACCATTTCTTGGTAAATTTTAAAATTTTGAATGTTGACCTTTCCCTACAGCACTTTAATTGAAAACTGTCATTATGCATTTCCTGAAATGAGGATGCAATACCAGGTACCCCTCCAAATCACTGACATGTCACCACTTTTTATGTTAGTTCCTCAGTGTAGGGGTTTCCTAGCTGCACAAATAATATAATCCCAAACCCCTGATCCACATGGTGCTGTGTTTTCAGCATAGAACTTTCCCAGCACCAGGCCAATGGGACAACTCCATGTTTTCCCTCACTGAACTGATGGGAAGAGTGATTCTGGATTCAGAGTTTTCACTGGATACATTATTCTCTGAGCTTCCCATCTTTGTTTGGGGGTCTGGTTTCCACTCCCTTCTTGAGGAGACCCAGGCCCTGTCTCCTCTGCTCCCGCCACTAAACACATGCCCTGTTGCCAGGACTGTCCTGTCTCCCCATGATGAGGTAGCATCAGCTTGGGCTAAGGCTTCATATCCAGCTTTCCTCCTTAATTCCAGCCCCTGAAGATTTCCCTTGCTTTCCTATGACCTTAGCTGTGGCTTATAAAAAAATGCTATATTATGCAGTGTACTTACATGCTTTGTTGCAG
The DNA here is from genome assembly GCF_001698545.2 of Rhinopithecus bieti. Classification (NCBI taxonomy): domain Eukaryota; kingdom Metazoa; phylum Chordata; class Mammalia; order Primates; family Cercopithecidae; genus Rhinopithecus; species Rhinopithecus bieti. The sequence continues at coordinate 5,452,901 of NW_016824749.1, read as the reverse complement.
GAAGTGTTTGAAGTGAATCTGGCACCATGTTTATAACCAGTTTCTGCTGAGAAATTTGAAGATCTGGCAATATGACATCTGTCTTCAGCAGGACTAAAATTCGCTAGAAACTTGAGTGGCAGGGGGCATGTACTCTCTGTTCAGTCTCTAACTTATCACCTGTAATATTATTTTGACTCCTGTGTAGATATTTATGATTCAGCATAATATATTCCATCTTTTACCCTTTTCCATGAAATGGATCCTAACAGCATCCAGTTCATATCCCAGTTCTGTACCACAAGCCTTTACTATTGATAAAGGAGAATGGCAGTCATGTGGCGCCATTGGTCTTTTGAAACAACAAAATATATATTTTTTAAATATATATATTTTAAATAAATATATGTGTGTGTGTGTAT
>NW_016824749.1:5393690-5452182 GCF_001698545.2 Rhinopithecus bieti | reverse complement strand
TTTTTTGAGAGGGAGTCTTGCTCTGTCACCCAGGCTGGAGTGCAGTGGCGCAGTCTCGGCCCACTGCAAACTCCGCCTCCAGGGTTCACTCCATTCTCCTGCCTCAGTCTCCTAAGTAGCTGGGACTACAGGCGTCCACCACCACGCCCGGCTAATTTTTTGTATTTTTAGTAGAAATGGGGTTTCACTGTGTTAGCCAGGATGGTCTTGATCTCTTGACCTCATGATCCACCCACCTTGGCCTCCCATAGTGCTATTTTTTAGGACTTCGAAACTGACTTCCGTTGAAGCCCACTGGCCAAAGACCAATGGAAGCACACTTACAGTCAAATGAAATTGGTTGAATTTAGCTGCTGCAGCAAGAAAATGGACTACATGGAATCTTGCGAGCACCTTCAGTAGGAGAAGGTTCTTCAAGAATGGGGGCCTGTGCTAAATCATATTCTCAGGAGCAAGCAGGGGAGGGGCCGGCTCTGGACTGGTACTAGGGAGAAGCATCGACACCTAGCAATGGGGAATCTTTACAGTCTCTGTACAGACAGTGGAGGAGCTGTCAGGGCTGGGACTGTCGCTGTGAGAAAGGGCATGGCTCAGAAGCAGGGATCGAGGGCAGCTTTGCAGCTGCAGGAGGGTTCTGCTGCAGAAACACAGTTTATGGTCATTGTCCTTGTCCTGTTGGCAACACTATGTGACCAGCAGGGCTAAATTGCACTTCCTGTCTGGGGGTTCAGCTAATCTTTCAGAAAAGTATTTTTGTCCAAGAGAAATTCCTTGTTCCAAAACAAAGCTCACTTCTGGGCAGAAGGTGCTGGGAGCAGCTTTCTGGGTGGCCCTGCTCATGTCCCAGCCTCTGGCTTCCTGCTGGTTCTGACTCACAAGGGCCCTGAGGCTGTCACGGAAGACTCATCTCCATATTCACCGCTTGAGCATGTCTCCCAGCTCCATGTTTTCACTTGTGAAAGCATGGTCTTCAGAACATAAAATGATTTACCAGGAGAAACCAGTTTCTGTCTGTTGGCATCCTGGTGACAACAACGAGGACCGCCACTACCTGTCTTCCGGCAACCGCAGACACCCCCGAAGAAGCAGCGTGCCTCCGCAGGGTCTCTGGAGTGAGAACACTCTTCCGATTTGGGTTTCTTGACCTCGCTAGGTTCGCACAGCCCACGACTAGCTGGCAGGGAATAACTTAAGAGCAAATGGCCCCAGGAATAAACTTGAGATATTAGCATGGGAATGCTGGATTGAAATGTGACTCATTTTCTCATCAGTCAGCATGCTGATGAACTAATTTCAGCTACTGATATTTTTTATGTTTCCCAGACTGAGCTGTTGCTCTGTTTCTCATACACATGTCCAGGAGGTAGTCTGAGAGTTTATGATGTTAATTAACTGGAAGATGGACCATGATACTGTCCAAGAGACTGTGTAGTCATTTTTGAACCTTTGTAATAAAGAAACTGTGCTTCCATACTGAAGAAGCACTTAGTTAAAGGAAAAATGTGAGAAAGAGTCACTTTTGTTTTATGCTTTTGGTTTATTTCAGCAAATCTGAGGTTTAGTAAAACCAATGGCCCAGGAAAAGCGAGGCACTCCACCATTTTGTTTCTGGGGTACTTAAGATCTCATGTTGCACCCTAAGGATTTTAAATAGATCATTTATGATGTGAATAATGAGCTGGCCATATGGTCACTTCTGGGTTCACTTCTGTGAACTTGGGAAGATTAGAAGCACAGTATTCTTCAAGTTTCTTTTTTACCCTCTTCCACAAAATGGATCCTGGCAACAGCCAATCCACATCCCAGTTCTCCACCACATGCCTTCACGGTTGATACAGGGAATGGCAGCCATGTGGCTCCTTTGAGCTTTTGGTAAATTTGTATTACTCATGCAACTCTGGGTCTGCTGAAAACCCTCAGTGCATAGTGGATTTTTCTCTTTCTCTTTCTCCTCCTTCTCCTTCTCCCCCTCTCTCTCTCCTTTACACAGACAGACACACACATGTGCATGCACACATACACACACACACGCACACCCCACCACCGCCACCATAAAAAAACACAGAATGCCATCGCTGTAGATTAAACTCATTTAGAAACTAACCCATGCTAAGGAATTTTCCAAGTAGTGTTGCAGTCTGGTTCTTTCTCTCTTGGTTTGTTTTCTATTTAATATTACATTTCTCCAATTCTAGGATGCACATGCCTTTCTTTTCACTTGTTCCTATTTCTGAAATTCTGAAACAGTGATGTGCCTCACAGTCAGTGGCTTCTGACCCTTGATGGAGTCTGACAAGGCTTTTCCCTGAGCATGCTTTTATGTATATAGGTAAATCTAAGTGAATATTGACTGAATAAAAAAACACTAACAAAATATTGTGGTGCTTATATATGTTGAATATATAATTTTATGTGTTTTTATATCTTACATAATAGTAAATGTATATTATATATAATTTAAAATAAAGCCAACAATAGTACTACAGTACTAAATTGGTAGATTGTAATCAGAATGAATATGTTTGAGGTTCTTATATTTTCCAGAAAGTGAAGAACTAACTTAAATGAAATTCCAGTAATTTCAGGCCAGGTGCGGTGGCTCACGCCTATAATCCCAGCACTTTGGGAGGCACTTTGACCTCAAGAGTTTGGGTCAGCCTGGGCAACATGGCGAAACCCTGTCTCTACTAAAAATACAAAACTCAGCTGGACATTGTGGTGTGCACCTGTAATCCCAGCTGCTCAGGAGGCCGAGGCAGGAGAATCGCTTGAACCAGGGAGCCAGAGGTTGCAGTGAGCTGAGATCACGCCAGTGCACTCCAGCCTGGGTAACAAGAGAGAAACTGTCTCAAAATAAAAGAAAAAAAAAAATTCCAGTAACTTCAAAGATACTATACTTGTGCCTTTGTATACTTGTACGCAACGATGTTGTCTTGTACACCAACATTGTTCCTTCTTATTTTTTTGAGAAAAGTGCTTTTTTATTGTAGTAAATACATATAAAATATACCGTTTTTTTCCTTTTTAAATGTACAATTCAGTGGCGTTAAATCCATGCACATTGCTGTGCAGCCATCACCACCGTCCATCTGCAGAACTTACCATCATCCTAAACTGAGACCTTGTCCCCATTAAGCAGTAACTCTCCATTCCCTCCCTTCTGCAGCCCCTGCAGCTGTGTTCTATCTGTGAGTGTCACTACTCCAGGTACCTCATGTAAGTGGAATCATACAGTATTTGACCTTTTGTGACTGGTGTATTTCACTTAGCGTATTGTCTTCAAGGGTCATCCATGCTATAGCAATGAGGAAAGTTTCCTTCATTTTGAAGGCTGACTAATAATCCAGGGTAGCATAGCCATATTTTGCATATCCATTCCTCTGTCAATGGGCGTCTTCATTGTTTCAAACACCTCTGACTACTGCTGCATCATGATGCTGTGCACTTCAGTGTCCTCAAATCTGTGTTGGAGCCATTGCTTTCAATTTTTTTTAAGAGACAGAGCTTTACTCTGTTGCCCAGGCCTGGAGTACAGTGACACAGTCACACCTGCTTTCCACTTTGGGGAGTGTATACTCAGCAGTGGAATGGCTGCTATATAGTAACTCAGCGTTGAATCTTTGAGGAGCCACCATCTTGTCTTCCACAGTGGCTGCTCCATTTGACATTTCCACTGGCAATGCACAGGGTTCCAATTTCTCCACAATAATATGAATTTTAAAGGCTATTTTCATATGGTTATTCTGGCTAGGATAATAAAGGCATATTTACAAATTAAGTAGTACCTTGCCAGGCACGGTGACTTACGCCTGTAATCCTAGCACTTTGGGAGACCGAGGCGGGTGGATCCCCTGAGGTCAGGAGTTGGAGACCAGCCTGGCCAACAGGGCAAAATCCCGTCACTACTAAAAATACAAAAATATTAGCTGGATGTGGTGGTGCATGGCTGTAATCCCAGCTACTCGGGAGGCTGACGCAGGAGAATCGCTTGAACCCAGGAAGGGCAGGTTGTAGTGAGCCAAGATCGTGCCACTGCACTCCAGCATGGGCGAAAAAGCGAGACTTCCTCTCAAAAATAATAATAATAATAAATTAAGTAGTACCCCAAAATAGTAATGAACGTTACAAACCTTTCCCCGTGGCCCCTAACATATCACTTCATATGCCCAGACACTCCTCAGAGGCAGCTCCTGCCCACCTTCCTGTTTTGACTGTTATTGCCATACCCTGACAACTGTGTTCATCCTGTTCTATCTTTTTTCTTTATAGAGATGGAGTCTTGCTCTGTCATCTAGGCTAGAGTGCAGTGGCATGATCACAGCTCACTGCAGTCTCAAACCCCTGGGCTCAAGTGATCCTCCGGCATCAGCCTCAGCTTCCTGCCTTAGTCTCCCACCTGTAGCTAGGACTATAGGTGCATATGCCTGGCCAGTTTTAAAAATTTTTTGTAGAAATGGGGTCTCATTATGTTACCCAGGCTGGTCTCCAACTCCAGCTCCAAGCGATCCTCCCACCTCTGCCTCCCAGTGTACTGGGATTATAGGCATGAGCCCATGTACCTGTCCACATCAAGTTATTTCTTGATCCGTTAGCTTTAAATTCTACCAGTGGACTCCCTGCTTTGAAAAGGTAGAGATTAGTTCGCTTAAGGTTAGAATTTAGTTCACTTACACTACTGCCCATCTCCTCCCCATTTCTCCCAACTTCTTAGGGATGTATTATTTTGAGTCCTTGCCTTGGTTACTGTCGTATTCATCTCCTCACTCTGTAGGATGAGGCTGTGGTTAGCAAGCTTACCCACACTGCTTCTCTCTTTCCCATTGGCCTTCTGTATTAGTCTGTTTTGTGTTGCTATAAGGGAATAACAGAGGCTGGGGCATTTGTAAAGAAAAGAGGCTTATTTGGCTCATGGTTCTGTAGGCTGTACAAGCATGGTGCCAGCATCTGCTTGGCTTCTGGGGAAGCTTCAGGAAGCTTTTAATCATGGCAGAAGGGGAAGTGGCAGCCAAAGCGTCACATGGTGAGAGGGAGCAAGAGAGAGAAGTCAGGGTCTTTTAAACAAGCAGCTCGCATGTAAACTAACAGAGCAAGAACTCACTCCTTGCCACAAGGATGGCACCAAGCCCTTCATGAGGAATTCACCCCCATGACCCATACACCTCCTGTTAGGCCTGCCTTCAACACTGGTGATCACATTTCAATAAGAGATTTGGAGGGGACACACGTGCAAACTGTATCACCTTCCTATTGAGGTTGGTTGTGTCGTCAATTTTACATGAGAGTGAGTCCAGCTTACTGGCTATGAGTCAGACCCTAAAGCCAGGCTTCCCGGCTGTGAAATCCAGCTCTGCAGCTTGTAGGTGAAGGACCTTAAACAGATTGCTTCAGTTTTTGATGCCTCAGTTTCCACATCTGCAAAAGCGAGGATAATAGCTATACCTACTTAATGGGGTTGCTATAAAAATTAAACAGGATAGTCCTTATTAAAAGTTTAGCACGATGCTTGGGATTTAAGAGAAGCCGAACTCTTGGCCAATGTGATGTTATGGCTATAAACCCGGGTTTTGGTTATAAGTTAATGTTGCCTCTGGATTCAGCTCCAGCACCATAATCCCCGTGCCAGATAAAGGAAAATATAGAGTCCAGGTCAAATGGATTCTGTCATTTTAAATTTCACAGCTGTGTAAAATGACGGGAAATTTTGTTTGGCTTTATATTTGGACCCATGGAGTTCCTGTACACCTTTTCTGGCTGTGTGTGTTTTTCTGGAGTTTCTAAATGACATTCTTTTCACATTGAGGAAAGAAATTTGCGCCTTCCTCACAGCATCCGTCTTAACTTCCAGCTGTGCGTGTGTGCTGCCATTCTTGCTCACAAAGATGGTCTTTGTGAAGCCCACGGTGTTTATTATAAATGGGACAGATTGCTGCTGGCCAGCTGCCATGCAAAGATTGCTTTTTATTCATTTAAGCTATTCACTACTTTCTCCTTATCGTCTATTATCCACATCCATGGTTTTCACTGCCATTTGTTTCTGGAGTAAATCTTTAAGTTACTTATTCAGACAGGCTGCTGTGAGACACATTTTCTGATTCTTGAAAATATTTATGGTCATCCGTGTTTTGTCTCCTTTTTGTTTTTACTCATCCTTGGAGGAGTGCTTGATGGAGTACATGCTTTAAAGGTTTTTCTCTCAACTTCGAAGGTGCTGTCCCATTGCTTGTCCATGTACACAGTTTTGATAAATGGTCTTCTGCCAACCCGTGTTCCTGTGTCCTCTTGGCCACCTGCAGGCTCCAAACGTGAATTCCTAGCTGCAGCTTCTGCCCACACTCCTTCTTCTCGCCTTTGGTTAGATGCCTCATCTGCTGTTATGCTTTAAAATTATTTATCTTGTTAAGGATGATTTTTTCCATTTTCTCTTCCATTAAGATTCTTCTTGCTCTTTCACTAACATTTTAACGGGGTCTTGGAGAGAGGGGAAGAGTGATGTATGTTCACTTCTTCGTCTAGCCCAGAAGCAGGCTCCCTGATTCTCTCTTTACACAGCCTCATCAGACAGTTGTCTTTGCAGGGAAAAGACTTGGCCTTGTGGATCCTATGTGGTATCTTTGCTTTCTGATTCACTACCTTCTGCTCTTACCTTGTTACCTCTTCTCATATATTCTTTGCCTTTATTATTATTATTTTGGTGAATTTATTAATTTAGATGAGGGCTCATTAATTTTTAACCGTTTAAAAATAATATATGCATTTAAGGCTACATATTTCCCTCTTCTCCTGCATCCCTAGGTTTCAATAATTTAGTTTTCAATGATTCTGTCCTAGGTATTTTATATTTTGTTATGATTCCTTTTGATCAAATGGTTATTAAGAAAGCATTCCTTTTATTCATTTCTAAATGAACGTAGTTTTTATCAATTGTATAAACTTTTATGTGAATTGCATTGTGGTTAAAGAAAGTGATCTGTGAGATATTAATTTTTTATCCATACATCTTCTTTTTTCTTTTTTTTTTTTTGACAGAGTCTCACTCTGTCACCCAAGCTGGAGTGCAGTGGCATCATCTTGGCTCACTGCAACCTCCACCTCCCGGGTTCAAGCAATTCTCCTGTGTCCACCTCCTGAGTAGTTGGAATTACAGGCACATGCCACCATGCCTGGCTGGTTTTTGTATTTTTAGTAGAGACGGGGTTTAGCCCTGTTGGCCAGGCTGGTCTCAAACTCCTGACCTCAGGTGATCTACCCGCCTCGGCCTCCCAAAGTGCTGGGATTACAGGCGTGAGCCACCATGCCCAGCATACTTCATGGCCTAATACTTGATCAATTTTTGAAAGGAAGAAAGAGAGAGAAGAATGGAGAGAGAGCAAGAGAGACAGAGAATGAGAGAGAAAGAGAACACGTATGCCTAGAAGAATTTGTATTCCCTGTTGGATGCCAAGTTTTATACATGCATTTTTGATCAAAATTATTATTCAAATATTCTGTTTTTCTTAATTTGGGCCCCTTTATTTCTCAGCATAATTGAGAGCATACTTTGCAGTCTCCTGTTGTGATAGTGAAGATATTACATTATCCCCATAATTCTGTAGATTTTGCTTTATATAATGTGATATAAATGGATTGTGTACACAGAAGTTGAGAATTATTGTATATGGTTAATTGGACCGCTCTCTGTGTAACTATGTTACTATATAATAATACTTTCTGCTCCTTAATGTCCGCTTTGTTTTGTATTCATTACACCATGCCAAATTTCTTATTTGTTGCCTAGGATTTTCCATGTATATATGTTTTCCATCCTTTTACTTTTAGCGCTTCCATGTCCATATGCTTTAGATCTATCTCTTATAAATAACATACGTCTGGATATTATTTTAAATCCAAACTAACAATTTATTTTAATTGACAATTTAAATTAATTTGTACCTATTGTGAATACTGATATGTTTGGATTTGCTATTATCCTAGTTTTGCATTTGGAATTTGGCCTACTTTTTTTCTGTTTCATTTTTTTCTTACCTCTTTCTGTTTGATTGAGGTTTTACTATTTTTTTCAGTCTTTTTTTTTTTTTGATTTTTTTTTTCCCCTTTTTTTTTTTGTTGTTTTACTTTTTTTTTCGTTTTTTTTTTTTTTTTTTTTTTTTTTATTATACTTTAAGTTCTAGGGTACATGTGCATAACGTGCAGGTTTGTTACATATGTATACTTGTGCCATGTTGGTGTGCTGCACCCATCAACTCGTCAGCACCCATCAATTCATCATTTATATCATGTATAACTCCCCAATGCAATCCCTCCCTCCTCCCCCCTCCCCATGATAGGCCCCAGTGTGTGATGTTCCCCTTCCCGAGTCCAAGTGATCTCATTGTTCAGTTCCCACCTATGAGTGAGAACATGCGGTGTTTGGTTTTCTGTTCTTGTGATAGTTTGCTAAGAATGATGGTTTCCAGCTGCATCCATGTCCCTACAAAGGACGCAAACTCATCCTTTTTTATGGCTGCATAGTATTCCATGGTGTATATGTGCCACATTTTCTTAATCCAGTCTGTCACAGATGGACATTTGGGTTGATTCCAAGTCTTTGCTATTGTGAATAGTGCCGCAATAAACATACGTGTGCATGTGTCTTTGTAGTAGAATAATTTATAATCCTTTGGGTATATACCCAGTAGTGGGATGGCTGGGTCATATGGTACATCTAGTTCTAGATCCTTGAGGAATTGCCATACTGTTTTCCATAATGGTTGAACTAGTTTACAATCCCACCAACAGTGTAAAAGTGTTCCTATTTCTCCACATCCTCTCCAACACCTGTTGTTTCCTGACTTCTTAATGATTGCCATTCTAACTGGTGTGAGATGGTATCTCATTGTGGTTTTGATTTGCATTTCTCTGATGGCGAGTGACGATGAGCATTTTTTCATGTGTCTGTTGGCTGTATGAATATCTTCTTTTGAGAAATGTCTGTTCATATCCTTTCCCCACTTTTTGATGGGGTTGTTTGTTTTTTTCTCGTATATTTGTTTGAGTTCTTTGTAGATTCTGGATATTAGCCCTTTGTCAGATGAGTAGGTTGCAAAAATTTTCTCCCATTCTGTAGGTTGCCTGTTCACTCTGATGGTAGTTTCTTTTGCTGTGCAAAAGCTCTTTAGTTTAATTAGATCCCATTTGTCAATTTTTGTTTTTGCTGCCGTTGCTTTTGGTGTTTTAGACATGAAGTCCTTGCCCATGCCTATGTCTTACTCATGTACTTCTCTCCCCTGGTTTAGAATGATTAGAAATGTTTCCATTCATTTGGTAGTTATCCTTGACATTTGCCTATGTATATTTAAGTCTAAAACTGAACATGTTAACACACTTCTGGAATATCAAAAGAATCTTAGAATCACTCACCTCCTGATTTGCATGCTATTGTTTTCCTGTGTTTAGAGTTTTAAGAATAAACCTAATGATTTATATTTATATATATATATAGAGAGAGAGAGAGAGAGTCAATGTTTGTTTGGATTTATAAATATGTTATGAGTTTGTGTGCTCATAAGTCCTTGCATCTCAGGTCGTCATCCAGCATTATTTTTCTTCTTCCTAAAGTGCATCCTTTAGAATTCCTTTTAGTTTAAATCTCTAAGTAGTTTTCTTATTTATTTGCAAATGGATTTTTCACTTGGCTCTTGAGAGATAATTTCATTATGTCCAGTTCAAAGTTGAGAGTTAGTATCTGTCAATATATTGAAGATATTAGTCCCTGGTCCTTTGGCTTCCGTTGTTGCTTGATATGTGTCTTGCCATTCTAGTTTTTGTTGCTATGTAGATTATCCACTATTTTCCTTTGACTGCTTTTAAGACCTTTCCACTTAATCTTCAGCAGTTGCACGTAATGTGTCAATGTGGTATCTCCTGGATCAGTGAATTTGTGTTTCTCATCAGTGCTGAACATTTCTTAGGTAGCGTCCTTTGAAGTGTGGCTTCTCCTCTCCCAGGCGTTCTTTCTCCATTTCCGAGACTCCCATTAGAAGAGACTGATCTTTCTCGTTCTACCTGCCAGGCTCTTTGCTGCTCATTGCTGTTTCCTATCGTTTTTTTCTATTCGTGAGGCATTTGGGGTTTTTTTCTCAGATCTGTCTTCTGGATTACATTTTTTTTCTTAGCTGTGTCTATTCTGCTGTTTAGATTCCAAATCTTCTGTTGTGCTTTTTACTTCAACAAAAATATGTTTTGCTTTTTGAAATTCACGTTTCATTTTTCTGTTTATTCTCGTAGTCACTTGTCAATTGCTCCTTCTTGTGTTTTATTTATGTAAGTGTTTCATGAACAATTGTTCTGTACTTTCTTCTCACTAAAAAAATATGTAAAGTTCTTGATGGTCCAGAGTTTTTCTCTCTTTCTCTACAGATACTCATGGTGGCATGTAGTCTTTCGTGCATGATGATCTTTTTCAGCTCGTTATTTGACCTTATTTTGTGGTTAAATTTGGTGGAAGGGGTTCTCTTAGAGATGTTTGTTTCTATTTCTGCCTGTAGTGAGGGGTCGTCACTGAATCGCTCTATTGCAATCAACAGAACAGTGGTTCTCAGAGTGTGGTCCCTGGATCAGCTGCAGCAGCATCACCTGTGAGCTTCTTAGAAATGGAAACTTGGGTATCCCTTTCCACACTGAGTAAGGAACTCTACAGCCTGGCAATCTGGGGTTTAATATGCCTTTCAGGTGATTCAAATGCATGCTTAAATCTGAGACCACATCCATAAAGAATCTTAGCTTAGAATAAAGTTCAGCCTCAACTTCTCTATCTTGTCTTTCTACAAGGCTATAAAACTTACTATCACTGTTACTGTTGAATCCTAAATCAATCCTAAATCCTAAATCAACCAATCCTAATCAATCCTAAATCAATCCTAAATCTGCCCCTTCAAGTAATCTTCTATGGAAGAGTGGTGATATTTGGAGATTTTCCTTCACAATCAGTAATGTCGCAAAGTGTGTTCCAATCCTGCATCTAATTTTGTAACAAGGGAACCTCTCAGAGCATCTAGTCAATTTTAATGCCAGAAATAACAGTTTGTCCATTGACTTTTAATTTCACTGATGTGTTTTTATTTCTAAAAGTCCTAAATATTTCATTTGTAAAGTATCCTAAGTATGGTTATTTTATAATCTTCATCTGAAAGTGTTAATACCTACATTCACTGTGAACCAGATTTGTGATATTTCTGCTCACCCTTGCTTATTTCTTCCTGTGTTTAGTGCTTGCCTTAGTTCGCTTCTCCTGTTACAACAAAATACCACACAGTGCAATTTATCAATAATAGAAATGTATTTCACACAGTTCTGAAGCCTGGGAAGTCCAACATTGAAGTGCTGACAGATTCAGTGTCTGATAGGGACTCACTGTCTTCTTCTAAGATAGCACCTTGTTGCGTGTCCTCTGGAGTGGATGAGCACTGTGTGCTCACATGGCAGAAGTGAAAGAAGGGGCTAACTCTCCCCCCCAAGCCCTTTTATACAGGCACTATTCCTATGGGTGGGGGCTTAATCACCTCCAAGGGCTCCACCTCTTAATTCCATCACCTCAGGAATGTAGTTCCCACATATTAATTGCAAAGGGACACATGCATCCAAACCATTAGCAGTGCTCATTTCCCTCCCTTAAATCCCAAACTCAGTCTGCTTTCTGAGACTATCCATGGGCATTTTCTAGGCCTGTCTTTAACATACATTATCCTAGAGGACATTTGCATTTGCTTCTGCCAAGAATCACAGTGGTGGATTCCCAGCCCCAAACACTACAAACTAAGTGTTCAACTGTGTTTTTTAAGGCACATTAAAAGTGTGAAATCTGAGAGAGTGTGAGTGCGGGCTTGTGGTTAGAAATTCTCAGAGATGAAGCCCCTCTGGCCCTCCTCCAAAGAAAAAAACAGTTTTACCCAAAATAATTTTAGAGATGAGAATGCTTTCAAGGCTTTCTCTTTCTCTCCTTCAGTGGGTGGAGAGGAAGACGTCTTGGCTGAGGCTGTGTCCACATTCACAATCTTATCACTTAAATCTTTGGTCACATGGGAGCCTCTGCATCTCTAAACCATGGACTGTGTGTGTGAGAGGGCGTCACTGGTGTTGATGGTAATGATGACAATGGTACTGGTGACATTACTTGTACCAACAGTGATGTTAGTAGTAGTAGTAGTGGTGGTGGTGATACAATGGTGGTTGTGGGTCTGATTTCTGGTAGCGATGGTGGTAGTGGTGGTATGGAAGGAATGATGGCTAGGAATCAGTAAAATTTTTCTGTAAAGAGTCAGATAATATTTTAAACTTCATGGACAATATGGTCTCTGTCACAACTGCTCAACTCTTCCCTTGTTGTGAAGAAGAAGCCATAGACATATGTGCATGAATGGTTGTGGGTGTAGTCCAATAAAACTTTATTTATGGACACTGACATTTGAATTTCACATAATTTTGGTGTGTCATGGAATATTCCTATTTTCTTCAACCACTTAAAAATGTGAAAGCCATTCTTAGCTTGTGGGCTGTACAAATGCAGGTGTTAGATGTGTTTGCCCTGTGGCCTTAGTTTCTCAAATCCTGGCAGTGGTGTCAGCAGTGGGGATGATGGTGGTAATGCTGATGGTAATCCTATTGACAGTGTCAGTGGTGGGGATGATGATGGTGATGGTGGTAAGGGTGATGGTAGTACACCTGGTGATGGTATCAATGGTGGGGATAATAATGGTGATGGTGTCAATGTTGGGAATAGTATGGTGATGGTGGTGGTGATGGTGTCAGTGGTGGGGATAATTATGGTGATGGTGGTGGTGATCGTGGCAATACACCTGGTAATGGTTTCAGTGGTGGAGATGATGACAGTGATGGTGGTGGTGATAGTAGTACTCCTGGTGATGGTGTCAGTGGTGGGGATGGTGATGGTGGTGATGATGCTAGTACTCCCAGTGATGGTGTCAGTGGTGGAGATGGTGATAGTGGTGGTGATGGCAGTACTCCTGGTGATGGTGTCAGTGGTAGGCATGGTGATGGTAGTATTCCTAGTGATGGTGTCAGTGGTAGGAATGGTGATGGTGGTGGTGATGGTAGTACTCCCAGTGATGGTGTCAGTGGTGGGGATGGTGATAGTGGTGGTGATGGCAGTACTCCCGGTGATGGTGTCAGTGGTGGGGATGGTGATGATGGTGGTGATGGTAGTACTCCCGGTGATGGTGGTGGTGATGCTAGTACTCCCAGTGATGGTGTCAGTGGTGGGAATGGTGATGGTGGTGATGGTAGTATTCCTGGTGATGGTGTCAGTGGTGGGAATGGTGATGGTGGTGGTGATGCTAGTACTCCCAGTGATGGTGTCAGTGGTGGAGATGGTGATGGTGGTGGTGATGGTAGTACTCCTGGTGATGGTGTCAGTGGTGGGGATGGTGATGGTGGTGGTGATGCTAGTACTCCCGGTGATGGTTTCAGTGGTGGAGATGATGACAGTGATGGTGGTGGTGATGGTAGTACTCCTGGTGATGGTGTCAGTGGTGGGAATGGTGATGGTAGTATTCCTGGTGATGGTGTCAGTGATGTGGATGTTGATGGTGGTGATGGTAGTACTCCCGGTGATGTTGTCAGTGATGGGGATGTTGATGGTGGTGGTGATGGTAGTACTCCCGGTGATGGTGTCAGTGGTGGGGATGGTGATGGTGGTGGTGATGGTGTCAGTGATGGGGATGGTGATGGTAGTATTCCTGGTGATGGTGTCAGTGGTGGGATGGTGATGGTAGTATTCCTGGTGATGGTGTCAGTGGTGGGGATGGTGATGGTGGTGGTGATGGTAGTACTCCCAGTGATGCTGTCAGTGGTGGGGATGGTGATGGTGGTGGTGATGGTAGTACTCCCGGTGATGGTGTCAGTGGTGGGGATGGTGATGGTGGTGGTGATGGTGTCAGTGATGGGGATGGTGATGGTAGTATTCCTGTTGATGGTGTCGGTGGGATGGTGATGGTGGTGATGGTGTCAGTGTTGGGGATGGTGATGGTAGTTGTGATGGTAGTACTCACGGTGATGGTGTCAGTGGTGGGGATGATGATGGCGGTGGTGATGGTAGTACTCCTGGTTATGGTGTCAGTGGTGGGGAGAGTGGTGATGATGATGACAGTACTCCTGGTGGTGGTGATTATGGCAATGGCTGTGGCAGTGATGCTGATTGCTATGGGGATTTAAGTTCTGGAGGTGATGGGGTAGTGAAGGTAGTGATGCTTGTGGTGGTGATGGTGGAGATAATGGAGATGGTGGTCATGGTGAGGGTGGTGGAGTTGGTAATGGTGGACATGGCAGCGTCACAGGGGAAGAAGCTGCCTCCCTCCACATTATCCTTAAAAAGGAAGCAGAGACTCACAAAGCTACAGGGAGTTGGCACAACTTTTAAAAGCAGCAATGGCCTGAAAGGTTTCCTTGTTTCCAAAATCACATCATATCTGCTATACATGTCTGAGTGCTTATAAATCAGATTTGGAGTTCCTGTGGACTGTGTCCCAGTGGTGCTGTGCTATGGCAAAGCATCACTCACCAGCAGAAGTTTGGGTTGGCTTTGTGAACAGGAAGTCCCAGGCCACCAAAAATGATATATAGGATGATATAGCATTTTGCAATTGTAATGTGCCATTTAAATGCTAAATAGTAATAACTGATCTAGTCCCAAATGCTTCATTAACTCTCTCCACTGCCAAATCACAGGCTTTTCTGTGTGTTTGTGCTAAAGGCAAATTTTAATTGTTTTAATGAGGATTTGCAAGCAGCTCTTTTCTCTCTACACTTGGGCCTTGGTGAATTACATGTATCATTCGCTTAGCAGTAGGGAAGTTTAGCTATTTACACAAAAGACTTCTAACAGTGTTAGGGTTTGGGAAAGACCCAGCCCCCGGTGCCTTCCTAATGCCTTGCCAAATTGAGCTGTATAAGAAGGGTCAAGAGCAGCCATACCTGTCAAACATGCCAAACACTCTGGCTAAATGAAACTACAATTAGTTTTGTGGGGGGTTTTGTTTGGTTTTTGCGTTGTTTTTGTTTCTGGAGATGGAAGTCTTGTTCTGTCGCCCAGGCTGGAGTGCAGTGGTGCAATCTCTGCTCACTGCAACTTCTGCCTCCTGAGTTCAAGCGATTCTCCTGCCTCAGGCTCCAGAGTAGCTGGGACTATGGGCGCGTGCCACCACGCCCAGCTATTCTTTTTGTATTTTAGTAGAGATGGGGTTTCACCATGTTGTCCAGACTGGTCTTGAACTCCTGAGCTCAGGCAGTCCTCCTGCCTCAGCCTCCCAAAGTGCTAGGATTACAGGTGTGAGCCACCATGCCTGGCCTGCAATTAGTTTTATTTTCTCCTTCAGTTGCATAGATAGCCAACTTCATTCTGTTTCTACTTGGAGAGGCTGCTACACAGGTGGTCTTATATGTTAAATGTGACTGATACTGCACAATATAATTGGCATTTGAGGTTTCTAATTAGCAACACAGGGATGGACATGGAATACTATGTTGTGAAGTTCCTTCCGCTCCATACAGTAACAAATCGTAAACCAACAGTGCAGATCTTTAAGTCATTCTGTGAAAGGAGTAGGTATATTTAAGAAAGGGAGATGGGTGGGTGGTAGGGTGGGCAAGACATAGACTTTTTAAAACATCTAGACTTATTCGCAGGTTCAGATAAAAAGGAAAACTAATAAGAGAAAGTTTTGATACTCCAGTTTTTCTGTATTTCTTTATTCATGCATTTGTTTGAAAATAATTGCACTTGCAATACTGGTTCCCAAAACATTCACTGGATTTTTTTCTAGCCAATTCCTCAGAGCAAAACCATCTATTAAACATTAGAGACAAGTTTGAAAAAAAAAATGCTACCTGTAATGAATAATCCTAATTTCTTCATGGATAGGTCCATGTATAACTCTGTCACTTTTACAATGCGTAATTCCCCCTGGAGCAGGCTGGGCTTCTTCACAGAAGGTGTGTGCTGTGTGTACTGCATGCAGGCTGAGCATGAAATTTATCAGATCCCATTTCTGGTGGGGAAGGTGGCCTCTGCGTGTGCTGGCTTATTCTGATGGGACGCTCAGCATGCAAGAGCATCTGCTGTATTTAGGGGACTGAGTTTTTCTATTTCGCAGTGAGTAAGCAGGCCCAGCCTGCAGCGTTTTCTTCCATCAGTGGGTAACAGAGGCTGCCTCCAACGGGATTTGTCTGGTCCATCTAATGTTTCTGAGACCCTGCCTCTGCTTCCAGAACATCTACTATGGTGTCACTTTGTGTTCCGGGCCATACACAAAATGCCATTCTCTCATCCCAGAGGTACCCACTGAGGGCTTTGTTTTTAAGATAGTTTTATTCTCACTATATACCTGCCAGAAAAAGAACACACTGTCTTATCAACCATTCAGCCAAAGAGCTGTAACCATAATTAGCCCCATATTATACAAGAGCTAAAGGATAGCAACCACCATTTCCCCGCAAAATGAAAGCACAGTGAAGGTAAACACAATGCAGTGCTTCCATACTGTGGAGTATTATCCCGCCATGAGAAGAAATGACCTCAAACACATCATGTCAAGTGAAAGAAGGCAGTCATGAGAGACCACATAGTGTATGATTCCAGTTACATGAAATGTCCAGAATAGGCAAATCCATGGAGACAGAAGGTAGATCAGTGTTTGCCAGGGGCTGGGGAAAGGAACCACATCATGGGCATGGGGTGACAGGAATGTTCTGGAATCAGACAGTGATGAGGGTTGCACAACTTTGTGAATATACTAAACCTCACTCAATTATACATCTTTAAATTTGGATGAATTTCATGGCAGGCAAATGATATCCCACTAAAGCAATTATTTTAAAAAATGAATGAAAATACTAATCAAAGTTAAAGAAAGCAACAGAGTTGGGATCTTCCTGCACTCCCAGCCTTTCAGCCGTGAGCGTCCATGCACAGCTTCGCAGCCTGAGCTGTTTCCCCAGCTTTCCAACAGAGACCTGGGGTCTTCTGCTTCATGAGGACTATAAGGCTTGGAGTCAGAAACGCCTGGGCTCAATCTCCACCTATTTCTCTTTGCATCTTTTCTATCTGCATTTAGATCAACCACTGTTAGGATTTAGGACCTTGTGGAATCCAAAAGACACCACCAGGGCGCATCCTGGAGGTTGTTGGGGCAGTCATTTTCTTGGGAAGGGGTTGGTGGGTCTGAGTCTTCCTTCTCCTGGGCCTCAGAAGCCAGGAAAGCTAACTGTTCCCCAGCACATGGGAGAGAATCCATCTTTCAGGGGCAGACTTAGATTACTCCACCTTCTGAGACTGCTCTGGAGAACCAGAATGCCAGTGAGTACTGAGGAGTATCTCCAGAGAGCTGAGGACACCAAGACGTGCTCTCCCTGCAATCAGGCAGCTTACATGTTTGCAGAAAGAATTAACTGTCCTGGCCTGTTTCTAATTTTTGTTGTAAGAAGTGTTTGTCCATGTAGGCACATTACCTTCCTCCTTGCAGGCTTGGAGGGCTTCCAGCTCTTTCTGGTGGTTTCTGCTTGGATCTGTGAAGGCAGATATTTACCACCTTCTCCAGTTCTGACCACAGAAACGAATTGCAGTCATCTAGTAATATTTACAGAGCTGTGGGTTTACAGACATACAAGTTGGCCTGCTTAGCTTTCTTGTCCATACAGAAGTTGTGATAACACCTCGCAGGCTTGTTGACAATAGTCTGATGTCTTGGGTTTGTCCCCAAGAAACAAGCCTGGGGATGAGAATGTGGGAGAGAGGGGGATCCCAGGAAACACCAATCAAGGACCAGGGAGGGAAGTCCTTAGACAAATGCTGTGTTATACAGCAAGTTGATCTCTTGGGGGCGCTGGGGGAGTGTGAAACACTAGCCTCCGAGCCGTCCCACCCCAGAACAAAGGTGCTGGGTGCTGATCCATCAGCTTCTCACTGTCACTGACTGAGGCTGCACCAGGCGCCATAACCCCTTTGGCCTGGCCTGACCTGTATGTGAGCCATGATGGCACCATCAGTTCCTGGGATGATGGGAGCCAGGGCACGGGGTGGGGCACCCACAGATTCAGCCCCTGTGTTAGTCCATTTCGCATGGCTATAAAGGAATACCCAAGCCTGTATGATTTTTAAAGGAAGTTTGTTTGGGCTCATGGTTCTGCAGGCTGTACAAGGCACAGCACTGGCATCTGCTCAGCTTCTGGTGAGGCCTCAGGAGGTTTTTATTCATGGCAGAAGGTGAAGGGAAGCAGGCAAATCACACGGTGAAGGTGGAGCAAGAGAAAGAGGAGGGGGTCCCAGTCTCTTCAACAACCAGCTCTTACGGGAACTCATTTCCCTAGGGAGGGCACCTCACTCCCGGCCCCACCTCCAACACAAGGGATCACATTTCAACCTGAGATTTGGAACCCACAGACATCCAAACTGTATCAGCCCCCTGGTTGATGTGACTTTATCATCATCCCTTTCTCTAAATCCGAGGGCCTAAGCTAGAAGCACAAGGGCTCCCTCTTCACAGCCTCCAACCCTCCCCTCCCTCGTCAGGCACTCAGGGAAGGCCCCGGAGCCTGTAGATCCCACCTGGACTCCTGAGTATCGGGAAAACCTGCTCCTGATGGTTAACGTGGGTTCTTTGCTATTTCCTAAGTGCCTCGGCTGGGTTGAGAAATAAACGAAAAGAGCACAAGAGAGAGAAATTTAAAACTGGGTGTCCGGGGGAGATATCACATGTCGGCAGGATCCATGATGTTCCCTGAGCCGTAAAACCAGCAAGTTTTATTAGCGATTTTCAAAAGGGGAGTACGGAGGGTGGATACAACAGCGAAGATTTCACATACACTTCCCAACAAGGTACATACAGGTAGCACAAAGCTATTCAGCAGTATGGCAGGGCGAGATCACCGGCGCGGACCACCGGATGACACGGTTGAAATTCACAAATTGTCTAAGACGTCTTCCGCCCGCATTGTCGTATGAGAATCAACATACATATACAATCAGGAAAACGCGCTCGAGAGCAGACCCCAGACATGTACTGACCACCAATTTATTAGGATGGCAGAATTTTCCTCCACACTTAATTACAATCCTAAGCCTGGGAGTGCTACGGGAGACGGGGCTTATTTCATCCCTTCGGCTTTGACCATGAAAGACTGCACATGTTAAAAGGGGCCATCTATAAGCCTACCTTCAGGGTGCATTCTCTTTCTCAGGGATGTTCCTAGCTGAGAAAAGAATTCAGCAATATTTCTCCTATTTGCTTTTGAAAGAGGAGAAATATAGCTCTGTTCCGTCTGTCTCACCGGTGGCCAGTTCAGAGTTACCTCTCTTGTTCTCTGAGCATCACTGTTATCCTGTTCTTTTTTTAAGATGCCCAGATTTCATATTGTTCAAACACACATGCTCTACAAACAATTTGTGCAGTTGACACAATCACAGGGTCCTGAAGCAACATTCATCCTCCTCAGCTTACGAAGAAGATGATGGGATTAAGAGATTAAAGGCAGGCATAGGAAATTATTGATTGGGGAAGTGACAAGTGTCCACGAAATCTTCACAATTTATGTTCAGAGATTGCAGTAAATACAGGCATAAGAAATGCAGTAAAAACAGGCATAAGAAATTATAAAAGTATTAATTTGGGGAACTAATAAATGTCCATGAAATCTTCACAATTTATGTTCTTCTGCCACGGCTTCAGCTGGTCCCTCCGTTCAGGGTCCCTGACTTCCCGCAACACCTGAGGTTGTCAGGACAAGCCCCGGGGCTTCCACCTGGGCCTGTGCCCTCCCTCTCCTCTTTCCTGAGCCTCTGCACAGGTACCTCTGCTGGCCCTTTGCCTCAAGGCCCAGTGTGCTAGGCGGGGATTTCCCCAGCCGGAACACTGTCCCTCGGTCTGGCCCTGGCTCACTCCTCACCCGTTCAGGGGTTGCCATCATCGGGTCCTCACAAGTGATTGTGCCCTGTGTTTGTCCCCTCAAGGCAGCTTTGTCTTGCCCACTGGTCACACGTTGGTGCTCGTTCAAAAAATTGTCTTTCTCCTGTGCTGCGTGCAGGGTCCCTGCTGGTGGTTGCCTAGGTCCCCAGCGACACCCCCGCACTCAATGCACTACACACTGCCTGCACACGGTAGGTGCCCAGTAAGTGCCTGTCAGGTGGGTGCGTGGTGTGGTAGAGGCTGGACACGTACGGGCTTCCTTTCTTCCCTGGGTTTGAGGGAGGGAGTTGTGTTTTGAAACTTTTATTGGTGACATTGCATTAGGACTTGAGGCCACCTCTGCTCTGAAGAGTTGGCTTTTGCCCAGCTGGAGTATTCTTGTCACCAACCCCTGGATGGTTTTCACTTGCGTTGAGAGATGATTGTCACTTGGTGTGCGGGGTGGTGTTTGCTGGTTTAAGTTTAGGAAGCTTCCAACATGCAGAGCCGTAAGGAAACAGTGGCTCTTTAGATGTTCTGGTCTTGGTTTCAGTAGGCCATTACCTTGAGTTAAGATAGGGATGAGATGGGAACCCTTGCCAGTTCTGAAGCAGGACCATAGTTATTTGCTGATGTTTTCTGCTGGCTTGTGTGCAGATACCTCCTGGTGAGAGCACAGGGGTAGCTCTTCATGTCAAAGGGAAGTTCTGGGAAATTGCTTGATGAAAATCCAAACCTCATCACTAAATGTACAGCAATGTGCTTTCCTCCTAAGTGCTGCTGAATTTCTGGCTAGAATAGTTCCTTCCTAAATGAAAGGTTTATTTATAAATCAAGAAAAGCTACTAGGGTTTAATAACTTAGTCCAAGATGGATGGGTTTTTAAATTACACATCTCTCTAGGTGTCAACCTTAATCATAAACAGAGAGAAGCTCTCTAAAAGAAAAGATGTTTATCTGGGCATAAAGCTTTGCAATGGGAACACACATGCCATAGTAAACCATGTGCACATTCAGGGAGGTAAAGGAAGACAAAGGTTTTTCATGAAAAAAAGATGATGAAGATTACACAGTTGTTTTGAAATAATTATCCTTGGCTACAAAGATTAATAACATGGAGGACACCACTCTGAGGCTGGGCGGGCAGTTGCTGGGCAGATGTCCTTGCAGAAGTGTTTTTTTGTGTAAAATGCTGTGGGTTTTGTAGTCTTGTTTTGTTACTAAGCATACAAGCATGAGAACCCGCTCTTCATGGCCTCCCCTGGCTCTATTTGTCAGGGTTTTCTTAACGTTACTGACTCCATTTTGATTCTGACAACTTTCACTGGGGTACTGACTTAAACAAGTAATTTTTCTTCATTGATGAAGAGTCATGTTTTGTTTTCATCAATGAAGTTCTTGACACACACATTTTAGGATTCATTTGTGGCTGGTGTTAGCAAAACATCCTTCGTTAGTCATCAAGTGCTAGTGGAACAGGTGAATTGCACAGGACGCATGGTCAGAACTGCAAGGATGGTTGAGATCATGGCTGTGATGGGAGAGCCTGCAGTGCAGCCGCGATGCCTTGTCCCCAGCAGAACCAGAGGGGCATGGCCGTGCTGTCACCCAGGCCTGAGCTGGGCAGCATGGGAGCCCGGATGACCAACTCTGCTCCAAAAAGAGGCGATGTCTGAGTGTGGCCACGAGTGAAATTACTGGGCAGCCACATCCCTGTGGGTGTCAGTGCACTCAGAGGCCAATTCTGAATGGACATTTGTCTCCAGAGGCAGGGAGGAGTTGGGCATCCTGAGTCTTGCTGTGTTCCTCAAACACTCTCTAAGCAAGAAAGACCCCGCTGAATGTGTCCATGCCACCCCTCTCAGGAGACCCGCCTCCCTGGGCCAGTTCCTTCAAGGCACTAAGAAGCACCCCATCTGTGTGGCCGGGAGCTCTCCCTAGGCATATTGGAGATAGCCTCAGGCACCACAGCCACCTCTGTGTTAGAAACCGGGTATGCCCTTCCTAAATATCCTCTGGGTTTTGAAGGTGCTTGCTGCTTACTCAGGTGAGCCAAGCTGAACAGCATTCCACACACAGCCTGGAGGAGTGGCTGTACCTGAGAGGGGCAAGTGAGAGCCCCAGCGCACTTTCATTTGCCACTCCTACTGCCAGCGCAGTCGCAGGCCCCCTATGTCCCACAGGGAGGACCCTGTGGTGTGAGCTGCTGAATGTGGAATCCTCCAGCTGTGGGATGAGGCTACACATTTTGTCCTTCATGACCCATTTTTCAAATACAATACACAAAGCAGGGAACCATCATTGGCGCTCTCTTGGATCATGGACCCCAAAGTTTCCTGTGGGGCATCACACCCTTCTTATTGCCTGAAAGCCTGTTGAGCAGTAGAGGACCACCATGTTTGTCAGTTGTCCACATCGCCAGTGCTTATTGTGCTTCTCCTTGTACCCATTCTTCATGCTCTTCACACATCCATCTGCCTGAACTGCCTCTCTGATAATCACATCCCACTTAAGCCTTTCTTCCACAAGCCTGTTGCTTACTAAGAGCCTCTAAATGAGACCCACCCTCCTAACTTTATCTCTCTGGTCTCCTCCTCTGCTTCCCAAACACTACCTACGCTGCTGCCTCTGCCTGGAACACTTCCCCTGCACAGCTTAGCCTGCCGATTTCTTCAAACCTCTCTATTACAGAAAATTTCAAACACACATGAAAAGAGAGAGGATTGTATAGTGGATCATGTGCACCCATCAGCCAACTTTGGTGGTCAGCTTACAGCCAGCCTTGTTTTCTCAGTATGATACACTCCTCCTTCAGTGGTCAGCCCACAGCCAGTCTTGTTTTCTCAGTATGGTATACATTCCTCCTTCAGTGGTCAGCCCACAGCCAGCCTTGTTTTCTCAGTATGATACACTCCTCCTTCAGTGGTCAGCCCACAGCCAGTCTTGTTTTCTCAGTATGGTATACATTCCTCCCTTCAGTGGTCCAGCCCCACAGCCAGCCTTGTTTTCTCCATATGATACACCCTCCTCCAGTGGGTCAGCCCCCACACCCAGTTCTCTGTTTCCTCAGTATGTTTAACAATTCCTCCTTCAGTAAGTCAGCCCACAGCCCAGTCTTGTTTTCCCTGTATGGTAATACACCCTCTCCTTCAGTTGGTCAACCACAGCCCAGCCTTGTTTTCCCTGTATGGTATACCACTCCCTCCTTCCAGTGGTCCAGCCCACAGCCAGTCCTTTGTTTTTCCTTCTCAGTATGGTTACAACATACCTTCATTCATCACTCCTGCTGCCAGTCTTGTTTCTCAGTATGGTAAATACACTCATCCTTCAGTGATCAAAGATGGTCAGAGGATGACCCCAGGTAATGCCTGTCCAGATGGGGCTTCCCCAGATGGCCAAGTGCCTGGTGCGTTCGTCGGGGATCTGCTGTCCCGCATCCCATGGGGAGACAGAGAGTCATTGGCAAGATAAAAGAGGGAATGCGTGGAGTCCTAGAGCCCACATGAGGCTGGAATGTACTTGGGGGGGACACTTAGGAGGGGTGTCTGCCGTCCCTGTGGTCCCTTGAACTTCTGCTGTTACGGAATTTCAGATGGAGAATCCAACTGAGATGATCAGTGGGTCAGCCCACATCTTGTTTTCTTGGTAGGGGTGTGCCACCTTCCTCCTTCCAATCCAAGAAAGATTTAAACAAGTCCCAAGACTGTGGCAATTTTTATTTCCAATCTGTAAAATACTTTAGCAATGAATCTCCACATAGATTAGCTCTTCCTTTTTTATGTGATTTTAGTTCCGTTTATTGAGTTTTTCCTAATTTTTTATTTATGTTAGGCATAAAATTTACCATCTTAACAATTTTTTAAGTGTAAGCAGTTTGGTGGCATTAGTACAACTTAAATGTGTAACCATCACCACCATCTATTCTTATATCATTTACTTCCACCACCTATTAAATAACTTCCCTCACACCACTCCATCCCCTGGAAACCACACCTTTGATGACTTTTGAGTACTTGATGACTCTAAGTAACCTCAAATATGGATGGGAATCTTACCAGCATATGTCTTTAATGTGAGTAGCTTATTTCACTAAGAATATGTCCTTCCAAGGGTCCATCCATGCTGTGGCCTTATATCATAATTCCCCCCTTCCCTTTTAAGGCTGAAAGCAATACTCCATTGAATTTGAAGATAGCACATTTTGGCTTTATCCATTCATCTGCAGACACTTGGGGGATGCCTTTTCACATTCAACTATTATGGAATAATACTGCTATGAACATGGCATGCAATATCTCCCTCCCCAAGCCTGTTTCACTCCTTCTGGTAAATATATCCAGAAGTGGAAATTTCCCTGGGACCATATGGTAATTTTAATTTTTAATTATTGAATGAACTGCCATACTGTTTCCCAAGCTACTGAACTATTTTCATTCCCACCAGGCCAGTGCCACAGGATTCCCAGTTTTTTTCACATCCTTCGACCAACAAAACTTGATTATTTTGGTTTTTTTTAAAAGAAACAGTAGCCATCCCAGTGAGTAATGAAGTCATATCTCATTATGCAGTTTTTGATTTTCATTTCCCATTATTAGTTGGATGTTGAGCATCTTTTATTTATTATTTATTTATTTATTTATTTATTATACTTTAAGTTCTAGGGTACATTGTGCATAACGTGCAGGTTTGTTACATATGTATACTTGTGCCATGTTGGTGTGCTGCACCCATCAACTCGTCAGCACCCATCAATTCATCATTTATATCATGTATAACTCCCAATGCAATCCCTCTCCCCTCCCCCCTCCCCATGATAGGCCCCAGTGTGTGATGTTCCCCTTCCCGAGTCCAAGTGATCTCATTGTTCAGTTCCCACCTATGAGTGAGAACATGCGGTGTTTGGTTTTCTGTTCTTGTGATAGTTTGCTAAGAATGATGGTTTCCAGCTGCATCCATGTCCCTCTGTATATCTTCTTTGGAGAAATGTCTATTCAAGTCCTTTGCCAATTTTTGAATCAGATTTTGTTGTTGTTGAGTTTTAGCCGTTCTCTATATATCCTGGGTGTTAATGCCTTATTAGATACATGATTTGCAAATGTGTTCTCCCATTCTGTGGCTTACTTTCTTACTCTGTTGATATTGTCTATTGATGCACAAAAATTTCTAAATTGTTATGAAGTCCAACTTGTTTTTTCTTTTGTTACCTCTGCTTTTGGTGTCACGTCCAAGAGATCACTGACAAGTCCAACGTCATGAAGCTTTTGCCCTGTTTCCATCTAAGAGTTTTATGGTTTTAGATTTTACATTTAGGTGACTGATTTATTTGGGATTGGTTTTTGAATATGGTATTAGGTAAGGGTTCAACTTCATTCTTTTGCATGTGGATATCCAATTTTTTAGCACCATTTGTTGAAAAACATGTCCTTTCCCTATTGAATGGTATTGGCACCCTTGTCAAAAATCATTTGATTGTATAAGCAAGGGTTTATTTCTGGGCTCTCTATTTTATTCACTTGGTCCATATATGTGTATTTATGCCATATCACACTGTTTTGATTCTAGTGCCATTGTAGTAAGTCTTAAAATCAGGAGGTGTGAGTACTCCTACTTTGTTCTAAGTCCAGCCTGTGCTCCTTGAGATTCCATGTGAATGTTAGAATGGGTTTTTCTGTTTCTGCAGACAACATTGTTGGGATTTTGCTATTGATCACACTGAATCTATCGATAACTTTGGGTAGTATTGACATCCTAGCAAAATCAAGGTTCCCAATGTATGAATATGGAATCTTTTCCCATTTATTCATGTCTTCCTTAATTTCTTTCAGCAGTTTTTTGTTTGTTTGTTTGTTTGTTTGTTTGTTTGTTTTGAGATGGAGTCTTGCTCTGTCACCCAGGCTGGAGTGCAGTGGCATGATCTCAGCTCACTGCATCCTCTGCCTCCTGTGTTAAAGAAATTCTTCTGCCTCAGCCTCATGAGTAGCTGGGATTACAGGCGCCTGGCACCACACCCAGCTAATTTTTGTATTTTTAGTAGAGATAGGGTTTCACCATGATGTTGGCCAGGCTGGTTTTGAAATCCTGATCTCAAGTGATCCGCCCACTTCAGCCTCCCAAAGAGCTGGGATTACAGGCATGACCCACTACCCCCTGCCTCGGCAATGTTTTGATGACTTCATTGTACCAGTCTTTCACCTCGTTGGTTCAATTAATTCTGAAGTATTGTGTTCTTTTTGGTGCCATTGTAAATGAATTTTAAAATTTTTTAAAATTTTCTTTTCAGATTCTTCATTGTTAGTGTATAGAAATGCAGCTGATTTTTGTGTATTAACATTTATCCTGCTGCTTTGCTCACTTCATTTATTAGTTCTAACAGATTTTTTGTGGAATCTTTAGGGTTTTCTATATATGAGATCATACTTCCTCCTTTCCAATTAGATGCCTTTTATTTTTTGTTCTTGCCTAATTTCTCTGGCTACAACTTTTAGTACAGTGTTCAATAAAAGTGAGAAAAGTGAGCATCTTTGCCTTGTTCTTGATCTTATGGGTGCTTTCACCACTGAGTATGATGTTCACTGTGGATTTCTTCAAATACTTCAAATATAGCTTTTATTTTGTTGAGGTAATTTCTTTCTATTCCTAGTTTGTTTCATGTTTCTACCATGAAAGAGAAAAGCATCAATGCTTTTCCAGAAATGCTTAGTAGAAAAGCATTAAATTCTTTTTCTATGTCAGTTGAGATAATCGTATATCTTTGTCTCCCGTTCTGTTAATGTGGTGTATTACAGTGATTGATTTTCATAATTTTAACCCTCCTTGCATTCCAGAAATAAATCTCACTTGATCATGGTATATGATTCCTTTAATATGCCACTTAATTCAGTTTAGTAGTATTTTTGTTGGGCATTTTACATCAATGTTCATAAGGGATATGAGTCTGTAATGCTCCTCTGGTGTCTTGTCTGGCTTTGGTATCGGTAATGCTGATCTCATGGAATGACTTAGGAAGTGTTCTCTCCTCTTCAGTTTTTTTGGAAAAGTTTGAGAAGGACTGGTATTAGTTCTTTAAGTGTTTGCTACAATTCACCACTGAAGCCATTTTGTGAAAAATCTCTTATCTATTACCATAAAACCCCAGAACTCTTGGACTAAGATGTAAAAAATCATAGAGCTGAAAGGGACCTGAAAGCTTTTCTTGCTCAAGCACCCTATTAATAATTCCACTTTCATAAGCCACTTGCCCAATATCTTAGTAGCAAAACTAGCGCTCGAATCCCCCCGGCCTCCTGACTCTTAGTAAAAGTGTTCTTTATAAGGGCCGTCCACGACAGCTCTCCAGTAAAAAAAAAAAAAAAAAAAAAAAAAAAAAAAAATACCTTATACTACTATATTACTACCTACTCATACTATCCACTCATACTCACTAAAGGCGCGCCGCGCGTCACACATCCCAAAATTTAAAATTTGTATAGAATATGTTGCATACCTACTTTCTGACTTTTATTTTCCTTTCACAATGCCTCAATTTTCCCATTCACCTGATATTCACTGCAACTCATGGTTAGGTGTACATGTTAGTAACTCCCCAGCAGAGTTCTTACAATGGTGATAAAGAGACTAAGAACTAGGAACTCAAATGCAAGGCCACAGAGGCCCCTCTTCATCTTGTCTCCTCCTCTAGCTCCCTTCCTCGATAAAGAAGCAGGTGGGGCATGATTGGCCAGTGATGCATTTAAAACTCTGCCAAGCTCAAAACCAGACTCCAAGTCTTATAAGAAGATGACACGGGGAACTCAGTGGTTGATGCAGCCCAGAAAACATTTGGTCAAGAGAAGGGAGCATCTTAGACATAGTAGAGACTGCTTATGCAGAAATAAAGGGTCAGGCAGGAGGCTTTCATCTCTGTAGGTACTGGTTCTGAATATCATCAACTGAGAAAAAATTTTTTTAAAATCCCACAAAAGTTATAAAGGGAATTGGAAGAACAGTAGCACCGTTCTGGGGCAAGACTCCAGAGTGCATTGGTGCAGAGCCATGTGGATAACCCCAGATGGCAGCCTCATCAGAGGCGTTCTGTCTCCTCCCATCAACCCAGTTTCATCTCTGAGTGGATGAACTGAGGCCCAGGGAAACGCTTTAAGCAGGTGGGAGTGGGTACCAGCAAACATGGAAGGAAATGAGTTAATGGGAATTAGGAAGCAAAGACAATATATATGACAAACCAGCCTGTGTTGAAAGAGATATCGAAGGATGTGGCAATGACAGAAATAAAATTTCACTAATTTTGATACTTTTCATTCATACGTATCATAATTTATGGTACTCAAAGTTGAAAAAAATTCACTTCAATATGAAAAAAGTTGTTCTGTAAAAAACAGTTTGATACAATTTGAGTACATTTTAAAATTTAGTAAATAATCGGTTGTAAAATCAAGCCAACTTGTTCAGCAGGCCAAAACTTGCACTATACACTGTAGCCCAGCACCTCCTCAGCTTTAATGTGCAGACTCATCAGCTGGGATCATGTTAAAATGCAGATTCTGATTTAGTAGATGCAGGTGCTACTCAAGATTCTGCATTTCCAACAAGCTCCCAGCTGGTGCTGATGCTGCCGGTTCTCAGCAAATTCTGAGTGGCAAACTGTAGAGAGCACCCTAAGAGACCAAGCTGTGCCTATCTCAAGATGCCTCAGTAGCGGATTCGTGTTTGGGACTTGACGCCTCAAGATCCCCACTAAGTAGGGATTATTGCAATCACATAATTTCCTGCTTGAATGAATAGCCATGTACCTGGGAAGAGCTAATCCCCATTACAGATTTGCAGTTCTGTTTTCCTATGGACTTGTCGGGTGCTAATGTGATTGCGTTTACCCGTGGGTTTCAGGATGTCTGCTAGCAATCAAAGGTTCCTCTAGGCTGCAAGGGAGCCAGCTCCTGCAGTCTCCTTCATTTGGAAGCAGAGACTTTGTAGAGATTCAGGTAATCAATTTCTGCTACCTCTGGCTAGCTACCCCAACAGATCCTTTTTAACATTCACTGAATAGGTAGGACTGCATTTTGTCTATCTCTCACAGTTACTATGTGTTTATCAGCTGATTGGTACAGTCTGAAACAATGTGGGTCTGGGTGATTAGCTTGTTTTTAAGTGCGATTTTCTTGTCTCATCTCTGTTTTCTCCTCCTCCAGGAGAAATGGGTTCCCTGAGACAAGTGTGACCTACGTGCCCAGCCCACCAGCCTGACGCCTAGCCAGAGAGAGAGGACCATGGATGGCATCATTGAACAGAAGAGCATGCTGGTGCACAGTAAAATCAGTGATGCTGGCAAGAGGAATGGCTTAATTAACACCAGAAACTTGATGGCCGAGAGCAGAGATGGTCTGGTATCTGTTTACCCAGCGCCCCAGTACCAGAGCCACCGGGTGGGGGCCAGCCCAGTGCCGGCCAGCCTGGACAGCAGCAGGAGTGAGCCGGTGCAGCAGCTGCTGGACCCCAACACCCTGCAGCAGTCGGTGGAGTCCCGCTACAGGCCCAACATCATCCTGTATTCAGAGGGCGTGCTGCGTTCCTGGGGGGACGGTGTGGCCACCGACTGCTGTGAGACCACCTTCATCGAGGACCGGTCACCCACCAAAGACAGCCTCGAGTACCCCGATGGGAAGTTCATCGACCTCTCAGCTGATGACATAAAAATCCATACCCTGTCCTACGATGTGGAGGAGGAGGAGGAGTTCCAGGAGCTGGAGGTTAGAGGATGTGTTTGTCAGAGGCCCTCTAGGAATGCGTGACGGGGATTCCAGGGTGGGCAGGAGCCATGAATGCCTATACACTGTAGCCCGGAAATTAGGGAATGAAGCTAGTGTGCAAAAATGCAGAAACCAAAGGCAGTCTTGGTGCCCTTCACTCTTGAATGCTTGTGGAAGATAGAAGGAGAGGAAAGACTTAGATTAACAGAAAGCCAGGGACACTTCAGCAGTGATTCTGGTATGAGATGACCCCAGGTAATGGCTGTCAGATGGGGCTGCAGAAGGCAGTGCTGGTGGGTACATCAGTTTTCCCTGCTGTCCCTCATCCCATGAGACAGAGAGGTCATTGACAAGAGGAGGGAGGAATGCTTGATCCCAGAGCCACATGAGGCTGGAAATGTACTGGATGGGAGACACTTTGGGAGGTGTTTCTGCTGTCACCTGTGGTTCCTTGACTTTGCATTCCACGGTTACTACTGAGAGATTGTTGATAGAGCTGAACCAAGCTGGAAGAAAGTGTAGGTACTGATAGCCTAAAGGGAAGATAAGCTGACTTTTTTAGAGGACTGGAGGGCAGGTGACAGCATTTGAATTACATGCACAGAGATGTGCACATTGCACATTGGATATAGCATGGTAGGCACAGTGGTTGCTGAGTATGTGGCACACTGGGCCCCCAGGGCAGCACTGGGTGACAGGGTGAGAGCAGCTGCTGCAGGCCATGGACTAGCGGTTTGCTGCCCATGCACTCCAAGACTTTCTGCTGCAGTGAGGCCAGGGATGTTTTCCCAGGACACGATGTCAGGGAGACTTGGGCCAGGCTTTCCGTCAGTTTGGTGGGGGAGGAAACCGCCGAACAGGTCTGACCTTCAGAGGTAGTGTGTGGCCAAAGGGGGAGGGGATGTCTGTTTTTCACTAAGGTAGGTGAGAACATTTTTGTAAGTAGAGAGGAAATGTTCAGAGTGGAAAATTCAGGATCACGGCCGGCGGCTGGAGAGTGGTCTTGGGGAGGCAGGAGCTGTACTCCAAGCACGTATGTGAGAGCTGGCCTCTCAGAAGAAGTCCGCATGCTGGCCTGGGAGAGAAGAGAAGGGTGGGGTAAGGGAAACTTTCAAGCACTCTGGGTTGAAGAGGAAGGAAAGGAGGGGTTCGTGTTGGCTGAGTATCAGCACAGCCAGAGAAGCTCTTGGGGTGTGAGGAGATTGCAGACAGTCTAGAGCAGTGAACTGGGGGAAGTGCCCATTCTAGAAAAGACTCCTGGAGAAACTGCCCAGCTGCAGTATGAGTTCGTGTGAAGATCTGGTCAGACCCAGGGCTCCGTGACTTTCTCCAGCCATGTGGGACCATCTTTAGCAGGTGAGGCTCTCTTGGCAAGGTGTACTCTGCCTGGAAGGTGGAGGAGGCAGGAGAAAGCAAGAGAGAGGAAGTCTGGAGCCGAATCAGACCCACAACCATGGGACCCATGCTTGATAGAAAGGCTGGAGAAATTGCAAGGGAGTGACAGGCCAAGGAGACCAGAGGATCAGGATTGGAGACCTCAGTGAGAACCAGGAGCCAAGAGATCCGGCTTTAGTCAGGAGGGAGGATCAGAAATGGAGAGGGAAACTTCAGTGCAGCCCCAGCCAGTGGAGCCTGGGAAGCCCACTGGCAGGGAGTGGAGAGTCGTAGCATGGAAGAGGACCAAGACGTGATGCCTGGGCACCTGCGGAGGTCCTAATGCCCTCTGGTGACACCTGTGAAGGGAGGGTGTTCATGATGCAGCTGTGGAAAGTTGGGAGCATGCTTGGCTTCTGTTCAGAAGCCTCTGCCCCTGTCTACTGTTTTCCAAGATCTGAGGGCTTTGCTGACAGCAAAGTATAAATAAATACTGCCCGACCCGCATGGAGTGGAATTAGCGAAGCGAATGCACGAAAACGCAGCCCCAGGAGTTATGGGGACGGAATACCCCATCAGCTCTGAAGAGGGGCTAGGGCCCTGAGCTCAATGCAGGGTTCAGAAGTCATCACACAGGCAGGAGCCCTCCCCCGGCTATATCTTGAGGATTAGTAAGAGGAGGCTTGAGGGGAGCTGGCAGAGAAATTCCAGTCCAAGAGGACCTGGGGAGCACAGAGGCAGCAGTTCCAGAGATCTGCAGGGAAGAGGAACTGGTCAGAAATGCGGAGGTCAATGGGGAGGACGGGGAGGAGACAGGCTGGAGAGGGAGGGGGGTCCCATCAGCCAGCACCTTATCAGCAACCTAAGGGAGACTGGATTTATGCAGAGTCACAAACTCAGATACGTGTAAGACAGAAGGGACCCACCAAAGAGTCAAGAAGGAGCCCTTGGAGGGGTGGGCCTGGAGCCTGGAGAGCCAGGCCCCACCCAGAGTATCTGTCCCCTCTGCTTCAGGGTCACTGCTGTGCCCCACCACACAGGCCATGTTGCTGGGGAGCCTGAATAGATTTGTTAGAGTAACCAAGAGCCAGAATGCGCCAACATTTAATCCACAAGACAACACAAAGTGAGCAGGATGTCATGTGGAGGACCTCGGAATCGCAGGAGGAGGCCTTGGCACCTGCACGTGACCATGCAGGTCCATGGAAGGGTCTCATGCAGAAGGGCTGTAGTCAGATCTTGATCTGTGTTTTCAGGAGCTGCTCTGGCCAAGAGTGGGACAAGGATCTAGAGGAGAGGGAGGCAAGAGGGGAGGCAGCCTGGTGCTAGGACTAAACCGGATGTGCCCCCTGCCTCTTTTGGGGGACTTGTCATAAGGGCAGGTGAGAGAGAATAAGGACAGCATTAGAAATGGTGAAGAAATATCTAAAAGGTGAAATTTGTCCTTAATGGAGATGAGAGGGTAGAAAGGAAGGGATCAGAGATGTTCCCAAGCCCCCAGGGGGCCAAACTGGCTGGCAGAGGATTTTCAGCTTTCTTAAGGGTTTTTGGAAAATCCCCTCCAGGACACAATATGCCCCAGTGATAGAAGGCTTGGGATGGTTGATTGAAACCAACTAGATTGAAAAAGACATTTGGATGTCTCCATCATTTCTTTCTCACCCCTGTGGGTTCCGCCCCACCCCGATTGCATTCATGCAGCTGGGAGGAGAGCAGGTGGGGGGGAACAGGTGGGAGGGTAGCAAGTGGGAGGGGAGCAGATGAGAGAGGAGCAGGTGGGAGGTGAGCAGGTGAGAGGGGAACAGGTGGGAGGAAAGCAGGTGGGAGGGGAGCAGGTGGGAGGGGAGCAGGTAGGAGGGGAGCAGGTGGGAGGAGAGCAGGTGAGCAGCAAATCTTCTTAGTCCTCGGTTAGCCTCCCTCCTGGTACTTCACAATGGACTACATTCAAAAGAATTGTTTATCCTTCTTGAAAACTCACATGGGCTTCTGATGGAGCTTGCACATAAACACAACCAATATTTTCATGTAATTTTTAAAAAATTTATAGTATATCTGAATCCACATTTTTGTCAATCAATTACTGAATCCATTTTATTGCAATGATTTTTCACACAGTGGCTTCAGCAGGTAATAGATGTGGTTTTGGAACCCTATAACGGTCTGAAATCTACTCAGAGACAATGTCTTAAATAAAAGCTAGGAAGTGGGTGGAGGCAGACACAGACTTATCTGTCTTAGTAGGTCCAAGGCTCTGACAAGTAGTATATAGTATACTTCTTGGGAGGTAACTTTCCCACCCAGTCCTGCTCCTCTGATCTAGCAGCAAAAGTGGAAGCCCATCAAAAAGGATTCTTTTAATAATACAGTAATAAGAATCTTTAGTCATAATAATGGTGCCTACTCTGTATTAATATTTCTAGTGACTTTTGACTATAACGTAAGATGGAGCATGTTGGCATTTATACCTTGGCCACAAAAGGCACTCCTAAAGTAACATCGATGGAACAGCCAGTTGTTTACAAATCGAGCTGCTTCTTAGGCACTTTAGTGAGACTTTCCGGTCGACATCCAAGGAGCTCACCTGGACCAAGAAATGGCCCTCCCACAGGCTCTGAGCGGAAGGGATGGAGACACATTACAGCTGCTGTTGCTTCTATATGCGGCTCAGGATGCCGAGGAGGATTTCAGAGCCTCACCACAGTGGTTAACTTGGTCCCTTTTCTCTGAAAACAAAGATATTTTCTTAGAAACATTCTTACAATATAGCTATGGTGCTTTTTATTCCATTCTTCTGTAAATAACAAAATACTAATGACTGGTTGGAAGTGTCATTGAACATGCAGTAGCTGTTCTTTGGTTTACTCTTTTCTCCATTCCACTAAATAATAAAGGGTCATGTATTGGTAAGCATTTGCTGCATAACAAATCACCCCCACAACACAGTGCCTTAACAACTCTTTCTTTAGCTTATGATTTCTGAGGGTAGACAATTGAGCTGGGCTCAGCTGGGTGATTGTTCTGCTGGTCTCACCTGGGCCCACTCACTTTTCCATAGCTAGCTGTGATGGGCTGGGTAGCCAGAGGCTGCTGGCTGCAGTAACAGAGGTGACTGCATCACCCAGCAGTCACCCATCCTGTCCCAGGCTTCATCGTGTGGCAGCCAGAGAGGTGGAGCCCACTGTGCAAGGGCTTGTCAAGTATGTGCCTGTGTCCTGCATGTTACTATCTCATTGACCAGAGCAAGTCACACAGCCAAGCTCAGTCGGTGTGGGAAGGACTGCTTAAGGTCACGATACAGGGAAGTGATAACAAATTGGGTGCCAGTACTACAACCACAGAGCCAAAAACCGTAGACTTTTGGCATCATTTTTTTTTCAGATCATCTAATTGAACAGAATGACAACTACTGAAACAATAGAACAGTGAATATTGATCTGAGCTCTTTCTAGAAGGCAGTTCTACTCAGAAAAAAAAGAAAAAAATGTGATTTTTAACTTCTTTGAGTATTACATAGCTTCACTTGGTTTATAGCGAATGGATGCTGTTTCCCAGAGAGTGCCGTTTTCAGAAAGCCACTGCCCTGGTTCGGAGTGGGGCCTTCTCATTGTCCTGGGTCGCAGCAGGGCCCCCTCGTTGCCCTGGTTCTGAGCGGGGCTTCCCTTGCTGGAGCTCCTGGGCACTGGGTGGCTGGCTGTGTTTTCCCCAATCACTTTCTTAAGACAGGTGCATCCCTGGCATTTATGAAGGAGACTCCCTAGGTCCAAAGAGGTTGGCCTGTCTGACACATGGTTTGCAAGGGCATGGGAAACGTTCAGTTTACCTTCAAGGTTGTGATAGTACCAGGAACAGGTTCTATGACTAACTTTGAGAATATTTATGGGAGGTTCTCAACCATTCAGCAAGTGTTTATGATCTGTCCTGCTCCACTTTTAAGTCACAAAGTAGAACATGGCTTGACATTAGACAGGGAGATGTAGGGGCACCTCTGGGGCTTTGCGGGAGTGCAGAGGTGCCGCTCATTATCGACTGCCACTGCGCTCAGGGTGACAAGACAGGCATCCTGTGGGGGTGCCCTCAGGACACTCTGGGTAGTGATAATTGGGCCTGAGGTCCCACAGCCCAGGCCTCTTCCCAGGTCTGTGAACACTGCTTCATCCACTTCCCAGCCAGTAGCTAAAAACTGCTGTCTCAGGGAATATCGGCAGTGGGAAACGACTTCTCCTTTCACACAGATAAACTCAGAGAGATTTCAGAGACAAGTAATGAAGCAGGGCTACAAAATACACAGTTTGAGTTTACGGCCATGAAATGAAGTGACTGGAGTCCGGGTGCAGAGGCCTGACCACCCTCCTTCCCTTAGAGATGGTGACCAGATGTTGAATGGCACTTACCTGTGGCAATGCAAAACCTTAAACCTTTCAGACCCGGAGTACGTGGCAGTCACCCCCTAGAAGCAGTGCCCACAGGGGCTGTGCCTTTTCTTCACTGAAGGAAGGAGGGAGAAGGGAACGCTCATCAGTGGAGCAACTTTTCTGCCAGGCCCTGCGAGTGCACTCGGCCATCGAGTCCTCAAAGCACTTGGGGACGGGTCATAGTGCTGTCCTCGTCCTACCTGTGGGGAGACAGAAACTTGGGGTGTTTCCAGGATCACACACGTGGCTCTGTTGTCAGCTCTTGGATCTGAGACAGATCTGCTCACTTTAGACTCTGTCTCCTCACGATGCTGTTCTTTCTACATTAGGGGGAAAACTGTGTTCCAGTAAACTTCTGTTTCAGCATTGTGCCAGAGTCCACGGACAAAGCTGGAAGAGACGGCACCAGGACCTCACGTCTGGGAACTCGCCATCAAGCTTTCCAAGGCCTTCCAGTCTGTCTTCTCATGTAAAAACTTGAAAGTGTTGGAGAACACAGAATTCTGTAACTGCAATAGAGCATTTACATATACCTCATTCATAAGCATGGAAAGAGGGGCGAGGACTCAACACTCATTTGAAGAAAACCCAAAAGCATGAATGAGACAGAACAACAACAAATAGAACAATTGACCCAGAGGAAACAGAAAGAATTCAGAAAATAATAGACAACGTTGTGAAAATTATTTTTAGTATCTCCAGAGAGATTTGAGATGCTGATTTGGGTAGAGGAAAATTTGGTGGTTGTGTTTTGCTCATTTGTTTGTTTACCTCATAGCACTGGCCAGAACCTCAAACACGTTGTTGAGTGTAAGCGAACGAACATTCTTGCCTTGCTCCTGATCTTAGGGGGAAGCTGTTAGCTTTCATGATGAAAGATGGTGCTTGTTGTAGTTCTTTATCGACACTGTTAATCAGGTATAGGAAGTTCCCTTTGTCACTTCTTTGTTGAAGAAGATTTTTTATTTTATTTTTATTTTATTTTATTTTTAATTGACAATAAATGGGATATTCATATTTGTGGGATATATAGTGATGTTTTGGTACATACAACTTGGTGATCAGATTGAGGTAATTAGCATATTCATTAACTCAAACATTGATCATTGCTTTCTGTTGAGAACATTCAATAACCTCCTTTGCAATAACTATTTGCAACTGTATAATATATTTTTAACTGTTTTCATGCTACAGTGCTGTAGAACACAGGAACTTACTCATATCTAGCAGTAATTTTGTATGTTTTAATACATCTCTTCTTACCTCTCCCTTCCTCCTACTCTGCCCACCCTCTACTATTCTTCCTTCTACTCTTACTTCTTTGAAATCAACTCCTTTTAGTTTCCACGGGTGGAACATGCAGTGCTAAACTTTCCCTCCTGACTTACTTCATTTAACATAATGTCCTCCAGTTTCATCCATGTTTGCTGCAAATGACATAATTTCATTATTTTTTATGGCTGAATAGTATCCTGTGGTGCTGAAATGGGAGAGTTCCCTGATTCCCCTTGCAGGATGTTTGATGAGTGTGGCTCCCCTGTTCTGTTGCTGCTCAAACCCATTGTGGGACTGGAGCATGCAGAAAGGCAGGTGCAGAGGCTGGGGTGAGTGCTTTGTGCTCCGAACCAGCAGTAGTGTCTAGGGGTGGGTGCCTGCAACCCTAGTGTTACAAAGCTCTTTCAGCTTTGCTGTCCACAGACGACTTGAATGCTAACAGGCTCAATGGACCCTCTGCCTTTTCGCAAGGACAGAGGGCTAGATCCAGAGCTGTTGCCCAGCATCCTGGAAAAATCAGGTCACACATGGGCTTGAAGGATGAATGCGAGGTTTTATTGAGTGGTATAGGTGGTTTTCAGTGGGATGGATGTGGAGCTGGGATGGAGACTGGAGTGGGAAGGTGATCCTCCCCTGGACTTGGGCTGTCCAGTGGCTGGACTCCTCTCTGACCACCCCCAGCCGAACTCCTCTCAGCGTTCAGATGTTCCTCCTCTTCTCCCTTTCTCTGCCATGTTGTTCTGCCATTTGTCTGTTTGCTGGTCTGCTGGCTTGCTGGTCTGCTTCTGGGTCCTGGGGTCCGGGGTTTATATGGATGCAGGCATGTGGGCTAAAAGACAACTTTTTGGGCACAAAACCAGGAATGCCCTTTCTCACTTAGGGCCACAGGTATCTGGGCTTGAGGGTGGGGCTTTGCCAGGAAACTGCCCTCTTCTACCCAGTATTTCCGTTTCCTGTCCTATCAGTATACAACTACCCCATTTTCTTTATCCATTTATCTGTTTGTTGTTGGACACCTAGGTTAATTCCCTATCTTGGATATTGTGAATAGCACTTCAACAAACAAGTGACGTGTAGGTGTCTCTCTAATGTACTGATTTCCTTTCCTTTGGATAAATGCCAAGTAGTGGGGTTGCTGGATGGTATGGTAGTTCTATTTGTAGTTTTTTGAGGAACCTGCATATGGACATTCAATTCATCAGGTACTACTTATGTAATCATATATGGTGTTTCTTTATTGTCCTTTATTTTTTCATCCTTTAATCATGTGGTATATTGCATTAACTACTTTGCAGATAATAGACCATCCTTGCATTGGGAGGTAAATCCCACTTTGTCTTGGTTTATAAGCCTCTTTAAGTGTCACTGGATCTTATTTTCTAATCCTTGCATGAGGATTTCTTTGCCTATATTCACGAGGGATGTTGGCCCACAGTTTTCTCTTCTTGTGCCATCTTTCCCGGACTCTGGTATGAGGGTAATATTGACTGCACAGAATAAGTTGGAAATTATTCCTTTCTTTATTTTCTGAAAGATTCTGTTTAGTATTGGTATGATTCCTTTTCAAGTGTTTGTTAGAAGTCACCAGTGAAGCCATTTGGGCCTGGCCTTTTCTTTGTGGGAAGAGTTTCAATTACTGAACTGATTCTATTACCTTACCGGTTTAAGTCTCTTGTTTTTGTTTTTTGGTTTTTTTGAGATGGAGCCTCGCTCTGTCGCCCAGACTGGAGTGCAGTGGCGCAATCTCAGCTCACTGCAAGCTCTGCCTCCTGGGTTCATGCCATTCTCCTGCGTCAGCCTCTGGAGTAGCTGGGACTACAGGCACCCGCCACCACACCTAGGTAGTTTTTTTGTATTTTTAGTAGAGACGGGGTTTCACCGTGTTAGCCAGGATGGTCTCGATCTCCTGACCTCTTGATTCGCCTGCCTCGGCCTCCCAAAGTGCTGGGATTACAGGCGTGAGCCTCCGCACCCGGCCAGTCTCTTGTTTTAAAGAAAATCTGAAGGTTGTCCTTTATTCTTGTCTCAGTTTTAGTATTGTGATGTCTAATTTGTTGGCATGAAGTTGTTCATCATATTCCATTTAAATCCTTTTAGTTTCTGTATGGTTGGTAATAATATTTACTCTTTCATGCCTCATTTTGGTAATTTAAGTTTCTCTATTTCTTTCTTGGTCAGTCTAGATAGAAACTGATCATTTTTTGGATCTTTTCAAATAGCTGACTTCTGGTTCCATTGATTTTTCTGTCTTTATTTAGGCTTCCATTTTATTAATTTTTACTCAGATATTTATGACATCCCGCCCTCTGTTTCCTTTGACTTACATTTGCTCTTT
Source organism: Rhinopithecus bieti (assembly GCF_001698545.2). Taxonomy (NCBI): domain Eukaryota; kingdom Metazoa; phylum Chordata; class Mammalia; order Primates; family Cercopithecidae; genus Rhinopithecus; species Rhinopithecus bieti. The sequence goes on along the minus strand of NW_016824749.1, from coordinate 5,413,118 downwards.
TTTATGTATTTTGTTTAGGCATGAGCTGGGGTTAATTATTTGACATTTTTTTATTCTTATAATGTATGTATTCTAGGCTATAACGTTCTTTCAAACACTGTTTTAACTGTGTCCTAAAAATTTTGATTTGTTGTGTTTTAATTTTTATTTACTTGAAAATATTTCTATAGCCATTGTGATTTTACATTTTTCTAATGAGTTATTTATTAATGTGTTGTTTAATTTCCAAATATTCAGGGATTTTGTTCTTTCCTATTATTTATTCTTAAGTAAATCTCATTGAGGTTGAAGGACATAGTTTGTATAATTTCTCTTTTAAATTGATTGATACTTGATATATGGCTTAGTGTCTGATGTGTTCTGTGGAATATGCCATGTGAATAAGGAAAGAATGAGTGTTCTGTTGTGCAAAGTGTTTTATACAGGTTTGCAAGGTCAGGTGGGTTAATTGTGCTGTTTGTGTCTCCTGTTCTTGGTGTTTGTCTGCCTAGTTGTCACAATTAGGAATGGAGAATCAGAAATACTTACTTTTAGGGAATTGCCTATTTCTTTCTTTTATTTTGTCAGTGTTTACTTCATGTGTTTTGGGGCTCCGTTGTTAAGTGTGCATACCTTTATAATTGTTACATCTTGCTGAACTGTTGGCCATTTTATTATAAAGCTTCTGTCACTGAAACACCAGGGATTCCATCTAGAACCTGCTGCTCCCGTCACAGAAAGCCAACCACTGAGATGAGTATTGCCAAGGAAGAGGGCTTTAATCAGGTGCTGCAGCCAAGGAGATGGGAGTTCAGTCTCAAACCCATCTCCCTGCTGACTGAAGTTAGGGGTTTATGTAGCAGGGAAGAAGTGTAACAATGTATAGGAAAACAGGAACTCTGGAGGAACAAGGAAGCAATCATGATGAATGAGGGCCTTAGTGTCTCATTGTCTGGATGCAGTGATTTGGTGAGTTTCAGTTCTTTGATACTTTTTGAGAGGCCTGGGGACACTTTTCTGAGGAAGGAACTCAGATAAAACAATTTTAAGTTTCAATCTTTAAGACCAGAAGTGTCCGTTTCTATGTTTATCCAAAAAAAATTATCTACTGGACTATTGAGTCGGTTTCATGTCCCTCTTTGTGTCTAATAATATTTTTTGTCTTAAACTGTCTTGTCTGATATTAACATAGTCATTCTATCTCAACTATTATTGTTTTTATGATATATCTTCTCCTATCCTTTTGCTTACAATTGATTTTTGTTTCTGAATTTAAAGTTTGTCTCAAATAGAAGGGACATACCTGAATCACGTTTTTGAAATAAACCTTAGAATCTCTGTCTTTTGATTGGAGTGTTTAGCCCATTGGCGTTAACCGTAATTTCGGTATGATTGGAATAATGTCTGCCATTTTGATTCTTGTTTTCTGCATGTATCCTGGTTTAGTAATTGTTACTGTTTCTCTATTTCTTCTTACTTCTGTTTTTATGTGTTAAGTAAATATGTTTAGAATACCATCTTAGTTTCTCTGTTGCTTTTTAACTGTACTGTTATTTCCTTAGTATTGTCTCTGCAAATTACAATAAGCATCTAAATTTATCCAGGTTTCTTCAAGGTAGTGCTAACTTCATTCCGGTAAAATATAGAAACCACACTCCAGTACAGCCCGATTGTCCCGATTTTTTGCTCATACTGTCGTGTATATATTTCATAGTCATGTTATAAATCCAACAGTAGTGTTAAACAACTGTTAATTTATACAATTATGTCTTTTAAAAATCATAACAGGGGGCCGGGCGCGGTGGCTCAAGCCTGTAATCCCAGCACTTTGGGAGGCCGAGACGGGCGGATCACAAGGTCAGGAGATCGAGACCATCCTGGCTAACACGGTGAAACCCCGTATCTACTAAAAAATGCAAAAAAATTAGCCGGGCGTGGTGGCGAGCGCTTGTAGTCCCAGCTACTTGGGAGGCTGAGGCAGGAGAATGGCGTGAACCCGGGAGGCGGAGCTTGCAGTGAGCTGGGATCGCGCCACTGCACTCCAACCTGGGCAACTGAGCGAGACTCCGTCTCAAAAAAAAAAAAAAAAAATTATAACAGGGAAAAACAGTTTGGAGATGTCTCAAAGAACTAAAGATAGAACTACCATTTGATCCAGCAATATCAGAAATCAATATATCAAAAAGATGCCTGCACTCATATGTTTATTGCAGCACTATTCACAATAGCACTGTTGTGAATAGTGACACTTCACAATCAACGTGTCTATTAATGGATAATTGGATTTAAAAACGTGGTATATACATACAATGTAATACTCTTCATCCTTAAAAAAGAATGAAATTACGTCAGTTGCAGCAACATGGATTCAACTTGAGGCCGTTATCTTGAATGAAACAAGCCAGGCACAGGAAGACAAACATCACATGTTCACCTCGTAAGTGAGTGCTAAAAAATGTGTTCATATGGATGTAGAGAATGAAATGATAGATAAGGAAACTCAGAAGGGTGAGAGAGTGGGAGTGGGGAGGATGATGATAAATTGGTTAATGGGTACAAGGTATGTAATTTGGGTGATGAATATTCTAAAAAACCCTGACCTGACCACTATGCAATTTATACATGTCATAAAATTGCACATGTACTCCATAAATGTTTACAAATAAAAAGGAAGAAAGATCTATAATCCTTAAACAAGCAATGAACCACTCAGGATCACAGGAGAATAAAAATGTATTTATACAGTATTACATAGTTACCCTCACTCATATTTACTGTTCCCAGGGCTCTCCGTCTCTTCCTGTGAATTCAAATTGCCATCTACGTCATCTACTTCCAGCCTGAAGACTTCTTTCACTGTTTCTTGAAAGACAGGTCTGATAGGAACAAATTCATTCAGCCTTTATTTACCTGGGAATGTCTTTCTTTTGCTCTCATTTTTGGAGAGGTAGTTTTGTTGGATATTGAATTCTTGTTTGGAAGTTTTTTTCACTTGTAACATGTCACTCTGTTGTCTTCTGGCCTCCACTGTTTCATATAAATCAGACATCAGTTGTCCTGATTTCCTGTTCAGGATGAGTCTTCTGTGGTTTTTTTCTCTTGCTTTCAAGATTTTCCCTGTTTTTCAATAATGTAATTGCCGTGTCTTGGTGTTGGTCTTTTCCTATTTGAAGTTCACTAAGCTTGAATCTACAACTTTTTTCTTTATATTTGGGAAGTTTTCGGCCATTATTTCTTCAACTTTTCAAAAAAACATTTGTCTCCTCTCCTCCTTTGGTTTTTTCTTTTTTTTTTTTTTTTTTTCTTAATGCAGTCTCCCTCTGTCACCCAGGCTAGAGTGCATTTGTGCGATCTCGGCTCACTGCATCCTCCGCCTCCTGCATTCAAGTAATTCTCCTGCCTCAGCCTCCCGAGTAGCTGGGATTACAGGCACATGCCACCATGCTCAGCTAATTTTTGTATTTTTTTTAGTAGAGACAGGCTTTCACTATGTTGGCCAAGCTGGACTCTCCTCTCCTTTTCAAACTCCCATTGCAAATACATTGTTATGCTTGATATTTTCCCACAGATATTTGAGATTCTGTTCCTTTTCCCTTAACGTTTTTCTTTCTGTTCTTCAGCTTGGATAATTGATCTTTCAAATGTGTAGTTCCCTCGGTCATAACAAATCTGCTGTTGAGCCCTTCTTGTGAATTTTCATTTCATATTGTGTGTTCATTTCCATCCAGTTACTTCTTATGGGTTCTATGCCTTTTCTTACATTGAGTCATTGTCATCACCTTTTCCTTTTATTATTAAATATGGATTTTTTTTTTTTTTTTTTTTGAGACGGAGTCTCACTCTGTTGCCCAGGCTGGAGTGCAGTGGCCGGATCTCAGCTCACTGCAAGCTCCACCTCCCGGGTTTACGCCATTCTCCTGCCTCAGCCTCCCGAGTAGCTGGGACTACAGGCGCCCGCCACCTCACCCGGCTAGTTTTTTTTTTTGTATTTTTTAGTAGAGACGGGGTTTCACTGTGTTAGCCAGGATGGTCTCGATCTGCTGACCTCGTGATCCGCCCGTCTCGGCCTCCCAAAGTGCTGGGATTACAGGCTTGAGCCACCGCGCCCAGCTAAATATGGATTTCTTTAGTCTGTGAACATATTTGTCACTGTTGCGTTGAAGTCTTTTTTTTTTTTTTTTTACTAAATCCAACAACTGTGCCCCCTACTCCGAAATAGTTTCTATTGACTGCTTTTCAACTGTGCCCCCTACTCTGAGATAGTTTCTATTGGCTGCTTTTTTAAAAAAATAAAAATTAAAAAAAAATTTAAAAAAATAAAAAACTGGGTATGGGTCATGCTTTCCCGTTTCTATACCTGGCTAGTAATTTTTGATGTGAATGAAAACTAAACTAGACGACTTGAATGATACAGGATAGCAACACAGGATTCTGATTTTTACCCCTAAGGTTATGATTGTTACTTGGTGTTTCTTAAAAAAAAACAACAACAACAACAACAAAAAAAAAACTGTTGTTTTGTGTGTCTTCTTTTAGTTTTTCTAGTGACTTATCTGTCTGGACTAAATATGCAGAGTCTTTCTCCTCTGCAGTGTTCAGTCACTGACGTCTTTCCTCAGCTTTTCTTTTCTTTTCTTTTTTTTTTTAACTCTTTTTTTAATTGTTAAGCCTGACTTCCTGGGATTCATTCCTGGGTCTGCATCGCTTAGAGGTCAGACAGGTAATTATTGGGTAGAGGTTGGGCTCAGATACCTCAAGCAGATAAGGTTTCTCCGTCTGCCGATAGCTCCATGTGTGGTTTGGACAGTGCATTCAAGGTTCAGGCAATTTTCCAGTCTGCTCCAGCCCCTGCTCCTGTCTGGCTCTCTTCTGCCCGCTCTGCACATTTCCATTGCCACCAGGTCCACTCGGGATGTGAGGAGAGCTTACCCAGCCCCTTGATGCTTCCCTCATTTCCAGGAGCTCCCCGTTAAATTCCTGGTTGTCCTCCAGTTTGCCATTTGACCCAACCAGAGTTATAGCCTTAGACTAGGAGAGCTGGAAGCACCTCCACTGGCAGCTGGGCATGCTTTTCCACCCTCTGCTCTCAAGCAACTCAACCCTTTCCAGCAGTGAGGTTCCTGGTTTCCACGGCTAACCCCATTCTAGTAGAAGCACTTCATGGACCAAGCTGGTGAATGACTTGGAGCAGCCCAGGGCAAGAACACCACAGACTCCCACTGTTGCTACTCAAAATTTAGCAGTTTTTAGTAAATAACACCTTTCAATATATTGTTGGCTGCTGGTCAGTTTGAGAGCCTGGCTATGGCTGTGTTTGACAGTTTTGTCCACTTGTTTCCTAGGCACGAGATTGGCCTGCCTCCTGACTGCCCTAGCAGAAGCAGTGCCAGGATACTATCTGAAGCACTGGACGTGCATTTCCCAACATGCAGTAAATATGGACAAAGAATGTGTTGATGCCCACACATGGCTTGTGGTTAGGTTGAGAATTTTAATCAAATTAATTATCTTTCAATAATATGATATATATTTACTTATGGCATTAGAAGATTAAATTACTCATTTCCCTCCCTTGGAGCAGTCCCTAAATAGAGAAATACATTTACATATTCCAGATTCTTTCAGATCTGTGTGTAGATCACTCACAAAAAGGAATCAGTTTTGCCTCCTTATAGTTGCATCTCATCTTGTGCTGCCCAAATTGCAGCAACCACCTTATTCTGTGAAGAGCCACCAGCATGAAGAAATTTGGCTCATCCTAGAAATTGAATTTCCTTCATGAAGCAAATATGTGCCACCATTGAGGGCATGCCAAATACTTAAAATTTTCAAAAATAAAATAAAAAATATGAGCATGATTCGAATAGTAGCATGGCATCTAATGTTTTGATTTTCTATATCAAAAATATTAATAACTCATTTAAATGTGACACTCAAGGCATATTTCTCAAAAAATAAAAATCAATGTCTTTACATTATTATCTTAGATATCTCGTCTTATGCGTATCAATAAAAGGCATTGGGGTGTGAAATGTAGTCATTCGGTGAGAAGGAAAGAATCTCCCAGATAATAATACAAGGGGATCATTCTTCATTTTCCTCTAAAACAACATAAGAAAAGGGGTGTGGGCATCTATCCAAATGTATGTGCTGAGAAGATAAAATCTTTTAAATTTTTCAGACTTGTGCTGATCATATCTCTTGATGTGGCTTCCGTGCCACTAGGGAAAATTGTGGGTGAGTAGAGACCTGTTCCATCTGTGGCTGCCTTTTTAAAGGGAACAATGGCCAAAGAATTGTAATCTTTTGTTACTATAAGGCTATAATTATTATAATGAAATCCAGCTTTCTGTATTTACATGGAGCTGTGAGAGAAATACCTTCTGACACGGGTCATTGTGACAAATGTAGTTTGAAGAGTAGTTAAGAGGCTGATAATTCATGAACCTCTTCCACACTCGGTTTTGAACAAGTAGTAGTAAAATGTTGATTCTAAATGAAATTGTAGTTTAATAAAGTTGTCCCAAACTTGGCTGAAGGCCCCCTTGTCTCAAATAGTACTCACTGAAACAAAATCCAGTACCAATAAAAAGGATCCTTCAGAATGCCCTGTAATGTAGATGTGCTCGAGGGCTTATTAAAACATCTCTCTCGATGGGCCTGCCTCTGTCTTCAGCACTTTGGTAACTCTCTAATATGTGTCTAAAGTCTGTTTCTGCAGTGATTAGCCTTGAGGCTGAAACTGGCCCAATTGTCCCATAGAACTGATATTTATGGTTTCTTTGAATAAACAGAAATTGATCCTCCCAACCCTAAAACTTGAGAAAGTTAGTTTGTCTTATCTGAGTTCCTTTCTCAGGAAATCAACCATAAGGCCTCCCAAAGAGCACAGGAACTGAAACTCACCAAATCACATCTGGAGGATGAGACACGAGACCCCTCACCCATCACAATTGCCTAAATGACCACATGCTGCCTGTTGACCAACCCCTCATCCTTATCCCTCCCTAATTCCTGTTTTCCCACACATGGTTAAATTTCTTTCCTGTTATATGAACTTCTAATAAAATTTATTTATTTAGAGACAGGGTCTTGCTCTGTCACCCAGGCTGGAGTGCAATGGCACAATCTTGGCTCACTTAAGCCTTGACCTCCCAGGCTCAAGCAGTCCTTCTGCCACAGCCTTCTGAGTAGCTCAGATTACAGGTGCTCACCACCATGCCCAACTAATTTTTGTGTTTGTTTTTTGTAGAGAGAGGGTCTGTGTTACTCAGGCTGATCTCACACTTTTGGACTCAAGTGATCTTTCTGTCTTGGCCTCCCCCAAGTACTGGGATTACAGGCATAAGCCACTGCACCTGGCGAAATCTGTAATTTTAGTTGGTTGGGGAGACAGATTTGAGGCTGATCTCCCATCTTTGTGGCTGCAACACCCAGTTAAAGCCTTCTCCCTGGCAGTCCTCATGGTCTCAGTGAGGGACTTCCTGTGCAGTGAGCAGCAGGCCTGTGACCAAACCTCTAGCATTTCAGTAACAAGGCCTTGAGAATTCCTTTCAACCTGACCAATGTAGATAAAAATAGCATTCCTACTTATCATACCATAATATTATAAGGAAAAAAGTGATGATAAACATTAAAATTAAATAGAAGAAACACATTATTTGAATTCAAGGTATTGGTGATGACAGTGTGTTGATTTAAAAGAGTACAGAGAAACAGTCTTTGTATTACAATACAGCTCAGATATGTATTAATCATGCTACACAGCAGGCAGAGTGCATCATTAACATCCAAAGATGAGCCCAGCCTTTATTTCAACCAATATATTTCTTTTTTCTCTATCAAACAGTTTCACAGTATTTCCTAAAAACATAAGAACCCACGTCTGAACCACTGGTAGTTTGGGATGCATCACAAGCTCTCATACGTAGAAAGAAACTGTAACAGGTTACAGGCCATGCAGCTGTACTGATTCTCATGCTGTGTTGTTAAAAGGTAGATCTCCAAAATAATACAAAGAGGCATATCGTTTGTTGGAGATGTTGTGGCTGTAAAAATGATTAGAAGGGTGACGATAGTCTGTCCTTATGGATGAAGAACAAACATATCGATCTTTGGTGCTCTCGGTGCAAACGGTACACGTGGCTGGCACTCTGATTCATCTGGAAGAAGCAGCAGTGGAAGGAGGTGAGAAGGAGGCCCCCACTGTGCAAAGCGTGCTGAATGATTCTTGCCTGGGCTCATCTGTAGCAAAGAATGTGTTCTCATTCACAAGTTGAGGAAAGAGGAAAAACTGCTACTGTGCTGTACTGGAACTTGCAACTGGCTGAAGATCCCAGAAGAAAAGATGTTTTCCTTCTGGGTAATGAAGCCCGCATTGTGCCCCATGCACCAGACCCCGGAAGAACACGAGACTGTGTTAATGAAAACAGCCTCTGCCCAGCTTAAAGAATAAATCTTTAGAGAAAGAGGTACCTGCTGTTGTTCACTGGTGTTCATTAAAAAACACCCCCTTAATACGGTTCATCTGAATCTTCAGTAAGTTTTCATTGCACCTCAAATTCATGTGTAGGCAAAAAGTAAGCCAGCTTCAGTGATGCCATATGTTAGGGGACAAGTAATTAGAAATCCCATTTTTGGAAAGGTGAGAACCACCGGGGATATGGTGGAAGTCTGTGCCACCCTGAAACAAGAATATGTGAAGGAAGGAACACTCGTCAGTTACAATACAAGAAGTTTCTTTAGAAATGGAATGTATAGCTTGGAGTCCTATAATCTTACATAAGACATGACACACACAGGCCAAGACTGTAAAATACAGCTTCAGGACTCATTCAGCCAAGATAACAGTGGTGCTTCAAGGAGGCCTGGTGGTGGAGGGTGCTGAGACGCCATGGGGGACGGGGCATCTGTAACTTGAGGTCCCAGCAGACGGCCATTCTCCCAGCAAAGCATGTAGTGTTCTTCTGGCCCAGGCTGGGTGATGTTCGGGTGTTTCTCAATGTGGTAGATGCTATGGAATTTGTTTCTTCTAGAAAATAGAGGAAAAAGCAAGCCACTGGGACAGATTAGTCCACTGTTGTGTCTCTTCCTCTAATGCTTTGCTTTAGCCCTTTAAAAATGCCCCTGGGCAGCAGATCACCCAACAGCTCAGTAAACCCAGACTCTCTGCAGGGGACCTCCCAGGAGCCCCAGCTCCCACCTTCTCCTTCCCCCGCCTCACAGCCCTGAGTCTCAGCCCCTCTTTGAACTTCTCAATCACTCCATGGGCTTTCCTGTCTCGGGGGTCCTTGCAGCCCTTCCTTCTGCCTAGAATGTTCTTTCTCTTGCCCTTCACTTGGCTGGCTTCTTATCACCCTCCCGATCTCCATTTAAATGCCATTATTTGTGTGTGTGTGTGTGTGTGTGTGTGTGTGTGTTTATTTTCTGTCTTGCTGGACACAGTTGTCTTAGGTCACATTTCCCAGAAGCAGACACTGATGTGGGAGCCATGAACAAGTGATTTTCGAAGAGATTCCTCCTAGGGAGGAGCAGCGAGTGAGTGGGGAATTCATGCAGGGGAGCCGTCTCAGCCAGAGTCCCACACAGGGAATCTCAGCCTGACCTGCAGGGGACTCTGCCGTGAAGGTGATGGCTGTGATGGTCGAAGACCAGCTGGCTGCCACCACCAGGGAGCTGTGCAGCGAGCAGCCACAGGCTCCCTGAAGAACAGAGAAGTCAACTCCTAGACGAGTCTCCAGATCCTAGCCCAGAGCTCACACACAGTAGGCACATAATTATAATTAATATTTGGTCAATTCATCTAAGAAATAAGTGAAACTATCAGAGGAGAACTCCAAGGTAAATCTCGTATGTGTTAAAGATAGGAATGAAGCCAAACTCTGTGTGAGCACCCAAGCCCTTGATAGTCCTCTGAGTGCAAATCTTAGGTGACCTCGAATTTGCTGAATGCTTTAAAAAGTCACCTTGTGTGAAATGCAAGAAGCAGGAATGGAACTCAGGCCTCCTGGTACATAGTTGGCTTCTTAGGCCTGTGCAGTGGCAGGCATCGATCTTCTGTCTCAGGGATGACATGGTTAATACATCTAATGTTGTTCCCAAGCAACATCCAGCATCATGCTGAGACCCAAGAGGAGAATATGTTTTCCACGAATCACAAAATGAAGACAGACTTTAAATAAGGAATAAAAGCATGACATGAGTATTATGAATGACCTGCCATTAGTATCTTAGTAAAACAGAAACCCCCCAATCATTCTAGCCAGAAAGTGCTTGCTTTGTGAGCCCTAAAGCAATAGAGCAGAAGACAAACAGGGGCAGGTGAAAGGCAGCCAGTGGCCAGGTCTGCACTGCTCTCCTGGGCCCTGCCCGCAGCCAGAGCCTGCATCCTCAGCCTGGTGTTTTTTAAACACATTGCTGCAGAGGTCCCACCTAAAACCAATCATATCAAAACTTCTGGGGTCAGTATTTTTCGTAAAGTCCTGCGGGTGATCCTGATTGCAGAAGCATGGGTCTAAGGCACTGGTGTACACCGTGATCTTAATCACTGAAGCAGTCAGCTTATTGTATAAAGGGCTGAGCCTGTTCTCAATACATTTGGCTGCAATCACTAATCACTGCACACATCCCTTAACGTGTACTCCATGGAACACTCATCTCACAGAAAGAAAACTGGTCTGGGAGCACTGAATACCTGTCCCCATCTCTGAAAACTCATAGCACTCACTAGAAAGTCAGAGCCCCACGAGTCCCACACATTATAGCCAGGCAGAGCCCACCTGTTTGACTTCAACCCTGTGACTCGTGAATTAATCTGGCCTTGCATCTTTTTGTTCCAAAAGACCATCATTTTGACTTTCTGAATGAGTGCGTCACCGGGTGGACTTGGGGAAACACTCCTGACCTCATTGTGCCCCAGCTGGCAGGTTCTGTGCTGCGGGGGAGAAAGAGAGCAAAGTACCAGATGACAGCTGTGCCAGTGCCACTGAAAAGGACCTGGCCTCAAGTCACAGGAGCAGAGTCAGAGTGTGCTTTCCTTGGACAGGCTCAGAAAGGCTGCTGTCACCTGGAGAGGACTGTCCCATCTGTGGGAAGGCAGCTGACGATCCCAGTGCCCATGCAGACCAGAAGATGCAGGGACTCTGAACTCAGAACAAAGAATGAAGGAGGCAGCAGACAGTTTGTCATCCTCACTGCTGAGGTGGAGATTTGACAGTGAGGTCCAGGCTCCTGATGTGCTCTAGGGGAAAGAAGCTGAGTGAAGGAGCCACCCTGAGTGATGCCTGTCCAAAGCCCTCTCCCGAGTCTGTCAAGCTTCAGCCTGTGCGTGAATTACCTGGGTCTGGTTAAAGTGCAGGTCCCAGGGCAGGTCAGGGCGGGCCTGAGAGTCTGCATTCCTACAGCTGCTGGGGGCCCCACCCTGAGCAGGAAGGACGTGAACTTTCCTGGATGAAGGACCAAATGCATGTTCTCTGACCACTTCAGGGACAGAGGAGGCACAAGACCGACCTTTCCTGGGAGCATAGCCCTTCTCTAGCCACACGGCCTGACCCCTTGTAGCCCCTTGTGGAAGCCCGACTTCTTGTTGCACGACTTGGGCACACCTGCCCTCTTCTTGTTGCACGACTTTTCCTTAGGTCAGCTAAAGACGGGGTCCTTGTCTGTCTCACAGCCACGAAAATTCAGGCTTGCAGACAATTTGAAGGGTGAGTAAAGCAGGGCTTTATTGAGTGAAAAGGAAGAAAAGGAGGAAACAAGGACTCTCCATAAGCCCAGAGTCCCTGCTAGAGTGCTTCCCGCCTGGCAGTTTGAATCCCAGGTTCCACACAGACAGAGTAAACAGTGCAAACCTCTGTGACTCCACGTCAGTGCACACTCTTCCCAGTGCGCAGGCCAGTTGGAGTTTTTCCAGGGCCCCTTCCCACCTGTCTCATTCTAAGGATGGCCCGTCCAGTGAAGACAACTCTCACACCTGCACTTCCTGCCCAAGCGCGCCCTGCTCTGAAGGACACCCCCAGCATCTCCACTCTCCCCAGGACGGTATGCCACTCTCCTGGGTCCCCCGTCACTCCGGGGCCCTCTTGAAAAGAGCCTAGGAAAGGAGAGCCCAGAGGTGCTCTGACCTGTGTGGTGTGGAGCAGAGCCTCCAGCCTCCTCCTTTCTGGAGACTTCCCTGCAAGTCTCAGCTTCCAAGCACCACCCCTCTAACTTCTGCCCCATGTGGAGTCCATCCAGAAGGGCCTGTGCCCACCTGGTGGCATCTGCCTACTGCCTCCCTGAAATCTCAGAAGGCTCCTTCCAGGATGGGAGGGAGGGAAAGAGAGCCACACTGGGCTTCCCACTTGGCCCATGTGATATGTGTATGATGGGGGCACCATCGTCTCCACTGTGTCTGTAGCTGCTAGAAATGTAGCAGCTGGGCTGGGCATGGTGGTTCACTTCTGTAATCCCAGTAATTTGGGAGGCTGAGGCAGGTGGATCCCCTGAGATCAGGGGTTTGAAAGACCAACCTGGCCAACATGGTGAAACCCCGTCTCTACTAAAATACAGAAATTAGCCAGGCGTGATGGCAGGCGCCTGTAATCCCAGCTACTCTGGAGGCTGAGGCAGGAGAATCGCTTGAATCCGGGAGGCAGAGGTTGCAGTGAGTCGAAACTGCACCACTGCACTCCAGCCTGGGCGACAGAGGGAGAGTCTGTCTCAAAAAAGCAAAAAAGAAAGAAAGAAAAAGAAATGCAGCAGCTGGTCCAGTTTTGTGGGAGAAGTAGGAGACATCATTGCACTGCAGCTGCTGGAGGCATGTGCTTTCTTTTTGCTTCAGGTAATGACCGGAAAGAAATGAATGTGCTCATAAAAGGGACTGTTCTTTTCTCTATCCCGTTCCTTGGTTAGCAGAATGGACCACTTTGTTTCAGGTGGAGTTGTCCCCTTGTAGCAGCCCTATCTGTCTGTCGTGAGTGTGGGCTGGGGAGGGGTGTGAGAATACCGGACTCCTAGGGCTGGTGACCTCGGGAGGTGTCTCTCATCCAGTCATTTCTACTCCCTTCTCATAACACCTGGAGTCTAGTCTGACCACGCAGGACTTCAGTGTCTGGGGGATCAGAAACTGAGATAAGAATGACGCTAACCTTGAGGAGCGTTTTGAAAGAGCCAGTGGCCAAACCAATGAGAGGCATGACGCACATTGTCCTGATCACCTCTGTGGATCTGTAAGCAGCCCACAGGATTTCCAAAATATGAGGAATGAGGACTTTATATATTCCCATAAGTACTCAAAATGTGCTATCTGAGGTCAAAGGCAAGAGGTAGTCACAGCATTTGACGTAACAATTCCGGCCGGGCGCGGTGGCTCAAGCCTGTAATCCCAGCACTTTGGGAGGCCGAGACGGGTGGATCACGAGGTCAGGAGATCGAGACCATCCGGGCTAACACGGTGAAACCCTGTCTCTACTAAAAAATACAAAAAACTAGCTAGGCGAGGTGGCGGACGCCTGTGGTCCCAGCTGCTCGGGAGGCTGAGGCAGGAGAATGGCATAAACCCGGGAGGCGGAGCTTGCAGTGAGCTGAGATCCGGCCACTGCACTCCAGCCTGGGAGACAGAGCGAGACTCCGTCTCAAAAAAAAAAAAAAGCAATTCCGGCTGAAGAAAGGCAGCAGGCAGCATTTTCTTGCAGTCCTCTTTTGGAAGATTCACTTCTGCATAAATGTGTTCACCTGAACCGAAGGTGGTCCTGTGCCCCCTGTTCATACATGTCACCACCGCCACTCATCAGCTGGGCTTCTCAGAGATGATGCATGTCCATAACCAATTCTGAAGGCCTGAGGGACTCTGGGGACATGGCGGAATTCACATCTGCTGGCTCATCACACTGACCTGAGGAAATTTTCTCACCCTATGTGAGGAGACAGAAAGTGCACGTGTCCCTCGAATACCCGCCCACTGCAAGTGACATGACACCCTTTGGTGTCGGAAATACAAGCTCAATAAATCATCAGTCAGGGACTGCTGAAATTTCTGCAAACTGAAAACTATTCCCCCCCTTAGCCTTTACCGTGATTTGACCACAGGAGGAGAATTTCTATATGTGACCAAAAAGGCAAGAAGAAAATATTCACATCCAGGCAGTGTGTGACAGGAGAGTGACTCGTGTGTCCATGTCTAGCGCTTGTCCTAGCTCAAACGGGTTGGCATCCTTGTTTTACATGTGATGAATCTGAGGTTCCAGCTGCTTGTTTTCCATCTTGTCTTATGTTAGAATCACATATGATTAATTCACTTATAAGATTCCGCATGCCCAGAGAGAGCATCAGGGACCTGGGCCTCAGAAGTGTTGAAGCCCCTGAGTGAGCCCCAGAGGCAGCCCACCCCAAGGACCTGCCCAAGGGTCTCAGCTAGGAAGGGGTGGGTCAAAATTTAACTCCAAATCTCATGCTTTTTCTGTTCTGTTATACTGACTAACCTGTATCTTAAGGTCAAGTGGATCCAAATTGTCTAAATCAAAACCAAAAACGCCAGCTTTCTATTAAAAAATCAATTTTTGTAAAGTTTACCCCAGAAAAAAAAGAACAAAAAAATACTGAACCGCAGTTAATGGTATGATGCCGAAGTGTTTAGTGGGAGTGTCCTGCTGTGTGTAACTCACTCTGAAACGCATCAAAAAAGATAAGATGAAGCGATGGGTGGATAGGAGGATGAACAGATGCAGGCATAATGATAAAGCTGGTGCGGTAAAGATGCTAATTGTAGAACGTAAGTGATGAATACGTGAGCATTCACTAGATAATTCTTTTAAGTTGTTCTTTCATATCTATTTGAAGTGCAGGTTGATGCAAGAAATAAAAAAGATGTCTTCTTTGCACCATTTGTTGACTAAAATACTTTTAATCTGCTGTTTAAAAATGGTCATATACCAATTTCAGTATTGTATTTTATAACATTATGGAGTTTATATGGACAGGCAAAATATTCTTCTGGCAGAGTTAATTTTTACTTAACAAATGTGTAGCAACACTGCTCCGAAAATATATGGGCCATCCCATTTAAATGAAGTGCTTAGCTATAAAGCTTTTAGAAGAAAACAGAAAATCTCTGTAACCCAGGGTAAGGTGAAGAGTTCTTAGCTATGACATCAGAAAAACAATCTATAAAAGAAAGAATAGACAAATTTTGCTCATCAAAATTAAAAACTTTTGCTCTGCAAAAGACACTGTCAAATGATGGAAAGACAAGCTACACACTGGGAAAAAAAATATTTGTAAATTGCATATCTGACAGTTTGTATCCAGAATACAGAAAAATTATCTCTAAATTTAAATGTAAGAAATCAAACCATCTAATTTTAAAATAGGGAAAATATTTGAACAGACACTTCATGAAAGGCAATATGTACATGGCAAAAAAGCACACAGAAAGATATTTGACATCATTAGCCAACAGGGAAATGCAGACTACAACCATGATTATATGCCACTGCACACCTCAGAGTAGCTAAAATCCAAAATATTGAAACTACCAGGTACTGGCAGGGATGCAGAGTAACTGGAACTCATACATTGCCGGTGGGAATGCAAACTGGAAGAGCAACTCTGGAAAACACTGTCAGTTTCTTCTAAACTTAAACAAATACCATATGACCCAGCAATCCTACTCCGAGGTGTTTATGCTAAGGAAATAAAACCTTACATTCCCACAAAAACCCGTACATATATGTCTATAACATGTATTTCTAATAACTCACAATTGGAAGAGCAAATGTTCTTCATTTTTGGATGAATGGATTAAACACATCGTGTTACTTATTATGGAAGTAACTACTCAGGAAAAAAAATGAATGAACTGTGGATACACCCAGCAACCTAGATCTCGAGGGTATTGTGCCAGTAGAAATGGTCAGCCTCAAAAGGTTATACACTGTATGTTTCCATTCCTATGCCTGCTCAAAAAGACGAAACTGTAACAACCAACAGCAGTGCAGTGATTGCAAGGGGTTAAGGACGGGGAAAGGTGAAATATGAAAAGGAAAAATGAGGGAGTTCTTTGGAGGTGATGAAGCCTTTCTGTATCTTGGCTGTTGGAGTGATTGCATAAATCTATACATGCAACAAAATCCATAGAACTATACACTGCCAACACACACACACAAGAGTGAGGGACAGATACACTGGTGAAATCCGATTAAGGTTTGTGGTTTAATCAGGAGTGTTATACCAATGTCATTTTCTGGGTTTTGATCATTGCATTATGGTTATGTAAGAGGCAAGCAAGGGTATATGGGAACTCTCTGTTCTATCTTTGCAGTTCCTACAGGAACTCTGTTCTATTTTTGAAATTTTTATGTAAGTCCAAAATTATTTCAAAGTGCATATATATATACACACACACAATATTTCAAAGTATATATATATATATAACTTATACATATATACACATATAAATACATTTATATTGTATGAAGTCATGTTTAATGAATTCAAATATTCTTTCTGTAGTCTTCAAACTGTGACTAAAAATATCACTTAAATGCATGCTTTTCTTTCAGCAAAGCAGAACACTTTAGAATAGTGAAGAAAAAAAGGAAATTAATGATTATTAAAAGTGGCTGATATCCAATTACCTAGAACACCCCAGCCCATCCCTTGATAAATAACCAGAGATTTACTATAATTCTGTTTTACACAGAGGCAACCTTTTGAAATTGACCCATAGACAGTTTCTTTTCTTTTTTTTTTTTGAGACGGAGTCTCACTCTGTCGCCGGGGCTGGAGTGCAGTGGCCGGATCTCAGCTCACTTGCAAGCTCGGCCTCCCGGTTCATGCCATTCTTCCGGCCTCAGCCCGGAGTAGGCTGGATACAGGCGCCCGCCACCTCGCCCGGCTAGTTTTTTATTTTTTAGTAGGACGGGGGTTTCACAGTTGTTAGCCATGATGGTCTCGATCTCATGACCTCGGATCCACCCGTTCTCGGCCTCCCAATATGCTGGGATTACAGGCGTTGAGCCACCCGGCCGCGCCCGGCCGACAGTTTCTTTTAGAAACATAGACATTGACCCTTCTGATCTTAAAGCTTGAAACTTACATTTGTTTTATCTGAGTTCCTTCTTCAAGAAAGGACCCTCAGGCCTTTCAACCCAAAAAAAGGTATCAAAGAACGGAAACTTACCAGATCACTGCATCCAGAGAGGGAGAGGCCAGACCCCTCATTCATCAAGATTGCTTCCTTAAGCCTCCCTGGTTACTATTTTCTTACACATTGTTACATCTTCTCTGCTGTATAAAACCCTAATTTTAGTGAGTCAGGGAGATGGATTAAAGACTGAGCTCCCATCACCTCAGCTGTAGCACTGAATTAAAGCCTTCTTCCTTGGCAATACTCCTTGTGTCAGTCATTGGCTTTCTGTGTGGTGAGCAGCAGGACCTAGACCTAACCCCTGGTGTTTCAGTAAGACTTTGGTTTAGAAAATACTCAAATCCTTGCAACCTAGGCAGCCCAGCTGAACCACAGGTACTTCCTGGCGTGTGGGGCTGTAGCCAGGGGGCCAGCCAGGAGGGCTCAGAGAGACTGGGCGGGAGGCTCCTGGAATCACCTGAACTCAGGACTCTCCTAGCCCACGCCTTTTGCAGCTGGCTCTTCTTGTTGCAGAGGTGGGAGATGCAGATTTAAGGCTCTCAAACTGCAGAGGTCTGGTGACTTTGGCCACTGCCTGGAACTCTTGAGAGCATGGAGGAGACAGCAGACTGATCAGGTGGGAGACCCACATTCTTCCCACTCTGGAGTAAGACAGGTGGTTCTCACTCAAGCAGAAGAAGCTTCTGGTGCCCTTGCATGGAGGACACAGTTGGGCAAGATATGGGGAGTAGAGATGGCCACTGGCCTCTTAAAGGAAGTGTTACGGTGGCGTTCATCTGCACCCCTTCCCAGAGCAAGCTGTATGGATCTCAAGAGTGGAAAAGGCCAGACTCAAAATGTTTTATGCTTTATCTTTCCATTCCCAAACCATTTTTGAAAAGATGAAACTGTAACAACTGATAGTGCAGTGGCTGCCAGGGGTTAAGGATGGAGGAAGGGTGAGATATATAGAGGGAAAATGGGGGAATCATTCCTGGTGCTCACAAGAAGCTCAGAGACGATTTACTGGGTAGATGGATAGTGTGGATGGATGGATGTCAGGTTCCTCCAAGCTTGCACTTTGTTCCTGGGAGGATTGGCACTCTACCAGCCTCCTCCACCTCCCGGCCCCAGTCCTGACCCTCATCAGTCTGAAATTTTACCCACTGCTATGCTGTAAGTTCCTTCCGGGTCCTGGCAGTGGGTCTGTTCTGCTTTTGAGAGTGGGCATCCTGTGAAGTGCATTCCTGTGGCGCAAGTGAGCCGCCCTCCTCTGCCAGATCTGCCCAGGAGCCGGTTGCTCTGAGGGTGCCTGGCAGTGGGCACTGGGCTGCCTCATCCTCTAAGAAGTCGCCTCTGACTATACAGGGTTCCCGTTCTGAGAGGGGAGGCTGGAAGCTGTCTTCAGCCTGCTGGGCTCCAGCACATCTGTTGGAAGTGTTTGACGTGCTGTGTTTCTGGGGCAGGTGTGTGATACCAGACGCCACTAAGTCGCTTCTCTGTGAGAATATGAAAAGGACAAACACGATGAGACACCAAATTGCAATGCTAAATGAATTATTCATGTGTCACAAAAAAGTGAATTCAATATGGGTTTTTTGCTTTTTCCAGTAATGCCCATGGTATTTCCATTAAAGCTCAATCAAAGAAAGGGAAAAAAAATGTGTGCAACACTTAATCCCCAAAGGAAAAATAATCAAAGTATAATTTTTTCACTAAAATGCCACACTTTGTGAGGGGTTTCTCGACTTTTGTTTATTTATTTTGTAGTCTGCTTAACACAAGTAATTTATTCTAGACAGATGGCAATTTTTTCTTTCAGATTTGTATATAGCCATGACTCTAGCAAATGTTTATAGTCAAGACTTTTAAATATATAAATGGACACTAATATCTTTTCTTTTTTTCTGAAATAATTTCATACTGACAGAAAAGTTGCAAAAATGGTCCAAAGAACTCCCAGGTACTCTTTGCCCAGCTTACCAATATTGAATATTTTGCCAAATGAGAGTTTTTATTTTTGAAATAATTTCAGACTTACACAAACATTGCAAGATAGTGCAGAGAATTCCTGGATACTTGTCTCCAGTTCCCCTCAATCTTAAGAGTTTACAATACTTGCTTTACACATCTCTCTCGATACACGTATCTTTTTTTCTGAGAAATTTGCAAGTATGTTACAGGCATAATGTTCTTTTATGCCTAAATGAACTACGTGTATTTTCTAATAACAAGTTCAACTATGAAAGTCAAGAAATTAACATGGTCATTGTTGCAATATTATCTTCTATAGACCTTACTCAAATTTTGCCTGTTCTTTCTTTTTTTTCTTTTCTTTTCTTTTC
>NW_016824749.1:5355415-5393273 GCF_001698545.2 Rhinopithecus bieti | reverse complement strand
TTTTTTTTTTTTTTTTTTTTTTTTTTTGAGACAGAGTCTTGCTCTGTCGGCCAGGCTGGAGTTCAGTGGTGCAATCTCAGCTCACTGCAACCTGCGCCTCCCAGGCTCAAGCAATTTTCCTGCCTCAGCTTCCCGAGAAGCTGGGATTACAGGCTTATGCCATCACGCCTGACTAATTTTTGTATTTTTAGTAGAAACGGGGTTTCACCATGTTGGCCGGGGTTGGCCTGACCTCAGATAATCTGCCCGCCTCAGCCTCCCAAATTGCTGGGATTACAGGCGTGAGCCACCGCGCCCGGCTTCACTGTTCTTTCAATGTTGTCCTTTATACCCAAAGAAAAAGACATTCAAATCCAAGATTTTAAGATTCCACATTGCATTTTCTTGTCATGCCTCTTTAGTCTTCTTTAGTCTGGAACAATCTCTCTGTCTCTCCTTGTTTTTCATGACTGGTGTCTTTGCAGAGTACAGGGCAATCTGTCAATTTGAATTTGTTGGAGGATTCCTTATGATTGGGTTCCAGTTATGCATTTTCCACAGAAACACCCAGAAGTGACTCTGTGCTCTTTTAGTACATTGGGTCAGGGGGCCCATGGTATCCATTACTGGTGACAGTAGCTTTGATCATTTGATTTGGTGTCTGGAAAGTTTCTCACTGCCCAAGTGACAATTTTGCTTTGTAATTAATGAGCATCTTGTAGGGAAGTACAGTGAGACCATGTGAAAATCTTTCTTTTCATTAGTCATTCACCAACTCATTTTAGCATTCTTTGACAATTGTCACCCATAGTTCCCTCTATGTTTATTAGTTAACATTCCACTATGAGGAAGAGTTTTTCCTTCTCCTGTATTTATTTATTTTTATCATGTATTACTTTATTTCAGGTTGGACCATTGCTTTTTATTTATTCAGGGAGTAACTGAGAGTATTTATTGAGTGTTTATGATGCTCACCTTGTTCCAGATTTGACCACAAAAGTCCCTTCAAGTTGGGTTCGGTGTCTTTTGGACATAGCACATCATTCTTCAGTTGCCTTTTATTATCATTTCCTGGCACAACTGTTCCAGGTGCATCTTGTTCATTGTCAGCCCCAGCCTTGAAATCAGCTGTTTCTCCAAGGATCCCTGGTTTCTTTCATTGGACAATGGTATTTAGCAAACACAAACTGGGTGCTAGGTGTGCTCATTGCTACTTGGGATTCATTGTTTTTAGGCCTTCTTAGCAGACTGTAAGGGGAAAAGTATGTATGCATAAATTCCATATATATAGAAAACAACACATTTGTATTTTTCTGTCTATAGAAATGATATCTATCCGTATTCAGTTCCAATCCAGTCAGTTCATATTGGTGTCTCTCATTCTTGTTTAAGTTGCATTGCATTCCATTGTGTGGACATACCAGTTTATTTAACCAGTCTCCTTTGAATGAACATTTAAGTTGTTTCCACTATTTCCCAGTTACCTATAATGCTGCAGTGAATTATAACCTTGTACATATGTGTTTTTATATTTTTTGGATGTGAATCTTCAGGAGAAATTACTAGAACTAGGATAGCTAAACCAAAAACACATGTTGGTAATGTTGTTATATATTGACAATTTTTTCCCCAGAGACTGCACCAATTTGCATTCCCATCACCTTGTTTCCCTGAAGTCTCACTTAATAGTATCATTAATTTTGACTTGATCAGTGAGAAATGGTGACTTAGTGTAGTTTTCATTTTCCTCGCTCTAAGGATATGTGAGGTCAGGCAGTATTTCCACCTGGACACAGGAGAGACAAGCAGAGCACACGGGACATGAAATGTAAGGCAGTGCCCAGGCTTTGGCACTGGCTGTGTCCCTGCATGGCACTGGGAGTGAGACAGGTGATAATGAAGAGGCCTGGATGAGAGTAGGTGTCCTCATTCCCATTTTTACCTTTAAGCCAGCCCAAATCCACGCTGCTAAAAACTAGCTTGGAGTGTGCATCTGAAAACAGTAAAAGCCATGGTGGGTTATGTGCTGAGTTCTTCAGAAAAACAAAGTGGAGATAAGAAGATCTAAAATGACAACCATTGTCTTAGGCAATAATATACTGTATGTCGCTCTTCTGTATGTTGTTTGCATGAATTACCCATGCAAACAACGTACATTGTAAGCAGAGGTACTCATTTAGTAACTGGATCAATAGGCAGTGATAACTTGACATTCAGCTGTGAAACCAGCCCTTCTGGATGGGTCATAGAAGTCTGCATCCCTGTTTATTTCCCAGTCATGTAGGTTGATGTGGGATGAGCTCGGTTTTGTTCAAGCAGGGAGAAGTGGTCTGGCTGCGGGCACCTCTCTGTCACACTCAAGCCATGCTCTCTGGCTCTCCACAGTCCTGTGTGTGTGTTGCTCACTCCCCAACCCCAGTTTTGCCTGAGCTGCTCTCCCTGCACCCAAGTCCTTTACCGAGTCAGCGGCCGCCAGACCCTTCTTCACAAAATCTGAAGGCCAGTGTACAAGACAAATTATATCCATGCTGTGAAAACAAAAACATATGAGAATGAAAAAGCAGTATCATCGCCAGCTTACACTGATGGCCTGCTGCATCCTGGTCACTTTGACCTGAATCACCCAGTGATCTTTCACACCAAGTCTTGGAAAGCTTTGGCCCATCCTGTCATTGAAGGCCAGGGTATGTAACTGTTCGTTGCACCCATCTGTTTGGCAGCGGTGATGAGGTTTCTCATCCTGCATGACGTATTCGTCATGTGTCTTTGTCTTCTCACCCCCTCTCAAGTGTCCCAGAGTCTCATGGTTGTGTTCCACATAGGGCTGCCCCAGGGCAGTATTGGGGCATCCAGCAACCCCCAGTTCCTCCACAGGCTCTGCAGCAGGTGCTCTCAGTTCCCCTTACCCCATACCTTCTCAGGGATGACCCTTGCCTGAGACACCCCTGGGCCTGAACTTTCTGTGAAGACCTGAAGTCTGCCCTGCAAAGAGTGGGAGAATCTCTGCCCTCAGGAGACCAGGGTCAGTTTATTCCAGAGGGATAACTCAGAATGCATCTTACACCGATTTCCTCAAGGTCCCAGCAGGAGCAGTCTCCAGGCTCCCACTTCTCCTCTTCTCCGTCATCTTTGCTGAGATCACCTCCCAAGAAAGCAATTGCACCTGAATCCTTTACTCAAGCTTTGCTTCTGGGAGTACCTAAACTAAGACAGGTCCCAAGAATGCATTTGCTAGGCCAGGTGCGGTGGCTCACACCTGTAATCCTAGCACCTTGAGAGGCCGAGGCGGGCAGATTGCCTGAGCTCGGGAGTTTGAGACCACCCTGGGTAACATGGTGAAACCCTGTCTCTACTAAAAAATACAAAAAAAAAATTATCCAGGCATGGCGGCATGCACCTGTAGTCCCAGCTCGTCAGGAGGCTGAAGCAAGAGAATTGCTTCAACCCTGGAGGTGGAGGTTACAGTGAGCCATGATCGCGCCACTGCATTCCAGCATGAGCAACAGAGCTGGACTCTGTCTCTAAAATAAAAGATAAATAAATATAGTGCGTTTGCTAAAGTTGCCCTCCCAGGCCACTGAGCACTTCCAGGCCACAGGAAGAACTTAGCCTGACGGGTGAACTCAGTGAAGGAACTTCTTGTCCTACTCTAACCATTGGATTAAATGCCTATAGCTAGTTAAAAGACAACTATTTCGTTAATGCAGGAATATAGAAAACCAGTCCTCTAATATAATGATATGTCTTATCTCATCATAAAACCTGAAGTCCAGTGTACAACACCATCACCTTCACAAAGACAAACCAGGAGCTACACACAGAGGTGAATCTTAATGAATTTCACTTCATTCGGCTCCTGCTTCCAGAACATTACAGATCCCTAAGGCCATCGTTAGGTGCTAATCAGGAACTTCTCAGAGAAGAAATACATTTGCGCTTTACCCAGAACAAATAGCCATTAACAGAGACAGTTCTCTTTTGATAACTTCCCTTTGTGAATGAATGCTTGTCTTCCTGGAGCATGGCACATATTGCCAGGGAAACCCTGGATATACCTCCCCAGCCTCATCCCATCACTTCTGCTGAGGTTTTTATCTGACACAAGTGAATGCAGAATGCAGCCTTACAAGGGCCTTGTTGCCAAAGTTTGCCTTCCAGGACCCCATCCCTGCCTCAAAGGGCCGAACATTTTTGAAAGGGAGTTCAGGTCTCCCACTAAGCAAGTCTATTGATCATGGGAATTGAGTCTTCATGGGGATGTGCTAGGAGCTAAGACCTAAAGCACCCATCCCAAAGGAAGAAAACGCAATTTAAAGAAATAGAATGGAGGTGATCCATTAAGGCAGGCCGGCTCAGCTTCAACCGTTCTGCCCATACACACTGAATGCTCATTTATTTCCAGAGAGTCTGTTTGCAAATAATCTCCTTCAAATGTTTGCAGGCATCTACTCTGGCCCCAGAATCAAACTGGGGGCCTCCAAAAGAGAAAAGGTCCTGGCCTCTAAGGGCTGCAGCGCAGTGCACACCTCATTTACAGCAGACAGCCCCAAATGTGCACAATGGAACTTCATCTCATTTCTTCTAGGACATGCAAGGCACTTGGGTTTTATTTGATTTCTCTTGCGAGATTAATATATTTTTCTGTACAGAAAAGTTTCATGTTTTATGCACCTAACTGGATTATTTTCTTCTAAAAATACCTCCCTCCTCAAAGAATATAAAATGATTTAGGAATATTGGGCTAGATACTACTAGGAGGAAAATCTGTTTACTTCTGAATGATGCAT
Organism: Rhinopithecus bieti; assembly: GCF_001698545.2. Lineage (NCBI taxonomy): Eukaryota > Metazoa > Chordata > Mammalia > Primates > Cercopithecidae > Rhinopithecus > Rhinopithecus bieti. The sequence goes on along the minus strand of NW_016824749.1, from coordinate 5,388,507 downwards.
TGACTTGCTCATTTTGAACATTATACATTAATTTATTTATTTTAGCTGAGATCCATTTGTTTTAGAAAATATTGCCTGGGAAGCCAGCATGGAAAACAGGAAAAGTCTGAGCTGCCTGGGCCTGGGCAGGTTCAGGGACTCTGAGGCATCCATGCCACACCCCCCACCACCACTTGCCCCTTCACAGAGGCCCCAGGCCCTGAAGAGCACAGTGAGAAACCACTGCATCGGCGACAGAATGAAAGTCCCTCTCCTTCAGTGACACATGGCATCTCCACCCACATTGTCTTGTGCTCCGTGACATCCCTCAAAAACCAAATGGAGACCAAATGGCTAGACCAGGCCCACCACTGATGGCAGAGGGCATGTTTTCCCCATTTTCAGGGGCACAGAGGGTACATATATCCTTGTGACAACAGCAAAATCAAATATGTTGCAATTCGAAATACATATTTACTAGAAAATCTGGTGTTCTTATTGGTTGAATTATCTGGTTAATGAAGATCTGATTAACAAAGAATAACTGAATTCTCCGATTTTAGGAATTAGAATAAAGAGTGAAGTACAGTTGATATTTTAACGACACTACCCATGGTTTCATTTTTTTACTATGATTCCAAGCTCTAGTTTGGGGCTGATGGTTGTTGAGCGTTTCTGCTTTGGGCTGTTGCGATGTGTGATGGAAGACAGTTGATCGGGGGTCACATGCCCCTGGCGTCACATACCTGGAAGGGGCTGGGTCAAGGCGGCGCTCTGAGATCTGCTTTGCCCTTTGTCATGGTTGACTCCTGAGTTGTGAACTCACAGATGGCATCTGAGCACTGGGCGCAGATGGGAAGGGAGTCACAGACATGAACTCTAGCCATGTGCTGAAGAGTAATGATCACCCCAGTCCCTGGACTCTCCAGCCCTGCCCCCAAGCTAGGCACTCGCTCCCAACCCATAGCAGTGCCTCAGGCCCTGACACCTCTGTGGCTCCCTGTCTCCTCCTCCCCATCCCATCTCTCTTTCAGCAATCCAGCACAGACATCCCTAAGGATTCCTAAATCCTCACTGCTGTTGGGAAAGCCATGGATCCCTTCCCAGCCCCTTCCCCAGTTCTCCGCCTGACCCATCCAGATGAAACAACCTGCTCAGCAGACATGCTTTGTAAAAGGCAGTTTGAAAGTGGCAGGGTTTTGTCAGTTTACTCTTGCTTGTTTCACGCCAGTATGTGAAATACCCTCTTTCCACAAAAAAAAAACTACTATCTATCTAGTAGAAAAAACTAAAGTATGACAGACAGCATATACCCAGAATAATTGGTCAGTAATTTAGGGCAATGTGTGTTCAGACATGAAAACACGGCTTCCTAGGGCTCTGCACTCTGAAAGCCCCAGATCTCCATACAGCTGTGTACTTGTGAGCCCTGTGTGCATCGCACATCAGGCGTCCTCAGGAGATGTCTGTGGTTTTTCCATGACCTGACTTCGAGTAAAGGAGAGAATAGGAGGCCTCAAGATGTTGAAGAAGGCTGGTGCAGAGAGGATGGTTTGACATGGGCAGAAGCATCAGTCTTCTACAGCCAGGCAGCCCACGGAAAACCCCTGAGTGGACCCAAATGGACCTCTGGGGCTTGCCCCGATGGTGCAGGTGCAGGAAGATGGCCCAGCACTGGCCCTGCAAGGTCTCCATGGCTCACATCTCAGACACCGGCCTCACCCATGTGGCTCACGAAGAGTCATTCCCTTCTGTGGGAGTGGAAGCTCTTGCCTGAAGGCCTCAAAGGCAGCCGGGTCCACTTCCACACACCTGTGATGTGGACCGAGGGTGTCTCGCTCCAAGCTGTCTGCCAAGACCAGAGAACATGAGTGCACCTTCCGTAGATGCAGGGGGCTTGAGCTGTGTCATCCACCTACAGCTTTCCCAGGTGCGGTCCTTGGCTCTCTCCTCAGTTGCCCTGGAGCCACCATAAATAAGACAGCCTTGACCGTGGCCAAGTCCTCATTCTCACCCAACCTTGAAAGGCTTCTCGGTGGGCACATGTAAATGATGGTGAAATGTACACCCTGGAGAGCGTAGGAAGGCATTTCAGAGGGTGAAGACAGGATCAGAGGTCAGGCAGCCGGGCTGAATGCAGAGTCTTCTTGGGCAATGATAGGCCCAGGAAGGTGGAGCTGCTGGTGACTCCACTGTCCTCTGTACAAATTGTAGGGGCTTACCATTTTAGTTAGTGTTGTTCATATTGGCTCAGGCCATAGGCGAATCCCTCATTCATTTGGCAAATGTGCATAAGTCCTACTATGTGCCAGGCACTGTTCTGGGCACTTAGAATACAGCTTTGGATACAATGTGCAGATTTTTGCCCTCCTGGTGCTTAGAGGAAGGGAGTCAGGGACCGCGCACCGTGGCTCACGCCTATAATCCCAACACTTTGGGAGGCCCAGGCAAGCAGATCACTTGAGGTCAGGAGTTCGAGACCAGCCTGGCTAACATGGTGAAACCCCATCTCTACTAAAAATACAAAAATTAGCCAGGCATGATGGCGCACACCTGTAATCCCAGCTACTCCGGAGGCTGAGGCAGGAGAATCACTTGAACCAGGGGGGCAGAGGTTACAGTGAGTCCCAGTCGCACCACTGCACTCCAGCTGGGAGACAGTGTAAGACACTGTCTCAAAAAAAAAAAAAAAAGAAAAGAAAAAAGAAAGGAGTCAGAAAGTAGACAAATCAGTATCACATGAGTGCAGAGAAGCCCCTAGCAGGCTGGGGATAGAGGGACTGGGAAGGTGGTGGCAGCTTTGCAGCTATGTAGGGAAGGCTCTGATGAGAAGTGGCATTTGAGCAAAAGCCCCAAATGAAGTGGGCAAGCTAGGCACATGTGCATCCTGGCTTAGCAGACGGCAAGTGCACAGGCTCTGACGCAGGCAGGGCACACACGCACACACGCACGTGGGAAGAGCAGCAGGGAGCTCCCTGCAGGTGGAAGACACCAAGCCCAGAGTAAAGAGGGCCAGATCCCATGAGACAGCTGTCGGTGCAAGGTCAGAGATCACCAGATCCTGATGTTTGTGCCTTTCCACAGTGTCAGGCATTTTATTGATGCTGCATTCTCCATCATAAAGGCCACGAGCTCCCTGGAGTTCCCAGGAGGCATTCTCCTTAGTGCTTCCCCTTGCCTCGAGAGTGAGAGTGGCAGGCATGCAGGCTTGAGCCGAGCTACCCGTCAGTCAGTATTGCAAGCTATACGTCACAGTATATTTAATCAACAAATTAATGTTATAGATTAAACATTCCACAACAAACTAAGTGACATTTAACGTCAAGAGAAAAGGGATAGGAAAAGGAGTTCGTGTGCCAGTCCAGGGAGAGTGACGAGAATGAAAAGAATATGCTGGCCTGGCCCGGGGGCTCTGCCAGTGGTCAGTGTCTTTTAAGGAAGAGTCTTTGCTGTGGGCAGAGCCTTCAACAGCAGATACTGGGCCCCTTATCACAAGTGATGGCAAGTTGGTGTCTGTTAAAATGACTGTTTTTGAGCTGCTGAAGTCTTACTCTTTTTATGGCTGCAGAGTCCTCTTGTGAGGACTAATAGTGCAGAATGTGCTTGGTTAAATCCTTGTCTGGTTGGGTGCAGCCTTTATTGATCAGGCAAAAAACCTATGGTCTCTGTTGAAAAGGTGCCCTATGAAATATAAGATGGAGTCTTTTTCTCTGATGGAGTCACTAATGTCAAAGGTGCTCTATACAACAGCACAGTCCAATAGGACCTTCTGAGGTGGTGGAAACGTTCTGCATCTGTGCTGTCCCATGTGACAGGCATGGGACTCACGTGGCTTCTGAGCATGTGGTGTCACCGAGGGACTAGTGTTGGTTGTGTGTACTTGGGAGCACTTTAAGCGGACACAGCTCCACGTGGCCAATGGCTGCTGGGCTCCTCAGGGCAGATGTGGCCACTGGGACCGCCACCCTTGGATGGTGCCTGAGATGCTCACCAGAGTCGGTGAGCACAGAGAAGTGGGCCATGGGTGGGGTTTAACTTCCCACTCCTGAAACAAGCGCCTCACACTCTTGCTCACAAAGCTGCCAGGAATGCTGAACATTGTGATATGCAAACATTTGGTGTCATGCCCTGCACTATGATTATTTTGTTAAAATATCCCCAGGAAGAAAACCCCGAGGGGACTGAGAGTCCTCTCTCTCTGTGGAGGTAAGGAAAACAGGGCTAGAACAGGCAGGCAACGCGGTAGAATGGGTGGCCCTGGAGGGCACCCACCTTTCTCTGCCTTGGCTTTAGCTCAAAAATGTGGGACCTCTGCATGAATTGCATACTCCTTTGGAATGTTTTCAGTCCGCAGATGTACCGATTAAATGACCCATGAAGAGGATTCTTTAAAACAGCTGCAGTGCATGATAAGTCTTTCTTGGTGTTGGGGATTGTGTGTATTTCTCTGCTTGGCTTGTTGGTATCCATGTGGCCTCTCGTAGGCCAGCCTCATCTCCTCTCCTTTCTCTCAGGTGGCATGATGTCCATGACCACTTATACCCCAGGACACTCCTGGCAGAAGAGGGAACAAAGAAAAGAGCTGGGGTGTTTTTGTCTACCCTATAATTTGTCTGAGTTTGGTTGTTTGGTTGGTTGGTTGGTTGTTTTTTGAGATGGAGCCTCACTCTGTCACCCAGACTGGAGTGCAGTGATGCGATCTTGGCTCACTGCAACCTCCACTTCCTGGGTTCAAGCAATCTTCTGCCTTAGCCTCCCAAGTAACTGAGACTACAGGAAGCTCTGCTATTTTTTTTTTTTTTTTTTTTTTTTAGTGGAGACAGGGTTTCACCATGTTGGCCAGGTGGGTCTTGAACTCCTGACCTCAAGTGATCCTTCCACCTCAGCCTCCCAGAGTGCTGAGATAACAGGTGTGAACCACCATGCCCAGCCCTGAGTTTTTAAAATCTATTTCAATCAAAGTTGACAAATTATTTTGGTGTCATCTAGCCTCAGCTTGGTAATTTACAGAGTGTGATTCTTTTATGCTTCTAAATTAAAATCTGTGAAGATTTTGGGGGAGTGCCCTGAAAGCTAAATCTTTGCTTCTTGGGGTAATGCTAAAGCTATTTCCAAAGATGGAAGGCAATGCTTCCATGTGCCTATATGGTCCGGGGCAATGGTTCCCCAAGCATTGACTAAGATCGGGAAAACCTCACTGTTGCCACAGGCCTCTTTCCATCACCACCATGAGACAGACTTAGCAAGAAACAGAGTCATCAGAGTCCCTGGCAGGGAGAGGGGAGGAAGACAACTCATCTTCTCATGAGAAGCAATGGAGGCAAAGTGGGGTTTGTGTGCAGCCAAAGCAGCCATGTGCAAACCTAGCACACAGCTCAGAGCCCTAGGTGAGCAGTTGGCATCAGAGATTCCAGACTCCAGAAGCCACTCACAGGATGATTTGTGAGTGGACATGTTTTAACCTCTTGGAGCCTCAGCTTTGTCCTTTGTAAAACAGAAATGACAATGACAATAAAGACAGTAATAACACCATTTGTAAACTAAACATAAAGAAACTAAAAAATAAATAAACACAGGCAGACTTTTTGGTTTTGTGCAAGGATACATCGGGACCCATGGCTGCTGCGCTCCCTGTGGTCAAGGGCTGAGCTGTGCACTGGAGAAATGGCCGTTCCTCAGCCTGGCTCTGCTGCTTTCGGGTCTTGGACATGGGTTAGTTTGCCACAGGTTGAACTTCCTGAGCATCTCCTGCAGAGACAGCCCCTTCTAAAGCTCAGCAGTTCCAAAATCAGCTCCCTGAACCCCCCCAAAGCCACATGTTTTCAGTGAGGGATGGAGAGTGGAGTCAACAGGGCCATGTGTGATGAGGTGCAGCTGGGCAGATACCCAGATTCCATGCGGCACGCCTTCCACACTGCACAGCCTTCATGTTGCGTGCAATTCATACTGCACACCCTCTCCACCGCACAGCCTCCACGCTGCATGTCATTCATACTGCACGTGCTTCCCCCTGGACATCCTCCACACTGCACAGCCTCCATGCTGCATGTCCTCCCCCCTGCACATCCTCTCCACTGCATTTCCTCCATGTTGCACGTGCTCCATGTTGCACATTCTCCCACCTGGACATCCTCCCCACTGCACGTCCTCCCACCTGCACATCCTCCCCACTGCAGGTCCTTACCCCTGTGCATCCTCCCCACTGCAAGTCTTCACCCCTGCAAGTCCTCCCAAGTGCATAGCCTCCTCCCTTCACATCCTCCCCACTGCACGTCCTTCCACCTGTACGTCCTCCCCACTGCACATCCTCCCACCTGCATGTCCTCCCTGCTGTACATCCTCCCTGCTGCACATCCTCCCTGCTGCACAGTCTCCATATTGCATGCCCCACTCCCTGTACATCCTCCCTGCTTCACGGCCTCCCTCCTTCACATCCTCCACACTGCATGGCCTCCCTCCTTCACATCCTCTGCACTGCATGGCCTCCCTCCTTCATGTCCTCCCCCCTGAACATCCTCCCCACTGCATGTCCTCCCCCTTCACATCCTCCCTGCTGCACTCCCTTCCCACTTCCTTTGCGTTACAAGTCCTCCCTGCTGCACGTCCACCCCTGCACATCCTCCCCACTGCACGTCCTCCCCACTACACCTCCTCCCCCCTTCACATACTTCCCACTGCACGGCCTCCTCCCTTCACATCCTCCCCATTGCACGTCCTCCCCTATGCATGCTCTCCCCACTGCACAGCCTCCCCCCTGCATGGCCTCCCCTTGCATGACCTCCCCCCGCATGACCTCCCCCCTCATGCCCTCCCCTCTGCATGTCCTCCCCACTGCACATCCTCCCCCTGCATGTCCTCCCCCCACACGTCCTCCCCACTTCATGTCCTCCCCACTGCATGCTCTCCCCGCTACACATCCTTCCCCCTGCACATCCTCACCCCTTTACGTCCTTCCCCCTTTGCGTCCTCACCCCTGCATGTCCTCACTCCTCCACATCCTCCACGCGGCACACCCTCCCCACTGCTTGTCCTTCCTACCCACCACTCGTCCTTCTTACAGATTCCAGACTCCAGCACCCGAGGCTGGGAAGTGAGTAGCTCCACCTGGGCAGCCTGGGGCCTCACAACTCCCCCATGAATTATGCATCCCTGTGGGCTGTTCCACTTTTCTTCCCCCTTAGCCATAATGATGGCAACTTTCATATCCCCTTTCTATTCAGAAACCATATGGGGGCCAATGTGCAGAATAAAAAGAAGAGAAATCTCACAAGCATGGCTCTGTGGACAGAGGCTTTGCAACCCCAGACTCGTGAAGCAACCACCACAGTAGATGCAGTGACTCCTCGACCTGTGCTTGGCAGGAGGGGCGAGGCCAGAAGCTGGCCCTGTAGCCTGAGCAAGTCACTTGCCCTGCTGGTGGAGTGGCACTTCAGATCCCTGCCCTGCAGGCTTGTTGGGGGGCGAGTAAACAGTGAGCCCAAGCTCCAGGAGAGGCCACCTGGAAAGTCCTTATTGTTGGACTGAGCCTATGGAAATGCAGTGTACCAGGGAGCCTCAGGTACACTGGCTGTACCAGTGATTAGAGGCTCTGACTGGCAGTTTTACCTGTGTTTAATTAACAGAAATAGGAAAGGGGGCCGTGGTCACTTGTGGGCCTTCCTAGAGTCTATTAGTAAGGAGGAATGTCTGGGGGTGCTCAGACACCAGTGGTGAGCAGTGGGCTGGCATCCACTCAAGTGCTGCACTCACAGGGTGGGCCCACCTGCACTTCTGTCTGGCTTCACAGGGTCTGTCCAGAAGCCCCCTAAAGAAATGGCCCTGTCACTGCCTTACACTGCCACTGCGTTCTCAAAGCACTCCAGCTTGCAGCAGGAGGCCCCTGCTCAACAACCTTGGGCAGCTGGCAGAGAGCTAGGAAGCCAGGGCCTCCTCCAAGAAGAAACGAGCCACTACTCTTCTAGGAAACAATATCTGGAGTAAGATGGGCTTCAACTTTATATAGGACAAATGCCTAGGCAGGGTGGCCCTGGCGTTTGGAGGAGTTGGTGTGAGCGCTTCGTATTTTGATGAGGAAAGAGCCCAGCCAGTGGAATGACAGCCAGGAGGCACCCTCTGCACAAACACCAAGGCAGGGCCCAGCCAGTCAGCCTCCTGGAGGACCTGTGTGCTCTTTGTGGGGAGGGTGGGGCAATGGTTCTCTTTGCTAGGTCAGCATTGGAATCATCTGAGCTGCTTTTTAAAAATTACTGTGGAATTGGCCAGATGCAGTGGCTCATGCCTGTAATCCGAGCACTTTGGGAGGCAGAGGCAGGCGGCTTACAAGATCAGGAGATTGAGACCATCCTGGCTAACTTGGTAAACCCCGTCGCTACTAAAAACACAAAAAACTAGCCGGGCGAGGTGGCGGGCGCCTGTAGTCCCAGCTACTTGGGAGGCTGAGGCAGGAGAACGGAGTGAACCTGGGAAGGCGGAGCGTGCAATGAGCCGAGATCGCGCCACTGCACTCCAGCCTGGGCGACAGAGCGAGACTCCATCTCAAACAAACAAACACAAAAATTACTGTGGAATCAGAAACCACATACCCCATGTTCTCACTTGTAAGTGGGAGCTGAATGATGAGGACCCATGGGCGCAAAGAGAGTAGATACTAGGGCCTCCCAGAGGTTGGAGGGTAGAAGGAGGGAAAGGAGCAGAAAGAATAACTCCTGCAGACTAGGCTTATACCTGGGTGATGAAATAATCTGTGCACCAAACCCCCATGACATGAGTTTACCTATAAAACAAACCTGCACGCATACCCCTGAATCTAAAAAAAAAGTTTAAAAAGATATACAATTAAAAAGTCAATTCCTGTACTCAGCTTCACCCTGATTCCCTGCTCCCAGCACACACCTTCTCCATCAGAACCCCTAGGAGAGTCTCCCTCAGCCCCTGCCACCAGGCCGCAGAGCAGAAGGGCACAGCTGAGGCTCACTGGGCTGTCCTCTGCTCCTCAGGAAGCTGCCCTCATGCTCCAGGTGGAAATCAGGCCCCACCTATGTCTTGACTCAGTTCAGAGTCAAGGGAAACTTAAAAGAGAGATTCAGGGGACAGTGTTCTCTGTCGATCCACATCAGCCTTGCCTCGTCCTTGTCCGCTAGTGAGAAGTCTAGGAATACAAAGAAAAACACGCCCGGGCTATGCCTTCTGAGAGTCTCCAGTCCATCGTCAGAACACACTGACAGTGCATGGTGACAACAGGCCCAGTTCTGCACGTGGCTTCCAGGCAGGCAGTCCCTACAGGCAGTCCCTGCGAAGTCCCCAGTCCCATCCTTTGTCCCTACCATCCAGGCACTCACATCCCAGTGATCTTAGAAATACTGCTTTCTGTAGGATTTCTTCTGCAACTGAATGACCCAAGAGCCCCGTACTTGGCATTATTATCTTCCTGTTCTTAGCAAGCATTTCCTTGGCCGGGCCACCCTTCCTGGGAGGCTGTGTACTTGGAGCAGTAACGATGGCTCAAACAACATCAGCAACTGCAGCTGCCTCCTGGGGAGGGCCTGCACCTGCCAGGCATCATCCCACATCCCTGGACACCCCAGGATGACTCCTTTATTAATCTTTTCTCCTGTCCTGTCCTGCTGGTTCTCTCTTGCAGAGCGACTACTCGAGCGACACAGAGAGTGAGGACAATTTCCTCATGATGCCCCCGCGGGACCACCTGGGCCTCAGTGTCTTCTCCATGCTCTGCTGCTTCTGGCCTCTGGGCATCGCAGCCTTCTACTTGTCCCATGAGGTAAGGCCTCCTCGGTCTGTCGCACGTGGTGTGCAGGTGTTGACAGGGCAGGGGTGAGGGCGACAATCCCAGCTGAGGAAGAGGGGAAGCGAGGAAGCCCAGACAGCTCCTGCTACAGCTGGGTCAGCCCTTGCCCAGTTGGAGGATAGGCTGGGAGGAGTCAGAGTCAGGGCGCCCTGGGGGCCGGGTGGAGGCATTCGGGCTGCCTCACCGCAGATGCTGCTGCGTCCTCGCAGAGGCGGGACTGCCTTCTGAAGAGGCTGCACGACCGAAGCGAGTGTCTGCTGGGTAGAAGGCACATGGCCTTTGGGAGGCTGTCCTTCATTTAGGTGCTGGGGTTGTGTGCGTGGGGTGACCCCAGTGCCGGGAAACACCAGGCCCAGGTGGGCTACATTTAACTTAATGAGAGAGGAGAAAAGAAGGGTTTTGATTTCCTTGCTAAAGAATCCTTCCTGTAAAATAGATTCCAGTTCCACAGCAGCCCCCGTGTACCTGCCCCAAGTGAACGCCCTGCTTGTGGAAATGGCACATCTCAGTATGACATCTGCCGTTCCTCCCCAACATAAGGCTTCTAAAGGTTTCGATTCCCAGCCTTTTTCACTACAGAGCATCCTGTGCCCCTTATGCAACCTACATTTTGAAAATATTGGAAATATTTTTCTCTAGCAAGTGCAGAGTATTCATTCAGAAATCAGCTATATTCACATTTTTATTAATCAGAGAAAGACATTTCTACTTGCCAATTACAGAGTGAGCTGACGGCATTACCATGGCCCGCTGCTATCTGCCCAACCAAAACAGGGAGAAAGGGCACTCCTCTGCTGGCCCGGGGTGGGGGTGGTGCCGGGCGCCCGTGGGGTGTTTTCAGGGAGGGCTGAAGATGCCTCGAAGGTACAGAGGGTCCCTCTCCAGCTTCTAGGGTTCGGGACCAGGGCTGCACACAACGGAGCCTGGCAGGTTCTTCGTCTGAAACAGATTGCCTGGCTGAGCCCAGCAGTTGCTTCTTGATGGCTTCTGTATTGGTTGGGTTTGTTGGACGAGTGAGAGGAGAATCCGCCCTGGCCTTATGGGGTTTCTGTTTTCCCCTGCACATCTCGAGTGGTGACTGGCCCCTCTTTCTGACATCCAAGGAGGAGCAGGGGAGAGTGGTGGGTGGCCTGTGGTCCTCCTGAGGGCAAGTGCTTCCTGACAGGGCACGAGAAGTTGGGCAGCCTTTGCAGGCAGGGGTGTAGCCGGAGGGGCACAGTGCGGAAATCTTTATCTGCTGGGGCTAGGCTGAGCAGTTGTTCTAGATCCAGCTTTGATCTTGAGGGTCTGTCCGAGCTTCTCTTGTGACTTCGTCCAACGAATGCCACAGAACCCCTTCTCCATCAGCACAAGCATGGGATGGGGAGCCTGACTCCTGGGTCTGGCAGGGCCTGGTGGCTGTGGAGTGGAGGCAGACATGAGTGAACCCTGCTGCAGGATGAGGTCCCAGACTGGGACACACAGGAGCTGGAGAAATGGGTGTGGGCACAGGCCCATGGTGGGCAGAGCCTGCCGTGCCACATAAACTGCACCCTGATGCTGCCAATAGATAAGAGCAGTCTTGCAAGGGGACAGATTGGGCCCAGGAGCTGGACAGGTGACATCAAACGCAACCCCGAAGCCTCCTTTGTACACCCCAGCCCTGCGTCATCTCCATATGGGGAAGAATAGGGACACACCCACCTTCATGGGGCCCAGCCGCTGAGACATCCATGTAAAAGTGCCACAGAGTGCTGGGTGGATGGAAGTCCTGGAGAGATGGCAAGGGGCCGCAGGGAGAGGCTGCTACATGGCCAGAGGAGAGACCAGTCCTTTGTGGTGTCCGTGGTCTCTGCTGCTCTGTGTGTTCGGATTGAAGCCCCAGTCTCTGGTGCAGGGCAAGGTATGGACAGCATCTCTATTCAAAAGATCATCATTATAATAAAGAGCAAGGCTACAACTGCAGAGACTGTGTCTAGAGTCTTTCTCAGAAAGTAATTTTATTCTGAACACAGTAAGAGCCTCTCAGGCTTGGGTCTGAGAACTCATGGTGTTTGATACGTTAGACAGTGAAGAGGATTTCTATTACTTGTTTAGCTGCAAATGGGAAATGCAGTTTCTATAGCGGCTTCTGATCACTTTTTTGGAGATGAAGTGGAAACATTTTGGGCAGTGGATGTAGGTGTTGCCTTCACTATGGGTGTAGAGAGGAGCTTTCAGGGCCATTGGCTGCACCCTCCCTTTTCATTGCGCTTTGAGAATGGATTTCCCTGTGGTAGAACCACAACAGAGAAGAGGTGCTGACACTTTTATAAAGATACCTGTGGAGGTGAGTCCCCTTTGCAGGGCCTGTATCCGCATCCCGTTCCAATCAGAACTCCCTTCCCAGGCAGCTCCCCTTAGTCTGCAGTGGTGGTTCCGGGTGCTGCTGCAGATCCTGGAAACAAGCAGCCCTGCACAGGATGCCTCAGCCGGCTACCAGGCTGCTGAGCATTCCGTTTGCAGCCCACACTGCAGATGTGTGGTCTCCAGCAGGCCATCGTGGGGAAGCCAGCAGCTGCCAAGGAGAGAGAGTGTGGCACAGAATAGAACAGATGCAATCTGAGAATCCTTGCACTAAATTAAATCAGTGCTTTCCTAAGCGAGGCCACCTGGGAGTGCGAAGCCCAGGACTGGAGAGAGGGAAGCCCGTAACCCTCTCTGCCGCAGTGGCCAGCACCTCCTGCCGCCTTGTTGGGTCAAGGGGATGATGCACCTGGGCGAAGAGCATGTTGGTGGAGCCGAGGCTCTCCAGGCCCACAGTGCCATTAACGAGGAAATCTTTGACATCTAAGTGTGACTTTGGGTTTTCTTTCCATTTTATCTCAGATCATATCACAGTGTACTCTGACAGTCAGGCTGTATCTGCTCATTGTCAAAATAACTGTTCAAAATAACTGTGAAGTCAAAGGAACATGCCAAGCCATTACAGAAAAACAAAACAACATCTTATGGTAGTTTGATTAAACTGGGCAGTGGAGAAAATGAGGGAAGCCATCTCTAGAATTATGCGCCTCCGATATGTTGTTCTGTCCTGTTGTAGTCTGGTCCCATTTAGCAGGCAGCTCTCCCATGCCTCTGTTTCCTGACGCATACAATGATGTTAACATGATTTCCAGGGTGTGCGGTTAGCTGAGGGTTAGAGATGTAAGTCCAGTGAAAGTCCCCAGGAGGCACCTGCAGAGCAACTGCTGCTGGTCGTGCCCTACTAGAAACCTGAGTTCCCCAGGTGCTGGGGGTCCAGGGGCCAAGGGATGCCTGGAAAGACACAGACACAGCTTTCCCAGGAGATTTTGCTGATTCTAAAAATATGTTCATGAACTAGCATAATAGTAGTAATCCAAGTGTTGTTAGTGAGGTGGGTAACATTGGCTGACCACCTACTGTGCGCCAGCTTCAGCATTGTGGCCATGCATCCTTGCTTCCAGGGTGTGGTCCTGGACCCCCTACGCACTTGCTAGAAATGCACACTGTCTGTTCCACCACAGACCTGCTCAGTCAGAGTCTCTGGGGCAAAGCCCAGGAATCTGCATTTTGAGGAGGCCTCCAGCTCCTCGTGGATGCTGTTGCTGTCACCTGGGAGGGGCCGTGGTGACCTGTGCTGCAGTCATGGCTGGGAATCTAATAAGCAGTGGGAAGCTGCAGGATGTCTTTTGGAAAAAATGACCCCCAGGCTTTGGTTGTGGTGTGAAAGGAAGAGGGAAGGGAGGGATGCCCTGGGTTCTGATGTTGTTCGGGTGTGAGTAGTGCTGTCTTACATGCATGATCTCATAGGAGCTCCATGACATGGGTGCTGAAATCAGGGTTCAGTGAGGTTGAGTGATTAGCCTAAAGCCAACATTGGTGAGCAGTCAGCCGGAGCTAGCAGGATGTGTGGGCTTCGAGGCACCTGCCTTCTCTGGGGGAGGCATCTGGCTTATCCCTGAGCTGTGGGGTTGGGGTGGGTGGGCAGATGAGGGCAGCATGTTGTCTACAACTTTGTTTTGCCCAACAATGTTCCATCCGGTCCCCATTGCAAGCACACTTTGTAAACCAGTTCATACAGAGGAGGGTGTGGGTGTGTGTGATTATGGTGGTGTGGCTTCATCTAGGAACTGACATTTGTGAATGATACTGAGGATAGACATGAATCCCATAAGTGGCTGAGTGGCTGCTGTCAGCTAGTTAATGCACACACTTTATCTTATTTAATCTTTGCAGTGAGTCCGGAAGGTGGAAAATTATTACCTCCAGTTTACAGATGAACACAACTGAAGTTTCAAGGGATTTAATAAGTAACAGATATCACAGAGGTAGCAAGTATGGGCACATGAGGGAAATATTAATATTTCTAACCCTTAAAGCTATATTTTTTGCAATATAGCTTTGACTTTTATCTTTTCGCAAACGAAAATAGAACCACAGTCCTTGCTTCTAAATTCACCATCCCCCCCACCCTGTTTGGAAAGGCTGGCAGGGGAGGAAAGCCTGTCTGAGCATGGCGTGGCATTGGTCCTCATGGCACTTCACTCCATCCCATGCGATGCGGGCAGCCAGGGACTGAAGCCAGAGCCCTGCCCCAAAGAGGGCACTGGGCCTGGACCTGCGCAGGGCAGGCCCCAGGGTTCCTGTGTTGACTCTGCTGGCAGACGTCTTTGCATCCAAGCATTTATTATGTCTTGATCTAATTTCATTTCATAAAATGTTTCTTTCCTTTACTAACTGCAACATTATAACAATAATTAAATGAGAAAAGGGTATTAGGAAGCAGATTATGAATTTTATGAATAGTACCAGCAAAGGGAATTGGGCAAATTAGGGGAAAAAAGAGAATCTTTTTATGGTACTGAAAATCTAGAACAAGAGTGCAACCTAGCTAGTAGCAAAGCCCCTTGGAATCCATTCATTTACCCACTGATAAGTGAACACCTCCCACGTGTTCAGTAAGTGCCGCGCATGCAGCAGTGAACAGAGCAAACCAAATCCCTCTTCTCAGAGCTAACGTGCTTGTCGCCTGCCTCTCTTCCTTGCAACGTCAGCTTTACTTTTTACTCACTGGCTATTAGCTGCGGATGGACATGGGGAGTGTGGAGCTGGGAGAAACGTTTTAAACAGGGTGGCCGTGGCGGGGCTCGCGGAAAGGATGGTGTCTTATGATGAAGCCTTGGGCTGAGCTAGGGGGAGCCCTTGGGGAGGAGCTTCCAGACAGAGGCCTGCAGTGCCGAGGCCCTGGGGGGCACACGTGGGGCAGGTGGGGCCGGCTGGCCGAGCGGGGAGTCGCGGGTGTGGAGCGAGGAATGGGGGTAGGGGGTAACTAACAAGGCGGGACCAACATGGGCAGACCCCGAGACTCTTTAGGCTGTGACTGAGCGGGGCTTCCACTTTGGGATAAGAAGTCTCCGGGGCTTGAGTGGAGGAGAAGCCCCTATGGTCACATGCTCCCAGGAGCCTTCAGAGGACAGAGCGGAGTGGGAGGCGCAGGGCGGCGGCAGCTGTCACCCTGAGACCTGCGCTGCAGGGGTGGCTGGCAATTTCATAAGCAGTGGGGAGCTGCGGGGTGTCTTCTGGATGAATGACCCCTGGGCTTGGGTTGCAGTGTGAAAGGAAGAGGGAAGGGAGGGATGCCCTGGACCAGGGGTTTCCTGCAGACGGGTAGGCAGCACCTGCAGCGGGGCCTCTCAAGTCCCAGAGCTGTCGGCCTCTGCATGGAGGCACTGAACCACGGGGGCTCCAGGGAGACGTCTGGGCCGAGGGTAGGAGTGTGAGTCCTGAGCTGGGGGTCAAGTACCGGCCCGGTGATGAGGGGCCCGTGGGAGCATTGACCACTGATGAACAGCTTCAGGCGTGCAAGGAGGGACAGCCCCAGGAGCAGACTCCACAGCGAAAGGAAGGGAACCATCCAGCGAAGCAGAGCTGCACTGCTGGGACTTGGATCAGCAGGCACACCAGAGGGGCGCGGAGGGACTTGTGGGTGCTGGGGACATTCCCTTTCCTGACCTGGGTGCTGGCTGTATGTTTGTGGAAACTCTTTGAGCTTTATTTACACTTTGTGTGTGTGTGTGTACACATTTCCGTTTTCCCTAAGAATACTATACTTCAATTAAAACATTTAGAAAATGCACGTATTTGGGAGGCCTAGGGAGAGGAACTGCTTGAGGCCAATGGGTTCAAAGCCAGCCTGTGCAACAGAACCCATGTATACAAAAATTTAAAAATTAACTGAGCGTGGTGGCTCGTGCCTGTGGTCACAGCTACTCATGAGGCTGAGGTGGGAAGATCACTTGAGCCCAGGAGTTCAAGGCTGCTGTGATCTATGATCCCACCACTGCACTCAAGCCTGAGTGACAGAATGGGACCTTGTTTGTAAATATACATATGGATATGCAAAGAGAGAAATTGGACATAGTATATCTAGTTATCTTTTTTTGAAGAGTTTTGCTGTAAACAGAGAGTGAGAAATGGGGTGCTATTTAATGAGGTCATGTCAAGAGTGTTCTGTTTTGTTTTGTTTTGCTTTTAAGTGGGAGAAATGATAGCATACTTGTTCATGATGAAAATGACCCAAAAGAGAGAAAAATAAATGTTGTGAAATACGGTGGGAAGGAGAATGGGGGGACAGTTAGGGGAGCAATAAAAAAACCCTGTGCACCAAGCACCTTGCACATACATGGCATTACACACTTCTTGGGGCAGATGCACATGAGGCATTAGGCTATGAGAGTCATATACCTGTTCCCAGGTCACGCTTCCAAGGGTAGAGCCAGGATTCGGTGCCCCCACCATCACTGCCCACTTCTGGGTCAGTGATAAGTGATTACTGTACTTAGTGACAGATTCCACCAAATACTGCCCAAGTGTTAGAGGAAATCACAGTCTTGCTTTTAACATTGCAAATACCCACATAGGGAAGAGTTATAGGAGTCTGATATCCTTGCCTCTTGTTTTCAGTAAAATAGCAGCCCTGCTTGTAGGTCCCGGGGATATGTCTGTCCTTCTCCCTCTGACTCCACTAAAACTGGATTATATTAAATTATGGGAGAGAACCAAGCAATCTTGGGTAATGATATGTACTAAAGGTACTTATTTTTTCTCTTGAATTTGATGCTCTCCAGCAGAGTAGAAATATAAGTCAAGTACAGGCTGTTCTTTCTCCTCTGAATAAGATGCTCTGCAAATTCTGCAAAGGTGGAGGGAACAATTGCGGGATTTGGATATGAAAACTTATCACTCAAGTAAGCCCTTGTAGGACATTAAGGGACACAACATCATCATCGTTCCAACAGGAATGAAGTGTTTCCCTTCTCAATCTTACTCTGAATATTAATTCTAATTCTTTATGGCTGGTGTGTAGGATGCAATGTTTTCTGTCACTTTCCCAGAAAGAGACTAAACCTTCCTGTAACCACCCTCAAGACATTGCTCAGAGAGTGTGGGGACACGTGTTCCTCCCAGAGATCCAAACAATGCCAGGAGTTGCAATTTGCTTTCTTAGTTGTGTTCTTGAGCTGCCAGGCTGTTGATGAACTAATCAACAAGGCCATCATAATCAGACTTGGATGATTTGCCCCCACTTTCTAGGTTTTTAAAATCAATTATTTAATTTTTGAGTCAGGGTATCACTCTGCTGCCCAGGCTGGAGTGCCGTGGTACGATCCTGGCTCACTGCATCCTCAGCCTCCTGAACTCAAGCTATTCTCACACCTCAGCCTCCCAAGTAGCTGGGAATACAGGTGCCTGTCACCACACCTGGCTAATTTTAGTATTTTGTAGAGATGGGGATCTCTCTTTGTTTTCCAGGCTGGTCTCAAACTCCTGGGCTCAAATGATTCTCCTGCTTCAGCCTCCCAAAGTGCTGAGATTACAGGTGTGAGCCACTGCTCTGTGGCCCCCAGTTTTTAATATGAAAAGAACAAGCTGATTTGCCCAAGGAAAGAGTTGAGGTCAGTAAGAGCATCTGAAAGTAGGGAGAAATCAGGAAATCCTGAGGACTTCAGCTCATTGTCCACACCTCTGGCCCCTGCTGCTGCTGGAAAACTCAGTTTGTCTTTCTTTAAAGTTAAAGGGTACATGTGGAGGTTTGTTACACAGGTCAATTGCATGTCATGGGAGTTTGATGTACAGATTATTTCATCACCCAGGTAATAAGCATCACCCAGGTAAATACCTGATACATAATTTTTGGATCCTCTCCCTCCTCCTATCCTCCTTCCTCAAGTCGGCCCCGTTGTCTTGTTGCTCCTTTTCTTTGTGTTCATGTGTTCTCAATGTTTAGGTTCCACTTGTAAGTCAGAACATGCAGTATTTGGTTTTCTGTTCCTGTGTCAGTTCATTTAGGATTATGGCCTCCAGCTCCATTCATGTTGCTGCGAAGGACATGATCTCCTTTTGTTTGTAGCTATGTAGTATTTCATGGTATATATGTACCACATTTTCTTTATCCAGTCTACCACTCACAGGCATTTAGTTGGTTCCATGTCTTTGCTATTGGGAATAGTACTGTGATGAACATATGCACACATACGTCTTTATAGTGGAATGATTTATATTCCTTTGGGTATATACCCAGTGATGGGATTGCTGAGTCAAATGGTAATTCTCTTTTAAGTTATTTGAGAAATTGCCACACTGCTTTCCAAAATGGCTGAACTACTTTACACTCCCACCAGCAATGTAAAAGCCTTCCCTTTTCTCCACAACCTTGCTAGCGTCTGTTATTTTTTGACATTTTAATAATAGCCGTTTTGACTGTGTGAGAGTTTCTCATTGTGCTTTTGATTCATATTTCTCTACTGATTAGTGATGTTGAACATTTTTTTCCTATGGTGGTTGGCTGCCTGTATGTTTTCTTTTGGAAAAAATCTGTCATGTCCTTTGCCCACTTTTTAATGGAGTTCTTCCTTGCTTGTTAATTTGTTTAAGTTCTTTATGGATTCTGGATATTAGACCTTTGTTGGATGAATAGTTTGCAAATATTTTATCCCATTCTGTAGGTTGTTTACTCTGTTGAACATTTCTTTTGCTGTGCAGAAGCTCTTTAGTTTAATTGGTACAGTTTATCAATTTTTGGTTTGTTTCTATTGTTTTTGATGTCTCCACTGTGAAATCTTTGCCAAGGCCTATGTCCAGGATGCTATTTCCTAGGTTATCTTCCAGGGTTTTTATAATTGTAGATTTCACATTTAAGTCTTTACTCCATCTTGAATTCATTTGTGTATACAGTGTAAGGAAGGGATACAGCTTCCACTTTCTGCATATGGCTAGCCAGTTATCCTATCACCATTTATTGAATAGGGAGTTCTTCCTCCATTGTTTGTTGTTGTCGACTTTGTCGAAGATCAGGTGTATGGCTTTATTTCTGGGTTCTCTATTCTGTTTCATTGGTCTATATGTCTGTTTTTGTGCTAGTACCATGCTGTTTTGGTTATTGTAGCCTTCTAATATGGTTTGAAGTCAGGTAACATGATGCCTCCAGCTTTATTCTTTCCACTTAGGATTACCTTGGCTATTTGAGCTCTTTTTTGGTTCCACATGAGTTATAAAATAACTTTTTTCTGATTCTGTGAAAAATGTCATTGGTAACTTGATAGGAATAGTGCTAGATCTTTAAGTGCTTTAGGCAGTACGGCCCTTTTAACAATATTGATTCTTCCTATCCATGAGCAGGAAATATTTTTTTGGTTGACTGTGTCATCTCTGATTTCTTTGAGCAGCATTTTATAATTCTCATCGTAGAGATCTTTTGCCTCCCTGTTAGCTGTATTCCTAAGTATTTTATTCCATTTGTGGCTATTGTGAATGGAATTGCTTTCGTGAATCTTGGGTGTTGTTGGTATATAGGAATGCTACTGATTTTTGCACAACTTTGCCGAAGTTGTTTATCAGATCTAGGAGCTTTCGGGTAGAAACTATGGGGTTTTCTAGGTATAGAATCATATGATCTGCCAACAGAGATAGTTTCACTTCTCTTTCTATTTGGATGCCTTTTATTTCTTTCTCTTGACTGATTGTTCTGGCTAGGACTTCCAGTACTTTGTCGAACAGGAGTGGTGAGAGTGGACGTCCTTGTCTTGTTCCAGTTCTCAAAGGGATTGCTTCCAACTTTTGCCATTCAGTATGAAATTGGCTTTGGGTTTGTGATAAATGGCTCTTATTATTTTGAGTATGCTCCTTCAATGCCTAGTTTATTAATGGTTTTTAACATGAAAGGATGCTGAACTTTATCAAAAGTCTTTTCTGCATCTATTGAGATGATCATGTGGTTTTTGTTTTTATTTCTCTTTATGTAATGAATTACATTTATTTGTTTGCATATGTTGAACCAACCTTGCATCCCAGGGATAAAACCCACTTGATTGTGGTGGATTAGCTTTTTAATGTGCTTCTGGTTTTGCTGAAAATTTTACATCTATGTTTATTTAGTATATTGGCCTGAAGTTTTCTTTTTCTGTTAAGACTTTGCCAGGTTTTGGTATCGGGATGATACTGATCTTATAGGATGTGTTAGGTAGAAGTCCCTCCTCCTCAACTTTTTTGAAATAGTTTCAGTAGGAATGATACCAGCTCTTCTTTATACATCTGGTGGAATTCGGCCGTGAAGTCATGTGGTCCTGGGCTTTTTCTGGTTGGTAGGCTTTCTATTTCTGATTCAATTTTGGAACTGATTATTGGCCTTTTCAGGTGTTCAGTTTCTTCCTGGTTCAATCTTGGGAGATGTTGTGTTTCCAGAAATGTATCCATTTCTTCTAAGTGTTACAGATGGTGTGCATAGAAGTGTTCCTGGTAGTCTCTGAGGGTTTTTGTATTTGTGATTGTGTTTATTTGGATCTTCTCTCCTTTCTTCTTCATTAGTCTAGCTAGTTGTCTATCAAGCTTATTTATTCTTTCAAAGAACAAACTTCTGGATTTGTTTATCTCTTGTATGGTTTTTCACTCCTCAGTTTTCTTCAGTTCACCTCTGATTCTGCTTACTTCTTGTCTTCTGTTAGCTTTGGGGTTGGTGCGCTCTTGTTTCTCTAGTTCTTCTAGGTGTAATGTTAAGTTGTTAACTTGAGATCTAACTTTTTGATGTGGGCATTTAGCACCATAAGCTTCCCTCTTTAGGTGGGGGAGACTTCCCACTGCTTTAGCTGTGTCCCAGAGATTCTGATATATTGTATCTTTGTTCTCATTAGTTTCAAAGAATTCCTTGATTTCTGCCCTAATTTTATTGTTTACCCAAAAGTCATTCAGGAGCAGATTGCTTAATTTCCATATAAGTGTATGGTTTTGAGTGATTTTCTTTATATTGATTTTTTTAAAACAATTCCGATTTTTAATGTGTATTTATGTGTTTATTTTGCCAATTACTCATTTAAGAGATAATTAAATGTGAAGTCTCTAAACCTTTTTTTTCTTTTGAGCTGGAGTCTCACTCTGTCACCCAGACTGGAGTACAATGGTGTGATCTCGGCTCACTGCAACCTTCCTCTCCCGGGTTCAAGCAATTCTATTGTCTCAGCCTCCCAAGTAGCTGGGACTACAGGCGCCCGCCACCATGCCTGGCTAATTTTTGTATTTTTAGTAGAGATAGAGTTTCGCCATGTTGGCTAGGCTAGTCTCGAACTCCTGACCTCAATTAATCTGACCGCCTCGGCCTCCCAAACTGCTGGAATTACAGGTGTGAGCCACCGGGCCTGGCCTCCAAACCTTTTCTTACACTCCTCACTCATGGTGTTTTACCTACAGGTTGTTTCTCATCCTCACCCCACTTGGAGCCCTTCCCCTGCACTCAGAATTCTTGAGCAGTCAGTGCCGGGACATATAAGCTCTGCATCCTCAATCTCCCCCAGTCCCTTTCAGATTGATTCATTAGCCATCGACTGGACACCTGCCACGTTCGCATGTTTAGTCTCATTGGATTCAATGGATATCACTGGTCACAAAGCATCCTCCTTGCTCAGACATTTGCAGCCTGTGCAGATGGTAAAAGGGGGCACAACCCTTGCTGCTGGGACACAAAGAGCCTCTGAGTGCTGAGGAGCGGGGAATGCAGTACCCTGGGTGTGCTGGAGGCCGTCTCACCCTGTCCTCCCCTGGGAGTCCATGGACAGATTTCTCTTTGAATTCCCTCCTCCTTCCTTCACCTCGTGTCCTTTTTCCATGGTCCTCTTCCAGAACACATTTGGAAGAACTGCCCCAGAAGCTCTCCCCAGGAGACAGATAACGGATGTCCATTGTCCATTTGTCGGCACATAAAAGTGCAGTTTGGGAGGGAAGAAATAGAGAGTGCAGAAGAGATTCTGGCTTTGTGTTATGGAAATGGCTGTGTGTACTTTCCCTTGTTCCTGCTCTAATTGATTTCAGGACACAGTTTGTTTCCCCATTGGCTGCCTTATCCCATCTTGTGTCTGTTTTCCAAAGAGCTAAAGATGTTAAAGAGTACAGCATTTCTTCCACTTTTTTCCTTGTTCTGGAAGGGATGCTAAGGCTGGGAGGTGGCTGCATTTACACAGACCCACTGAGTGAGTCTGTGGTGGATCAGGGCTAGAATTCTGGCCACTGTGTTTCCTGGAGGCTCTGAGATCCCTAACATGACAGCTATGTGATGCATTCAGTGTGGTGAGCCTTGGACAGAAATAGCTGAGTCCATCAACTCAACTGGGCTCCCTAGAACACAGAATCTGCAGCAAGGTTGGAGTTCTGTGGCCTTATCTGGAAGTGCGATTCCAGACCAGTGAACATGAGGGAAATGGAAAGGAGGTGTGGAAAGAGGTGGGGCAACATAGGGTAGTGCCTTCCCCTCTGGCCTCTGCTTCTTAGCAGGTCTCTGGGTAGGCTTTACTGAGACAGCAGAGGGCAACTGGAGAGGAAAGTAACAGTGTAGCTCCCAGTGTTAAAGTCTGCCCCACTAGGAATGAACCTCCCTACACTAACAAGTTCCAGACCGTGCTTCCTCCAGAGCTGCTGTGGAGGCCAGAATCTGGGAGCCTGGGCTAGAGTTCATCAAGCTGGTGGTGGTGGGAAGAGCCAGAGACCCCAGGCAGTAGACTGATGTGGCCTGCATAAAGTTAGCCATTGGAAAGGCCAGGGCAGAGCAAGCAATTTGTGAGCTTGAGAGACAGCAAGGCTGAGGGACACTGAGACACACGAGGTGAGTCTGATATTTCTCCCTCTGGAAGCAAAAGCACCAACTGAGAGTCACCTCAGCATGCAAGAATCAGAGCAGCACCTTAGCCCCTCCGTAGCCTTTGGTGCCCAGCACACCCAGGGTACTACATTTCCCCCTCCTCAGCATTCAGAGGCTCTTTGCATCCCGGCAGCAAAGGTTGTGCCCCCCTTTACCATCTGCACAGGCTGCAAATGCCTGAGCAAGGAGGATGCTTTGTGACCAGTGATATCCATTGAATCCAATGAGACTAAACATGCGAACATGGCAGATGTCCAGTCGATGGCCAATGAATCAATCTGAAAGGGACTGAGGGAGATTGAGGATGCGGAAAGCATAGAAGACTGCCTTTCCTCCTAGGACTCAAGGAGGTCAAAACTGCAACATAGAGATGCATTCTGGTCCACACCACCTCACATCAAATGACAATTTGGGTTATGTAATAAGCTGACATCAATCCGTTTTTCAGAGTGCAACCTGTGTTAGCCAAATTCAAACCCACATTAAAGAGGGTAATTCTCACCAGGACAGCCCTGTTTTGAGTACAGCAGAGACCTGCTTGAGTGTCAACAGCAAATCTTCCCTGGCCACAGTTCCAGTTCTCTGTTGAGCCAAGAACTGTGCTGCTGCAGACAGGCACTGTGCAGGGTATGGAGTGGAGGGCTTACTGCCACGCACTCACGAAACAAGAATGGCAGCAAGGGCAAAGCACTTTAGATGCACAATTGCACCTAATTCCCACAGCAGCCCCGTGAAATTAATACTAGTATTATCCCCATTTTACAGACAATAAATTTTATAAATTGGAATCCATGTCTGTACAAATCAGGATCTGTGCTGTTTTAAAATCTTTCAGATATACCCAGAGCCACTGTTTCACAGCAAGTTTACAGTGACTTTTATTTCATGTTCAAGAGACTCCTGAAATAGGCACATTCTATTGTACCTAGCAAGTCAGGAAGTCAGCGCCCAGCAAGGCTGTTTAAGGTGTTCAGGATCACACAGCAGGTTGGCTGCACGCCAGGACTGGGGCCCACAGTGGGTGAAACTGTGAGGAAATCCACAAGCACCTCTAGGTGCTCAGGATTGGCTCCTACAGATTCTAGTCCAATCTCATTCATGACCTCATTTGCTTTTCAGTTTAACACTGCTTGGTTTTGGTTTACTACTTTTCCCATGGAAACATTTTTTCGTTATGTCTTATCAGTTATTCTCCACTTATCCCATCAACAAAGGGTCAGTTTTGTGATTTTAAAATATACACTATGTAGACCTTTATCTTTCATCATATGCTAAAATCAACTCACAATGAGTTTAATACTTAAACATAAGACCAAAAACTATAAAACTACTAACAAAAACCTAGGGAAATCTCTCCTAGATATTGGTCTAGGTGAAAAATTAATAGCTAGGACCTCAAAAGCACAGGCAACCAAAACAAAAATAGACAAACAGGACTTAATTAAACAAAAAAGCTTCTGCACAGCAAAAGAAATAATCGATAGACAGCTTGCAAAATGGAAGAAATATTTGCAAACTATACATCTCACAAGGGATAATATCCAGAATATACAAGAAATTCAAACAACAGGAAGAAAACGCTACAAATAATCCCATTAAAAAGTGGGCAAAGGATTTGTATAAATTTCTCAAAATAAGACAAACTGCTAACAGATGTATGAAAAAATGCTGAACACCACTAATCATCAGAAAAATGCAAATCAAAATCCCAATGAGATGTCATCATCTTACCGCAGTCAGAATGGCTATTATTAAAAAGACAAAATAACAGATGTTGCTAAGTATGCAGAGAAATGGGAACTCTTATACGCTGTTGGTAAGAATGCAAACTAGTACAACCACTATAGAAAGCAGTATGGAGATTTCTCAAAAAATTAAAAATAGAATACCTTTGACCTAGCAATCCCACTACCGGGTATCTACCCAAAGAAAAAGAAATAACTATATCAAATAAATACCTACACTCTTATAGTTATTGAAGCACTGTTCACAATGGCAAAAATATGGAATCAACCCAAGTGCCCATCAGTGGACAAATGGATAAAGAAAATGTGGTATAGATACACAATGGAATATGATTTGGCCATAACAAAGAATGGAATAATGCCATTTTCAGCATCACGGGTGGAACTGGAGATTATTTGGGCACAAAAAGGCAAATACTACCTGCTTTCACTTATAAACATAAAAACTAAAAAGTCTGATCACATGGAGGCAGAGAGTGGAAAGATAGATAACAGAGACTGGAAAGGGTGAGTAGCTGGGGGAGGATGAAGTGAAGTGGGTTACAGGGTACAAATGTACAGTTAAGTGAAAGGAATGCATTCAATGGTTGGTAACAGTGTAGGGTGACTATAGTTAAACAAAGCTGTATTATAGTCAGAAGATGACACCTTAAATACTCTGACTTGATCACTACACATTGTATACATCTAACACAATTTCACAGGTATCTCATACATTTGTACAATTTTTTTTAAAGTTACGCTACAGTATACAGTCATTTGTCAGAAGAATCAAGTGATTTATTTCATATGTCTTCATCACAAAAAAATTGAGTTTTCCACATATGCAATATATTATTACACATTTTGGAAATTAGGAAAAGAAAAGAGACTGGAAGAAAATCACTCCATCTGTAGGCAATGGTTGGTTTTTCTCTTCTTTCCTGCATGTGTCTTTGTGTTTATTTATTTGTTTGTTTTAGCACCATTAATGTGAATGGGATTGTCAAACCTTTCCTAGTTTGAAAATAACAGTCAGAATAGAAGCATAATTGTATAGCTTAACAAATTATTTTAAAGCAAGTGGCCCAGTCACCATCACCCAGGTCAAGAATGTCCCTGGGACCCCCAGGGCAGAAGGACTGGCACCTTCCAGCCATCTTTCCTCCTTACCGCTCTCCTTCCTCCCCACCCAGTGACCACTGGAATGACCTCCACAGGACACGCTTTTCTTGCACATTTTTATTATTTTACCACCTAAGATTGAGTTCCTCAACCTTCATGTCTTCATCTTTTTTTTTTTTTTTTTTTTTTTTTTTTTTGAGGACGGAGTCATTGCTCCGCGCCCAGGCTGGAGTGCTGGGTGGGCGCGATCTTCCACTCATGCAAGGCTCCGCTCGTGGGTTCCACGCCCATTCTCCTGCCTCAGTCTCCCGTGTAGCTGGGACTACAGTCACCCGCACTGCGCCTGGGCTAATTTTTGTATTTTTAGTAGAGACCAGGGTTTCACCGTGTTAGTCAGGATGGTCTCGGATCTCCTGAGCCTCGTGATCGCCCGTCTCGGCCTCCCAAAAGTGCTGGGATTACAGGGCGTGAGCCACCTGCGCCCGCCTCTTCTTTTTTTTTATTTTTTATTTTTTATTTTTTATTTTTTACTTTTTTTGAGATGGAGTTTTGCTCTTGTCACCTGGACCAGAGTGCAATGGTGCAATGGCATGATCTTGGCTCACTGCAACGTCCGCCTCCCAGGTTCAAGCAATTCTCCTATCTCAGCCTCCTGAGTAGCTGGGATTACAGGTGCCCGCCACCACAACCAGCTAATTTTTATATTCTTAGAGACAGGGTTTCACCATGTTGGCCAGGCTGGTCTTGAACTCCTGACCTCAGGCTATCTGCCTGCCTCTGCCTCCCAAAGTACTGGGATTACAGGTGTGAGCCTCCATGCCCAGCACATGTCTTTGTCTTTCCTTACTGTACTTGCAAAAGCCACATTGCATCTGAGTGGCACTCTTATCTTGTCTCTGGTCTCAACAGAAAAATTTCCAACATTTCACTGTTAAGTAGGATCTTTAGATAACTCATTTTTAAATCATTAATGGATGTTGGATTTACCAAAAGCATTTTGCGCAAATGAAAAACAGTTATATGAATATTTTCCTTTAATCTACTAATATAAATTACATTGATTTGAAATGTTAAACCAACCTTGCATTCCTAAAATAAACCCTAATTGATCATAATTTGTATATGTTGCTGAATTTTTTGCTTCTGTTTTGCTTAACATTTTTGTGTTTCTGTTCATGAGAGAGATTGATGTGTATTATCCTTTGTGGTAATTTCATTAAGTTTTGATATCAATGTTTCTCCAGTTGTGAAGAGTTCCCTTTTTCTGTTCTCTGAACATTTATTTAAAACTGAAATTATCTATTTTTCAAATCTTTGGTGGCAGTCATTGGTGGAGCTCTTTGAGCCTGGATTTCTCATCATAGGAAGATTTTAAATTGGTGATTTATTTTCTTTAATACTGATATCTCTGATTAGGCTTTCTGTTGTTTCTCGTATTAGTTATGGCAAGTTACATTTTTCTAGGATTTTGTCAGTTTCATCAAAATAATCAATTTTAATAATATTTTAAAAACATGAATTTGGACTTTAAGAACTAAAGAGAAGATTATCTTTTCTAGGGATGGATGGACACAGAAAGAAATACTTCAAAATGACAATGTTATTGTTTTACACGGGTGATGTTTTACTGTAGAAATCCTTATATTCCACTACTTTGCTCCTCATTTCTTCCTAAATTTTTTATTGTCCAGCTTGAATGATACCCTTCTGCCTAAAGAACATCCTTTAGAATTTCCTTTAGAATGGCTTTTCTTCTGGTGAACACTCTCTGTTTTGTGTCGTTGGAAATGTCTTTTTATCACATTTATTCTTGCAGGTGTATGTTCATTGGGTATAGAATTCTGCTCCACAGTTTCCTCTGTAGTTGTTAGTTGTGTCTCAACTCCTGCCAAACCCATTCGCTGAGTTATAATGTTGTTGTTGTTGTTGTTGTTTTTTGTAATTTTCCAGTTCTATAATTCCCATGTGTCTTCTTTTTCAGATCACCTACAACCCTTCTTGTATATTTCAATCACCTGCCAACACTTCCCAGTTTCGTTCTATTTCCTGGAACATAGTAAGCAGAGGTATTTTAGTCTATGCCTGATCATTATGATACCTGGGATCCCTGTGAGTCTGGATGTTTGTTGTTTTTCCTTGTTCTTCACTCATGGTATATTTTCTCAGATGTTACTGATTTTATGCTGCTCATTATTTTTGACAAAGTATTCATAGTAATATTTTGAAGATTAGGAAGATGACACCTTTCTTCAGATAGGTTATTTCTTTGCTTTTTTCCAGGACATAGGGCACAAAAAATTCAAGACCATCTTAGTCCACACTCAAGCTCTGAGGTGAAGCAGAGCTGGGCTGTAGCCCATGAGGGGCTGGTGTACTTTCATTTCACCTTTTCTCCCACAGCTTAGCTCTTTGGTGCTCCATCCTATGGCTGGTTTACAGGATCTCCCTCTTTGCTGGGCTCTGAACCCCAACTTGGATTCCCACCATCGCACAAAGTAACCCAAAACTCACCCTCTCAGACACCTCTTATGGTCAGCAAACATCCCTAGGGCATATGTGTCCCCATGTGACTGGTCCACCCTTCTGAATTATTGTCCTCTCTCTGGTCTTGACTGGATAATCCCTCATCTTATCTCTTTAATGCTTTACAAAAGATTTTCTTTGATGTTTCTTTAATGTTTTTTAGCTGTCTTCTGTAGAAGGGTTACTAGTCTGGCATTATTAGAAGCAGAAATCTACATTTCTGTTTCCTTAATTGTTTGTACAGAGAATATATTATTTTTTATAACAGCAATATTTTAAATTACAAAATTGGAAGCTTGGTTTACGGACCTAGATTATCTGTCACTTGAATTCCCATTTCTTCTGGTGCTGACTGAAATTCGAACTGGCTCTTTGCACTGCATGAGTAACCAACACAATGCTATCAAGGCTAATGAGGAGTGTAAGGACATGGGAAGAAGCCCATACAGCTCACTCCAATGCAAATGAAGAAACAATCTTTATTTAAATGCTACAAAGAGCCACTGGGGGTGGAATCTGCCACATTGTAGATGCTCACTTAAATACCGGTTGTGTTTGTGTCTGATGCAAAGATGTGCACACCTGTGTTCTGCTTGGGCATTTCATAAAGATGAACCATGTAGTTTATAAATGCAGCATTACCAAAGAGTGTCCAGAGTTGGGAGAGATTGTCCAGGGCTAAGATCAAATCATGCTGCCACATCCTGTGAGCACATGCCTTTGGCAGGACTGTGGACAAGTTTCCCTAACCCATGGGGACTTCTGGGGGAAGCTTCATTCCTAGTCCTCCAAGCTCTGCCACTGAGCAGGGAAGTGAGGGCTGGAGGTGCCCATAGGTGAGAGCTGTTCACAAGAGGTGTTAATTCCCTGGTCTTTCTGGCTTGTTCCTGCACGGTAGATGGACACAATAATGACAGAGGTGCCCTGAGTAGGACACGGCCTCAGGGAGGAAGTAAATCGCAGGACTTCAGCTGTATGCAGCAGAAGGGAGACCTGGACACAAGCCTGGGATGGCAGTGGAGGGCCAAAAGCCCTGAGTGCAAAGCAGGGTCTGTCCACTGACAGGGCATTCTCAGCGAGGAAGCATTGCATTGAGAGTGGAGTAGACCATCAGGAGGAGTTGTCAGAAAGCAGCGTATAGAAACGGTGTGTTTGGAAAACAACCCATCCTTAGCCCAGAAGAATTTTCTTCACAAGGAAATGAGCAGAGACATTCGTCCGGCACTGTGGGGTCACAGTGGATACCTGCTCCTACAGACAGATGGGGAGAAGAATATCTGGAGGAAGGCCAGGGGAGTTCATTTTCCTCCCTTCAATTGCCCCCAACCAGGAGCACAGTCACAGTCGACCTTTGCCTGACACAGTAAATGAACTGGGACTTTCCCAAACATCTGAAACAAAATGCCCTGGGTGTTCTCAGAAGCTGTCACCTATCCATCTTTCTAATCATTTATCTCACCAAAACAAACAACATTTTCATGTTCTCTCTAAACCCTGTCATAAAGGCAGACTTCTTTTGAAATGTCTATTATTCTTTTTTTTTTTTTTCAAAGTTGTGTGCTTAGAACATGTGCATTGTGTGGAACTGGAGCTCCACGGATTCCACACCTCGATGGTGCTGTTCATAATTATCCATAAGTGTGGGTATCAGAGGCATTTGAACCAGAGTGACTCCATCTTGAACAGGGGCTGGTTAAGGTGTCGCTGAGACCTGCTGGGCTGCATTCCCAGGTTAAGTATTCTAAGTCACAGGATGAGACAGGAGGTTGGCACAAGATACAGGTCATAAAGACCTTGCTGATAAACGGAGGCAGTAAAGAAGCCGGCCAAAACCCACCAAAACCAAGATAGAGACGAAACTGACCTCTGGTCTTCCTCACTGCTGATGATATGCTAAAAGACACTCCCACCAGCGCCATGACAGTTTACAATGCCATGGCAATGTCAGGAAGTTACCCTATATGGTCCAAAAAGGGGAGGGACCCTCAGTTCTGGCAATTGCTCACCCTTTTCCCAGAAAAAATCATGAAAAATC
Organism: Rhinopithecus bieti; assembly: GCF_001698545.2. Taxonomy (NCBI): domain Eukaryota; kingdom Metazoa; phylum Chordata; class Mammalia; order Primates; family Cercopithecidae; genus Rhinopithecus; species Rhinopithecus bieti. The sequence continues at coordinate 5,358,154 of NW_016824749.1, read as the reverse complement.
CACCCTTTGTTTAGCATATAATCAAGAAATAAGCGTAAAAAGAGCCAACCAGCAGCCCTCCCTTGGGGCTGCTGTGCCTGTGGAGTGGCCATTCTTTTATTCCTTTACTTTCTTAATAATCTTGCTTTCACTTGACTCTATGGACCCACCTCGAATTCTTTCTGGCATGAGGTCCAAGAATCCTCTCTTGAGGTCTGGATCGGAACTCCTTTGCAGTGACTCTGGGATAATGTTCCATGCACCCCACCAGATTCCAGTTTTATCCTCAAGTTCCTTATTTTTTAACGTCCCCAAATTTAAAGTAAATTGAATCCCATCTAATGAATGCGTCTGTTAGGCTCTGGTAGATTCAGAATCAGCACAAGAGCCAAGTTTTCCCTTGAGAGTCACAGGGCATCCAAGGTCATGGGCAGGTAGTCGGGGGACATCTGGGTAAAGACATGAAACCTGTGCTGGGGTCCAGGAGAAAGTCCTGACAAAGGGCGTCCCAACCAAGCAGGAGTGATGGAGCCACACAGAAAGAAAATGCTACCCAGGGACAGATGGGTGGGAAGAGTTTGCAGTGGGCCCACATCTGCCTCCCTGAGTGAGTGACATGTAAACGAAGGTTGCAATGAGGGCTATAAGAGCCCAGCCAGACACAAGTGTAACATTGGCTTTGCAGACAAATGCATTGAAAAACATTGCTAGAGGATGGCTCCAATATTACCATATGGGTTTATTTTAACTTGTATCAGGGAAATGTGTGAGGGCAGTTAAGCAGTCAAGTGGCATCTTTCCTCTCTCTCTCCCTCCCCCGGTCTGTATCTCTGTCTCAATATGCGTATTTAATATGCTGATTGTAGCTTCTGAGAGCTGTTTTGGAACTTCTGGATTTAAAGAATTCCATATAAATATTAATGATCTGGTGCAGCCAAGACAAATCAGGTTTCTTATCTATTTTTTTCCTCTGGAATCCATGCTGCAGTTAGTTACTGATTTTAACTTGTTTTGATGTATAAATGAACAAATACATCATGTCTGCTTTGCTCCTTGCAGTGGATTGGATAGATGTTTTTTTCCACTGATAGGTGATGCATTGTCTTGGTAATTAGCATCTTGATTTTGTGATTATTTGTCTGTAGCAGAGAAAATATGCATGCTGATTGTCCAAGGGCAGAGTCTGCAAACCTGTGACGTGTGGGATCCAGGGTTGACATCGCAATGCAATACGTTGTAAGCTGTGCACTCTTCCCTTTGGATTCAGGGCTCACCTCCAATTACATTTCCCACATGTGATCATTTTTCTTTAAATGATGTGCCTGAAGCTTTTAGAATTTAGCGTGCCTCCAACAGCAAAGCTGTTCACACGTTTCTTTTGCATCTCTTTTAAGATTGAGGTCTTCTGTGCAGGTCCTACAGAATTATGGTTTTGTGTGGTGTCCCTTGGCTTCTGGTCACTATCTGTGGCCATTTCTGTGACTGCTAGGTCAACCTGGACAGAGGCTGAGACAATCCAACAATGTGCTGGCTGATCTCAGAGGTACTGGAGCATCGTTACAAGTGTCTTCAGCACAGCCATGTGGGCAGCCAGTGCTGTCCTCAGATGGCCTCAAGCCAAGTCTCGAAGCTCTGCCTGTGTCAGGGGACGTGGCTACGAGGCAGTGGTTAGTGGAATGTCCCTGCCTCCTAAACAGCTGATGGTTGAGGACTGACCCCTCTTGCCATGAGTGACAACTCATGAACAATTGTCTCTGGGAAACTATTTCACTGAATTCTAATAGATATCTAGCAGACAATTACCCCAGATTTCACTTTGTCCCCAAATCTTAGGTTCTGTTGACCTCATGCTAAATCAAAAGCACGAATTGCATTTTAAGGTAAAACCTTAGGTTATTATGTAATTGAATATTATATTATTGAAAAAGTTACTAGAAAAAGAGAACAAATCTGAATTAGAAATGTCCATCCGGATGCTACCTCGAATAGATTTAGGAAACTTACTGTAGCCCAGTTAATCCTTACTGTAAGGGTTTTCTGGAAGTAGAGATCCGGAGTTTAGACTCTGTGCTACAGGTGAGCAGAGCGCAGCACACATGCCCACCCCTGGGGTAATGTAGAGGAGCATGCAGGATCAGTGGGGGCCAGGGGCTGCCAAGCAAGAGGATTGCAGTCAGCAGAAGACCGTGTGCTCCTGTATTCGTCAGAATGCTTTCCCCTGGATGCTGACTTGGAAAGTGGACACTGACAAGCAGGAGAAGAAGCAGTGTTTGGAGGATGATTCTGGGATCTTCGTTTTGAAGCTGCCCTGGGCAGTTTAGGCAGTACTGTCAATAAAGGGTTTGAAATAAGGAGTTTGCAAGAATCATGTGTTATATGAATGAACCTCTTTCTTTCCACTCATTTGGGCTTTGTTTGCCACTGATGACCTGGTGAAAGTTCTTTTTGAAAACTCCACCTTGGCCGGGCACTGTGGCTCATGCCTGTAATCCCAGCACTCTGTGAGGCTGAGGCAGTTGAATCACCTGAGGTCAGAAGTTCGAGACCAGCCTGGCCAACATGGCAAAACCCTATCTCTACCAAAAATATAAAAATTAGCTGGGCATGGTGGTGCGCACCTGTAATTGCAGCTACTAGTGGGGGCTGAGGCAGGAGAATCGCTTGAACCCAGGAGGCACAGGTTGCAATAAGCCACGATCACACCACTGCACTCCATCCTGGGCAACAGAGCAAGACTCTGTCTCAAAAAAAAAAAAAAAA
>NW_016824749.1:5318012-5355087 GCF_001698545.2 Rhinopithecus bieti | reverse complement strand
CATGATGGCAGGCGCCTATAGTCCCAGCTACTCAGGAGGCTGAGGCAGGAGAATGGCGTGAACCCGGGAGGCGGAGCTTGCAGTGAGCTGAGATTGTGCCACCGCACTCCAGACTGGGAAACAGCCAGACTCTGTCTAAAAAAAAAAAAAAAAAGGAAAAGAAAAGAAAGAAAACTCCACCTCATTCGGGCTGATGAGAGTCCCACTTGGGCACTGTGGTTCTGGCCAAAGGGCTGTCCTCAATGCCTGATTCACCCGGGCTGCTGGAATGGAAAGTGGGGCTAGGAAGAGCCTTGGCCCATGACGAATGTTCGCCCCTCCTGCTGCCTGGCTGTGACTTTCTCCTCAAGAGCGAGCCAGTCACCATGGGCCACATTCACAGTAGAGATGGCCTCGGGCTCCACCTCTCCCTGCTTCAAGGGCCGAAATTCACAGGCAGCTGTGGGGACAGGGAAGCCCAACTGCTCTCTCACTGGCACACTGGGACTTGAGTTGGCCACAGCTAGAGAACCTTCTATTAATTACTTTCTTCCCTTTTGTAGACTTTTAGGTATACTCCATTTGATGAAAACCTAATCTTTTAAAACTCCCAATACTTACAATGGGTAAGTCAAGGGCAGTTATGTGCATCACAAATACCTGAAGGTAACATTAATGCATTAACATAATGTCTTGCAATTTACTTCAAGTATATTTAAAATACAGGTTTATACAGAAATCTATTTTAGAGACTTTTCCAGGATGAGATCTTCTTAAGAAACAAGATGTTAGAGTACATTGAAAACATCTTTGGCAGCTAAACCCCCTAGTCTCCAATGCTGAATTTTAGTGTGTCCTTCCAGTTGTATACCTAAGAAAAGATATTTTAATTATAAATATATGATCTATCAATGCTTTCTAGAGTATAAACCCACGACAAATAATGCAGAAATTATTTTAAATTTTGGCAATATTATCTTCTAAGTATTTTTTTTTTCTTTGAGACAGTCTCACTCTGTCGTCCAGGCTGGAGTGCAGTAGCGTGATCTCAGCTCACTTGCCTCCTGTGTTCAAGCAATTATCCTGCCTCAGCCTCCTGAGTAGCTGGGACTACAGGCACCTGCCATCGTGCCCGGCTACTTTTAGTACTTTTAGTAGAGATGGGGTTTCACCATGTTGGCCAGGCTGTTCTCAAACTCCTGAGCTCAGGTGATTTGCCCACTTCGGCCTCCCAAAGTGCTGGGATTACAGGCGTGAGTCACCGCGCCCCGCCAATAAAATCTTAAAGGTGACAATCTATCACCAGCCAACTGACCCACTTCAAGTGACAGCACCGCAGGACCCCTGTGTCCAGACCTCTGCACACAGGAACATGAAACGTGTGCACATAGCAAAATACTCAGGAGGAATACACAAGGTATTATGTATGCTGATCTCATAGATGAGACAATAATTAAAAAGTGACTGAAACTACCTTTCCGGTTGGTAAGGGAAAGGTTTCAGCCACAAATAAGGCAATAAGTACCTCTCAGACCGCCCGATGCCCATCAGTAAGGATGGGGCTGAGAAATGTAGATGGAGGGAATCATGTGAATGATATTGATAATATAAGCTCAGTTCTCTTGGCCAACCCTTGCATTCTAGAATTAAAGCTAAGATGATGTTCAGAAAGACAGCATACAGTAGTGCTTTGTGTGGAGGACAGTAATTTTGTGTGTCTGGACTCGGACTCGTATGTATGTTGGTGCAAGCCAAACCTATAGATTCAAATGAGGGGTGACAAATGAGTCATTGGTTGATCAGCACATTTATAGATTTTCATGGGAATTCAGGGCTATTTTAGGTTCATCTCAGTGTCATGGGCATTTTAAAGGTGCCCATCACATTACCATCTGCACCTCTGCTGTAAAAGAATGGCATAGCAAGAGGACAGGACCCATGCTTCATGACTCCGGAGGTAGCAGCTCTCGGCATTGTCCCCTTTTCCTTGCCTCTTTGCTTAGCTTTAGCACTTTCTGGTGCTTAGGGAGTTGTAAGAATCCCAGACAGAGAGCATAGCAAATGCCCAATTTAGAGCTGAAAAAATTACCTCGATCTTGTGCTTTGACGTGGAAGGCGGATGTGGGATGCCCTTTGCTTTTCTTTTTCTGTCCTTCCTTTTAGACGGGGCACTCTTTATTTTTAACCTGTCTAGACTGTGTATAAAGTAGTAAAGGGTCTCTGAAGCACAGCTGCAGCATTCACTTGTATCAGTCTATATGTATGTCCCTGGAAGCTTTGCATTGTGGCAGCGCTCAAGCACACGCAGGAGCAGAGGATGGTGAGCCCCCGGACTCTGCTGGGAGCTGGAAGGGATGGATGCCTCGGTGAATTCGGAAATAAATGATGATGCAGCAGGACTACAGACTGCTCAGGGGACTTGGAAATAGCAAAACAGACAGGCAGAGAGAGGTGCCTTTGAGAGCCAGCCCTGCACTAGAGTATAGGAAATTGGAAGAATGAGTTTATAACCAAGTCACAAGCACAACTGATTCTCCAGAAGCTCCATGGTTTGGGGCCACTTGAACATTCATGTCTCAGCTCACCGTGCAAGGCCCAACCTCTATCTGGACAGTATCACCCCTCAAGAGCCCACTCCACCCAATCTGAGCTTGTGTTTTCCAGACATGTCTGCACCCCAAGGCTTCCCCATTACCCCCGTTCTGCCATTATCCTCCTTGCCACTTCCCTATGCTCCCAGGTCCATCCCACGTGCAACACTACCCACCACCACCACATGGGGCCTCTGATCATCTCTTTTTGGTCAAAAGGAAAAGCACGGGAGCTTCCAGGCCATCCTGGAAAGGTCTTCAGGCACAGAAAACACAAAGAGCAGGTGGGCAATACTTTGTGGTGCTGCCTGCCAGGAATCCTAAACACAGGTGAAAACATGGAAATTACAGCTCTCACCCAGCTAATTTTAGACTGACACTGGTGGGTGGACAGACAGGGTATCTTGAGGCTCTCCAAGCTCAGTTTTAAAATGATTCTCTGCATTCCTGTGATAATTTTGAAAAATTTTGCCCTGCTCTTCATAGGTGTATAGAATGCTTTGCATTCCTTTGGGGATGTCATACGGGGTGTGAGAAACAAAGAGGAGATTATAAGTGGTGATTCTTCATTCCAGAGCCACCTGTGTCCATGCAACGATTCCGAATCACCCGCCGTGGGCACTCGGAAGCATGTTTATGCATGAGGTTTATGCATGTTTAAGCATGTTTATGCCGAGTGCTAACCAGCCAGAATGAATATACTATCCCCATCTCTGATTCCACAGCAGGGCTTCTGAGTCACGCACACCACCCACAAAAGAAGCTCAGATTTATGCATTGCCTGATTGTTCTGGTCCTTAAGCTGGGTTTTAGGTAATTGGAAAGGTATCTTGCAAGTAACACTCTCAGCAGGGCACAATTTATTATGCATGAAAGTTGAATCTCGAGAAAGGGAGTTGCCCCAAATTGGCTGATGAGCTGATGAGTCTGGAGGGAGGCAGAGCCCTTCACGAAGCCACCTGACCTTCTCCCTGCCTGGCCCAGGCACTGTGTATTTGCCCAGGTGCATGTAAATGTTCTTTGCCCAGAGCTGTGCTTTGGTGCTGCCCAGGGAGAGGGAGATGGGTCCACAGGAGGAAGCCAGGCCACTGTCGGCGCCTTTGCCTTGTCAAGAAGGGCTGCATCTTCTTTGAGGGCTTTGCCCTGCTGCAATGACAGGAAATGAGTTGAACTGGCATCTTATTTCCTTAGTCAGAGGGGCATCTTCTGTCTTCAGCCAGCTCCCCGGCACGCTTCCTGGCAGATTCTCTCAAATCTGCTCCCCTAGCTGAACCGCGCGATGCTCAGGATATTGCCTCTGAGTGTTCGCCTTATTTCTGCTGCTGGAACTACTGTCTGCCCACATCCATGGCTCCAAACCGCAGCCTACGGCTCCCTCCCCTCACCTCATCACATTCTCCAAGTTGTGAATCCCAAGCATTCTCTCTCTACGAAGGCTCCTGGCCTCTCCATTCCTCTCTGCTGTCCCTTTACTCTACTCTGGTTCTCATGGCCTGCCACTTTTTGGAACCGTTAGACTATTCTTCCAGTTTATGACCCTGTTTTCGTACCTCTCTTTTCTCTTGTGTCAGCCAAAGTCCCCAAGTTAATGCTCCTAAGGCGGGTAAGCTGGTGCCTGTCCCCAGCCCAGGCTTCAGCAGTTCCTGATGCTCTGCAGAGCTCACTCAGAGCACCTTTGCTGGAGGCTGGTGGCTCTCACAACTCAGCTTAGGGCTCTACTTCCACACCCCCCTCCTACTCACACCTGGATCATACTGCCCACAGGGTCTTGGCAGGGCCACATCCTCCCCCTCCCACTCTATCCTGCCTTCCGTACCCTGGTGTGCCCTTGCCACCCCCACCTTTCATGGCCTGTCCTCCCATGCCACCCCTCCAGGAGCCCTTCCTCAGCCTGTACCTGGAGGCCTTCTACCCACAAGCTTGCACTTCCTCCACAGGAAATGGGCCAGGTGCCTCTCCCAGGCCCCTCCTCATGCAGCGTGGCTCTGCTGTTCAGTTTTAGCCCATGGTGTTGGTCTCTCTTGAGCATTCTAAGTTCAAGAATCATAGCAAATCTGGCCAGAGCGCTCTTGTTGCTGTCACATGTGATCCCCGAGAATGGGATAATCCTGTAATTCAGGTGTTCTAAAATAAAATACAGGGAGCACCAAACCCTGCACTGCTTCCTGTAATTGCATGTCTTAACGAGAGTGTTCTTGACATATCCAGTTCCATTGCATAGCTGTGCTGACAGGGACATAGCCACTTAATGGCAAGAGCAAGAAAAATATTGCCCCAGGGAATATCACATAGTTTATGTATCAAGTTCTCTAAGGGTCTGCGTGGTTTGAGGCAAACAATTCAAACTGCCACCACTGTGTGCCTTTCATGAGAAAGGCCGATTCTTTCTGCAAATTCTTCATTAATCCTCGTCACCACTTAGGAGCGCGGAGGCCACCCAAGATTTTTCTTTTCTCCAAATAATTCATCTTTTTTATTTAGATAGGAACAGTCTGACCTTAGCTGAAAGGCCTGGGAAGATACCTTTAATTTTTGGACAGGGCTTAACCCTTTGGTGCCAGGACAGACATCAAGTGCCCCTGAGTCCTGAGTCTACTTGGGAATATTTGTGATGGTCCCTGTTGACATAAACATCCTTGTGCCTTTGTCTTAAAGCAGGAGAAGAAAGCAGCCTGCGCTATTATTCATGACACGTGGCATCCCAAGCCATAAAACTAAAGAATGGCTTTGGCAACAGGACTTAAAACTGATCTTGGCACAACCTTTCATTAACCTGCAAAAGATTAATTTTATTTCCCAGTAACTTAACAGAATTCAAAGGCTAGCAGAAAAGGCTTAAAGGAAAGTCAACCTTAGATATGTTTCTAAATATATCTTAACTCAGAAATATTCCCCCTTGGTCCCAGCATAGAATTATAACAGCTCTTCATCTTCAAAAAGTGTGCATGAAGGGTTCCGGCTCTTGGTGGTCCATAAACAAATGGTTGCAGGAGTCAAGAACTCAGGGTTGGGAGGCTCCTGGATCTAGACACATCACTGGCAGCCACTCAGGAGCAGGGACAAACCCCAGAGGGTATCCACCCCAACAATGGGACACATCCTGCGTGCCCATCTCAACCACAGGCTGTCACATCCTGAGCTTTTCCATGTGCCAGGCACCATGCTGAGTGCTCCATGAGCTCTGTCACATGCGTGCCTCCACAACAATGATGAAATGGGAAGGAATGCTTTATGGATGAGGAGATTGCGTCTCTGGGAGATGGCACCATGGGATGCGGTGAAGGCAGGGTATCAGAGCAGACCCTCCAAATGCTTGGCTAAACTGCCCACCTCCAAGGCAACCTGGAAGATACCAGATCTCCCTGTTACTTAGATAAAGGGTCTGGGTGCTTGGGGTTGGAAGTTTGGAAAGCATTCTGGTGACGGCCAGTCCCAGCTATGTGACCCTGGCCAAGTTACTCCCTATCTCAGGGCCTCTGAGATAAGATAAGACAAGATGTGGTGAGGCTGACAGCTGCTGTGTGTGCTGTATGGGAGCAAGCAAGCTTACTCTGCAAATCAGAGGGACAGCACCGTCTGCACCTGGACAGCCGCTCCCTGTCCTGCCATCTCCCTGGACAGAGCTGCATGCCCAGGCCTGGTGCAGTCTCCTTGCTGGCCTCACCATCAGCCTTCCATGACACAGACCTGCCCATGGACCCCAGCACAGAGCTAGGACTGGGGAAGAATTTGCCCTCACCGTGCCCATTGTGCCTAGCCAGACCCCGAGCTTCCTGTGTCCCCCATTGCGGATCCTAAAGCCACCCCCGCCCCCTGCCTCGACACCTCCACACAGAGGCTCTCCCTTCATGCTTGCCCTCCTGACCCTGTGCCAGGAACTCCTGCTCAGCCCACACAGAGCCAGCTCCTTCGGCGTCTCCCAGAGCCCTTCTAGACTGACGGCCGTGCCCCTGCAGCTCTTCTCCAGCTACAGTGGGGACTTTAAGGAACATTCCCAGCTTAAATCATGACACCCAAAGGACAAGGGCATAAATGGCATAAATGGGATTTGGAACCGGAATTCTTAGTGTCTGGAGACAGAAGAGGATGGTAATCTAGGGCTTTGGGGGATAACGTGAATGGAGAGGCCATGCCGCCTCCCAGGTAGGGGAGAGAGGCTGTTACCAGTGCTGGGTGAGGCAGACCATGGAGAGCACCCTGATCGCCAGCAGGGTTGGGCATCGCAGTCAGATCTTTTCTTTTCTTTTTTTTGACAGTATCTCTCTCTGCTGCCCAGGTTAGAGTGCAATGGCACTATCACGGCTCATAGCAGCCTTGACCTCCGGGGCTCCATTGATCCTCCTGCCTCAGCCTCCCAAGTAGGTGGGACTATAGGCACACACCACCATGCCCACCACACCTGGCTAATTTTTAAATTTTTTGTAGAGATGGGGCCTCACTATGTTGCTCAGGCTGGTCTTGAACTCTTGGGCTTAAATGATCCTCCCACCTCAGCCTCCCAAAGTGCTGGGATTACAGGCATGAGCCACTGCAGCGAGCCTCACTCTGAGATATTAATGTGCATGATTAGACTTTTTAGTATTCATGTAATCTGTGGCTTGGTAAAGGAATATAATAAATATACTTGTTTGTTTGTTTGTTTGACTGGTTGCTGTAAAGAGTGAAGTAGGGAGGCAACAACCAAGAATAAAGGGAACTGGTTCATCAGAGCACTTTCCCCAAACCTCCCACTCTCCAGTGAAAACAGAATCTGAGGGGAACTAACCTCAAGTTGCTAATTTAAGACTCTGGAGTGATCACAGCAATATATTAAATTAGATCTTAGAAACTGGGACTAGGAAAATCAAAAGAAGGAAGGAAGGGAGGGAGGCAGGGAGGGAGGGAGGGAAGGGGAGGGAAGGAGGGCGAGAGGGAGTCACATGGGAAGAATGAGCTAACCCTCCACACAGATCCTTTTTGGAAGTTGTCAGGGTATAAATAAAACACAAATACTATTAAAGTGCTAATTATTGACAAATTGTTGTCAAGGAGAAGTCCTGCTTCGCCTATTTAAATGCTTAGGCTATACTTAGAATGTTTATGTGCATAAATTAATGTAATTGGTGAGTGGAGAATGAAATGAACAGAACTTAACAATACCTTGTAGTTTGGACCAGGTGTGGGGAAATGTTCTCAAATGTCTGACTTGTCAAATATTTTGAAGCAGCATTATTGCTTTCAAGCACTTCTGTTACCTTGCAATTAACAAGTTTATGTTTCAAAGGAGTTATTTCAGGGGCCAATAAGTGAAAGCTAATATTTGAAATTAACAACCAATTTGTACATGTTTATTGAAATTCTTAAGGACGTTAGTATCTTAAGTAGGTTAGGCAGCTTCCTTGCTAACATTTGAACATCCATGTAGTTGGTCCACACAGCGTTTTGTCCACCCTAATAGCTTGCCTTTCTTTGTGTGATGGTCTTCTAAAGATCCTCACACCCCAACACCCATGTGAAATGAAATGGACCCAGGGAGGGGTGTTGCTCCAATGTTGCAGGAAACAGGGACTCTGAGAATCAGAACCGCACCAGCCACCTGAAATCCCTAAGGGGGTGATGGGCAAGACCTGGGTTCAGCCTGGATCTTCCGACCCCAGGTTCTGCTCTCTTACAGCTCCTTTAGCACCCTTCCAGAACCAAGCTCCTGACCCAGCAAGAGAGGCCACCTCTCTCTAACTGCTAGGCCCCTCAGTGAAGACTGTCGAGCTTTGTGGGAGCCTGGGAGCACAAGGAGCCCATGCTGCACCCACTTCATCCTCCCCAGGGCTAGGCAGGCTTTTTCAGGGTCAAGAACTCACCCAGTTTCCCCTCCAGGTGGCCTCTCCTCACAGGCACATTTTCAGAGGGGACACAGGTACTCAGTTTACCCCACACTGCTGTCCCTGAAACAGGCGCCCAGTGGAAAGTCTGCAGAGTCTTTCATCTTCCACCTCCTCTCAGTTCGCTGCTGCCCAAAGTTTTTAATGTCCTTCTGCAGCTCAGAGAACGTGGGATTCTTCCCCTCTCCCCTCTAGAAGAAGGACCCCTAAGAGGGCCAGGGAAGTCATTTAGCACATCCATGAGCCTGGGTGGAAAATGAGTTACATCATTTTCATCAACCTCTAGCTGAAATTTAGCACTTCCTCCAATTAGGAGTGTAAGCAACACACGGCAGAGTTTGTTGTGACTTTGTACCAGGAGAAAGCACAGATGTCTTCACATCACATAACAGCTGTTGATGGTATCTTAAAATATTGTTTATGCTCATCACTACTTTAAAAATGCAAACCCAAATGTTAGTTACTATTTAATGTCTTAAAGTAGCCCATATATTTCTATATTGATTATGACTTTTAATATTTCCAAAGCTCTATTTCAATATATTTGGTTCATCTTTTAAGCCTCTGTATTTTATTGTATACATTTAAGAACACTATTCCGAGACAGGGGCTGTGGCTCTAAGAAGGTGAGGTTCCCTACCTGGCATTGCGACATATTGTCCATCTGGCCAGCACCTCCTCCCCACCCAGCTCAAGGCCTTTCACCAAAGCCTTTCCAGGGGCTCGCGCCCCTCCTCCACCAACATCCCCCCAGCTCCGCCTTTGGGGATTTTAATTCGAAGGAAACTGAAGCTCCCATTCCAGACAGGGCTGAGTTCATGTTGCCAGTACAAGGGTGGGCCAACCTGCCTTCCCTCAGGCCTGCCTTCTGCACTCTCAGCCACCTCAGGGCCCAGGTTTCCGGGTTCAGCAGGAGAAAGCGCAGAATCTGATTTGTGGGGAGCAGCAGCAGCTCCCAGGAGAAGGTGCAAGGAGGCCCCGGCAAGGCGGAGCAGAAAGGAGCAGGTGCAGGGGGTGAGGCAGCTGCACAGGGCTGAGGCAGCTGGACAGGGCTTCAACCTTCACACCTGGACAGCAACTGGCTGAGCCTGGAGGAGAGAAAATCGCCTGCTAGCTTCGCTGTTTGCTGCTGCTGTGATGCCCAGCTGCTGCTCATAGGGTGTGCACTTCCCAACCCTTCACTGAGCTACTGTCGCCACACAGGGTGCCGGCACTGGTGACACAGCACAGAGCAAGACCAAGGCCCCGTCCTTGTAGGGTTTGAAATACCAGGTCAGGTAGCAGAGCCCCAGCCTGCTACCTTCAGGGTGCTGACCTTCAGAGTGTGGGCCAAAGAGGTGGCTTTGGCGGCTTCTGGAGGTATCTGTCCCCTTCCACGGCCCTCTGCGGCATCCATGTACTCTCAGGCCTCCCCCTCCTCCTGTAGCTGCTTAGGTCACTCAGGAGGTTTACATAACAGACATAGAAAATTTACCCGGTGTGATAGGTGGTCCGAGAAGAGGTGGCCGCCTGGATGCTGTCCCCAGGGTTCTCCCGCAGCACGGGGCCTGCACCCCATCGCATGGCTCTGCACGGGGCTGCTCACCCTCCAGCCATCCCCACCGAACCTCCGTGCTCCTGGCCCGCATCCTTCCTCTCCCTCACCTCCTAAACTCAGTCACCAACTGCCCCATCAGGACACCCTCCTCTCTGCTGCCCTGTCACCTCCCAACCGGTTGACTGGGGCACAAAAGGGGACACGGCACTACTCTGAACCCAGGAAAGCTGGGAATGGACTTGCATGCCTTCCTCACAGTCACAGCTGCACCCTTTGGAGGTGCAGCAGCAATGCCTGTAAGACGAGACCTTTAATGAGCTTCTAGACACTGCCTGCCTGGTGCTCCTGAGAACTCGACTTTATAAGAGCCACCTCCTTCTCCGAAAAGATCCCAGACATAGGCAACCCATTTTACCCTCAGACTCCCCGGCCAACACAGCAAGGCCCGGGGGTGCATTTTGCCCTCTGAGATTTACCACAAGGAAGCCCCCCAAAAGGGCGGGCGAACCCAAGACCTTCCCCGCTGGGCTCCTGGTCAAGGAGAGCCCAGAGGAGGCTGAGGGAGAGCTCAGGAAGGGGGATCCTGCGGGGAGGGTCTGGGAGAGGGCAGAGACTGGGAAGGGGGTCCTGAGGGAGGGTCTGGGAGGGGAGAGAGGCTGGGGAGGGGTTAGAGCCCGGGGAGCAGGGAGAACTTGGAGAAGAGGGAGAGCGCAGGGATGGGAGAGAGCCTGGGGAGGGGCAGACCCCTGGCGTGGTGGAGGGGGAATCCCAGGGAGTGGGGAGAGCCTGGGGAAGGGGGATGCTGAGAGAGAGCCTGGGGAGAGGGGAGAGCCTGGGAAGCAGGAAGAGCCCAGAGAAGGGGGTCCTGAGGCAGAGCCCAGGGAGTGGGGAGTGCCCAGGGAAAGGGGAGACCCTGGGGAAGGGGAAGAGCCTGGAGAGGGGTAAGAGCCCGGGAAAGGGGGAGAGCCTGGGGAGTGGGGAGAGCCCAGGGACGGAAGAGAGTCCAAGGAGGGGGATCCTGAGAGAGCCCGGGGAGGGGGGAGAGACCGGAGGTGGATAGAGTCTGGGGAGGGGTGTCCTGAGGAAGAGCCTGGGGAAGGGGGAGAGCCCGGGGAGGAGGGAGAGCCCGGGGATGGGGGAGAGCCTGGGGAAGGGGGTCCCTGGGAAGGACCCAGGGAGGGGGGTTCTTTACCATCTCTGGGAGGCAGAGCACCTGTCCTCCTGGGCACCATGGGGCTCAGCCTCTCCTTCTCTTGTGGAGTCATTTCTGACCAGGCAAATTGGGTCCTGACGAGCCTGCTATTCTGCCAACCCAGAGGAGTATTCTCCTCTACACTCCGAGGAGAAAAAGACATCATCCCAACAGCAGCTTCATTCGCTTTATATTTTCCTCTCATCTTTTGAAGCTGGAAGAAGAGGTTCTGTGTTAAAAATGTTCCTTCCCACTGTGCATAATGCTAATGTCCTCCACATATTAAAGCTAATGGAATATTTTACACACTGAGAATAGCTGCTGTGACCTTTTCTTCTTTTGGCTGAGTCTCTTATTTTTTTCCTCTCTTACTTCTTCCCCTCCATGTGACTCTTTTTCCTTTTTCCTTTCTTTGTTTTTTAATTTATTTATTTTGTGGTGGTGGTTGTTATTTCAGATATGTAACTACTGTAGCCAAGTGACCAGGGCATTAGGGTTTGTATTTCCTTAATTGCAACAACAAATGATACCATCAAATAATATACAGGGAGACAAAACGCACCTGTTTTCTTCCAGGTATGGCCTCTGCAGAACCTCCCGCTCTTATATGCGAAGACTGAGGTTTGCAGTCTCCTTTGCAGGGTGGGCGTGTTGAAGCCTCCTGGAATTTAAAACTGCCAAAAGGGTTAAAGAGAAGCTGTGGTCTTGGGTCTATCTCACTGTTCTAAATGCTGGAAAAATGAAAATGCCTATGATAGGCCTGTGAGTCTGACTTAGTGGAACCCTCAGCCCTCAGCCAAACTTGGCTGGTGTTACACCTCAAGGATCCTTTAATCGAGTGCGTAACGAGGGTCTGGACTGGCTGCGCAGTGTGTACACATAAGCTCCTAAGGCCTTTGCTGTAGCTGCTCTGAAGAGTGGGGACCCAGGGCCATTCCTCCTGGGCCCAGTGGTCATTGTCATCATCAAGTCTGTTCTCTTTAAATGTTGCTGTTATGAAAGGAGCTGGAGGGTAGCCAATTATTTGTACAACACTAATTCAGTATTGTTTCACTTCTCAATATTTGCGAAGTGATAAGAGAGACAAGTCTGCCATCTTCGTGTTCCTGTTCGTAGATGATTGTCAGGGGAGCTGGTATTTATGTGACATAAACAAGAGCATGCATTTGCAAGTGCACGCACACACATAATTCAAGAACCTTGCTTCTACATTGTATTTATTTTTAACGTTTATAATTAAGATAAATGTCGTGTTGCCACTATATAATAGCATAGCCCAGACTGACTACATTATCTTCATGATGCTATTAGACAACAAAGCTCCAGCCATTAAAGAAAAGTCATCTTTTAGTGACCAGAACATACTGTATCACAGACCCCATGTGGTATGACCCAGCCTAACTTTCATGTGCAAAATCAGGATTCAGTGTCTTCCATTTGAGTGGCATTGAGGGAGAGAAAGGGGGAAGCAGAGGCTTCCAGGTTCAGACCCTGCATGAAGCAAAGCATGTTGTGGAGTTCTGCACATGAGGAAACTGAGGCCCTGGGAATTTAAATATGGACTCAACTAAAGAGGTTCAAAATCCTGGCTGCCCTGGAGAGCTTCCCTAAGAATCTACAGGAGAAGGTAAATTCTTCTTCAGGATAACCTTGTATCAGTTGCTGCAACCTTCAAGCCACAGTCTATGTGATTCTTATCGGTTTCAAAGGAAAGTATTTCATACACAACTCTGGCTTCCCGTTTTCTGATAAATCTCAAAATTTTATTTATGACACTGATATATTTATTGCTGCTACCCATACATGGTGGCATAAACAACTTTTTCATTATGCTCATGATTCCTGTGATTGAGAGTTCAAGAGGCACCATGAGGATGGTTTGTCTTTGCAACATGATGTCTGGGACCTCAGCTAGGAAGACCCAAAGCTGGGGGTGACCAGACTGCTACGGTCTGCAAACACCTGGAGATGTCTTTACTCCCACATTTGGTCATCAGTGATGGCTGTTGGCTCGTACTTTAAACCAGCTATCCATAGGAGGCCCATCTCAGTGCCTTTCCGTGTGGTCTCTGCACATGAGCTAATTTGAGCTTTCTCACAACACAGCAGCTGGGTTCCTCAAGCAAACGTCCTACATCAAGGTGGAACACAAGATCTGGTTATCATCCAACCTTCAAAGCCAGGCAGCATCACTTCTGCTGGACTCTACTGGTCAAGGCATTCATGGGAGAAGACATAGATGTCAAGGCTCCAGAAGATTATAAAGGATGGGGAAAATTGCAGCTGCTATTTTGGGACTATATAGTCCGCCACAGCTGTATTTCCAAGGATGAAAGAAAATTATACACATAACGTGTTTGTATTAATACATCCACAGGAAAATGAATAATGACAGAACAATTATTTTCCTAAATACTTTTTTCAAAAACAATATATCAAATTAACAAAATATCTTTGACCTAAAATGCCTTCTGTCAGTTCTTGTAAGTTCATGGCATTATTTCAGTAAAAGGTAAAAGGCATTTTGACTGAGATGCTATTATACATGGCAGATGCCCATTGGCATACATAGCAATGATGATTAACACATTACCTGATGGAGATAAAAGGGCTAAGAATCTTGTGAATCTTCAATGAGCAAAGCAAACAGCATTATGTTGATAACGCTGAATGATAGCATTAAATATTTTGAGAGTGTTAAAAAATAAGCTAAGTTAGCATATTCCATCAAATATGTGCAGCCTGATGTTTTGTATGTGTACAAGAAAGGAATAGAAACTGTCTCAACAAAAGAGAGCAACCTTAAAGCATTTGCTAATTTTCCACATGCATCTCACTTGTTATTCTAAAAACAAAGTGTTGGGAAAGCTTCTCTATTTACTTTTGCTACTTAAGTAAATAATTTATCACATCATAAGTGCATAGCACTTTGAAGGTTTCAGTTAGTTGGCTTAGCACAATTTGGCATTCTCTCTTGTTAAGTGGCCATTTGCAAAATGTCTTATTTCAGATTTGCTGTAATACTGCATTTCTAAGTTTACACTCTGCTTATTCATATTTTTAAATAACTCTTTTGCCATTTAGTCCCAAACCCATGTGCTGATAAGTCTGCCGGGTCTCATTTCTTCCCCTGTATTAGTACCTGAAGCAGTGGTATGCTTTTGTTATGGGGGAAACTCTACCCTTTGAAGAAACAGAAAGATTTTAAAGTCATGCCTTCTTCTGGAGTGCACCCCAGGCCAACTATGCACTCCAAAGAATGATACTTGATCAAATCAGAGAACATTTCCTTCCCTGTGCCCCACGACCATGTGAATGAGCATAAAAGGTTGGCAACCACTAGTGTAACATATGAAAATAACCATGAGTTGAGCTTGAGAAACCACAAGACATGTATTCTGACTTAGGTGCCACATATAGGGGAGCCCGAATGCCAAGAGAGGAGGCAAAAATAAGGACATTAGAAGTTTCTGACACATAAATCTATACCAAATATCTAATACACTTCAACTCTTGGCCAAATTAACATCCATTCTCACTTGAAAGTCTTATTTAACTCAGTATCTTCTGCCCTATACCATATGTCTATATTTCAACAAAATATTACAAGGCAGGCCAAAAGTCAAGAAAACACTGATGAAACAAAATAATCATCAGAACCAAACTCAAATATGACTCAGATGTTGGAATTGTCAGACATGTAATTTAAAACAATTATGATCAATATGTGAAGGACTTTGATGGAAGAGGTAGACAACACATAAGAAAATGGATGTCAGCAGAAATATGAAAAGAAATGCCAGTAATACAAAAAAGACAAACAAATACTTTTTTATTGGGCTCATACATAGATTTGACATGGCTGAAGAAAGAATCAGTGACCTTGAGGATAGGTGAAAAGAAATGACCCAAACTGAAACACATTGAGAAAAAAGAATGGAAAATGAAGCAGAGCAGGACAGAAAGTCCAAGAATGTGGAACAATATGAAATGGTGTAACACAGGGGTCTCCAACCCCCAGGCCGTGGACCAGTACTGGTTTGTGGCCTGTTAGAAACTGGGCCACACAGCAGGAGGTAAGTGGCTGGTGAGCAAGCATTACCAGCTGAGCTCTGCCTCCTGTCAGATCACTGGTGGCATTAGATTCTCATAGGAGTACAAACCGTATTATGAACTGCACATGTGAGGGATCTAGGTTGCACGCTCCTTAAAAGAATCTAATGCCTGATGACCTGAGATGGAACGGTTTCATCCCGAAACCATCCCCTCTGCACTGATCTGTGGAAAAATAGTTTTCCACAAAACTGGTCCCTGGTGCCAAAAAGGTTGGCAGCCACTAGTGTAACATATGAAAATTGGAATACCAGAAAAAGACACAAGAAATATTTTTTAAAATCATGGCCAAGAATATTCCAATATTAGTCATAGACACGAAGCCACAGTCCTAAGAAGCTGAGAAAACATCAAGCAGAATTAGAACAAAAAACAAAAACAAACCAACAACAACCAAAAGTAACTGAGATATATCCTGTTAAAACCATGGAAAATTGAAACCAAAGAGAAAATCTTGAATACATCTGAAAAGAATGAAGACATTCTCTTTAGAGAAACAAAGATTAAAACTACAGCAGATTTATCAGAAACTGTGTGACTCTGTAATCCCAGCTACTCGGAAGGCTGAGGCAGGAGAACCACTTGAACCCGGGAGGCAGAGGTTATGGTGGGCTGAGATCATGCCCCTGCACTCCAGCTTGGGCAACAGAGCAAGACTCCCTCAAAAAAAAAAGAAAAGAAAAGAAAAGAAAAGAAAAAAGAGACTGTGCAACTAAGAATGCAGCTTACTGCAATCTTTAAAGATTTGAAGAAACAAATAAAGAAAAAATACTGGCAAGTTAGAATTGCATATCCAGTAAGAGTATCCCTCAGAAGTCAAGGATAAAGTAAAAACTATCTCAGATAAATAGCTGAGGGAATTCATTGCCAGCAGGGCTGAAGTCTGTAAGAAATAGCAAGGAAATTCTTCAAACAGAAGGAAAATGTTACAGGTCAGAAATTTGGATCTACATAAAGAAAAAAAGTACAGCATTAAAGGAATAACTAGAAGTGAAATAAAATATTTTGTTTTACTTGTTCATAATTTATCTAAAAGATCCATTTAAAGCAAAAATAGTGACACTGCCTTTGGTGATTATAGCATGTGTTCAAGTGAAAAATGAAAACAGCATCCCAAGAAATGAGAATAGCATCCGCAAAAACTCTGTTGTGAGGTACCCGCATGACACATGGAGCAGTAAGGTATTATTCAAGGGTAAATTTAGATTCGTTTAAGATGTATACTCTGAACCCTGGGCACTAAACTATACATTCAAAAAGAAGTATAAATAATGAGTCAATAGAGGATAATATAAGTCAATAGTAAGTCAATAGATTCCATTTTACATGGAATCATGTAAAATGTTCAGTTGAAACTAGAGGGGGCTGAAAAAGAGGGGGGAAAAAACAGAACAAATGCAACAACCATACAAAGATGGCAGCCATTAATCTCACTGTATTATCAGTTATATATGACAGTTAAAAGACAGATTGTCAAACTGGAGTTTTAAAAATGAGACCCAACTGGCAGGATGCGGTGGTTCACACCTGTAATCCCAGCACTTTGGGAGGCCGAGGCAGGCGGATCACGAAGTCAGGAGATGGAGACCATCCTGGTGAACACGGTAAAATCTCGTCTCTACTAAAAATGCAAAAAAAATTAGCTGTGTGTAGTGGCGGGCGCCTGTAGTCCCAGCTACCGGGGAGGCTGAGGCAGGAGAATGGTGGGAACCCGGGAGGTGGAGCTTGCCATGAGCCGAGATCCCACCACTGCACTCCAGCCTGGGCGACACAGCAAGACTCTGTCTGGAAAAAAAAGAGACCCCACTGAATGCTGTTTATACGAAACCTACTTTAAATATAAAGATACAGATGTATTAAAATTAAGGAATGGGGCCGGGCGTGGTGGCTCAAGCCTGTAATCCCAGCACTTTGGGAGGCCGAGACGGGCGGATCATGCGGTCAGGAGATCGAGACCATCCTGGCTAACACGGTGAAATCCCGTCTCTACTGAAAAAAAAGTACAAAAAACTAGCCAGGGGAGGTGGCGGGCGCCTGTAGTCCCAGCTACTCGGGAGGCTGAGGCAGGAAAATGGCGTGAACCCGGGAGGCGGAGCTTGCAGTGAGCTGAGATCCAGCCACTGCACTCCAGCCTGGGCGACAGAGCGAGACTCCGTCTCAAAAAAAAAAAAAAAAAAAAAAAAAAAAAAAAAAAAAAAAAAAATATAGTTTTGAAAAAAGTCTTACAAAACAAATAAAAAAAAAAAAAAAAAAAAAAAAAAAAAAAAAAAAAAAATTAAGGAATGGAAAAAGATGTACTATGCTAACACTAATCAAAATAAAGCTGAAGTGGCTATATTAATTTCAGACAAAGCTGACTTCAGAACAACAAAGATCATCATAGATAAAGAGGCTCATTGGATATGATGAAAGGTTCAAGTATCCAAGAAGATACAACAATCGTAAACCTGTGTGCTCCTAACCACAGAGAGTCAAAATATGAGAGGAAAAAACTGATAGAAATGGAAGAAGAAGATACAATGGTGGTTAGAGATTTTCATGCCCATTTGTCAGTAATTGATAGATCAAGCAGAGAGAAAATTAGTGAAGATATAAATCATAAACGATGACCTGAATAGCACTGTCAATCAACTTGACCTTATTAACACTAAAAGAAAATTTCATTCAACAACAGCATAATATACATTCTTCTCAGGGGCACATGAAGTGGTCACATTATAGGCCATATTCTGGGTCACAAAACAATCCTCAAAAGATTGAAAACAGTAGAAAAAATAAAAAGTATGTGACAGACAACAAAATAATTAAGATAGAACTAAATAACAGAAAGATACATGTTATTTGTCAAATATTTGGAACTTAGGAAAAAATCCTTCTCAATAACGCATGGTCAAAGAATAAATCTCAAGGAAAACTTAAGAATATTTCAACTAAGTGTACATGGAAATATAATTTAAAATTTGGGAGATGTAGTTAAAGCAATGATTAAAGGGAAATTTATAGCATTAAATGCATGTCTTAGAAAAAATGAAAGATTTAATATCTATAAACTTCTATCTTAGGGCACTAGAGAAATAACAAATCAAACAAAAGGAAGGAAATAACTACAATTAGAGAAGAAATGAATAACATTATAAACGGGAAAAATGTAGAGAAAACAACCAAATGTTAGTTCTTTGAAAAGAAAACATAAAATTTGAAGAGATCAACACAATTAAACCTCTAGCCAGGCTAACCAGGAGATAAAGATAACACAAATTATCAACATCAGGAATGCAAAAGGGGCCATCACTCCTGATGCCTGGGACATTGAAAGGAGACTAAGAGAATGCTGTGAACAACTCTGTACCTGTAAATCCAGTAACTTAGATGAAAGTGACCAGTCCCTTGAAAATACAAATGACAAAGCTCACTTGAGGAGCAAGGGATAACCTGTTTGCTCTACCGCAATGAAAACAATGGTTCTCAGTCTTATCTACCTATGGAATCTGGAAAACTTGAAGGACCCTGGATGCCTGGGCCCTTCTGCTGGTGAATTTTATGTGATTGGTCTGGGGTGAGGCCTGGGTGCTCTGGTTTTGAGAACTCCCCCCCGATTCTGATGACCTACCAAAGGGATCATGCCGCAGTCTCCGCATTCCGATGTCCTTTGAACAAAAGGATATTTTTCCTACACTTCAGAAAATATTCTCTATAGTGCCTCTTTCAAAGGCTAAAAGACATGAAGCCTTCCCCAGTTCCTGGGACTGGAACTGGCACTGGTTGGATTCCCAGTCTCAGAAATGCCCCTCAATCAATTCTCAGCAACAACAAAATGCTTTGCTACCCAAATAAAAGGGAACGCTTTTCTGAGCTTGTTTGACGACAGGGTCCCACTGTCAAGTAGAGAACAAGGCTGGGGGAACCCTAAGAATCAGCCCCCTCTTCAGCACTTCTTAAGGCTGCCCTGGAGCAGGGTCGCCTCTCGAGGTTGAAGAATCAAGTGCTCAGTCACTCCGCGGAGATCCTCGGGTCGGAGAGCAGCGTGGTGATGAAAACCTGAAGAGTAAGCTCTCTGAGCTGTGGCAGTATCTTTCCATCTTTTTATTCATGTCGTTGGTGTGCAGCGTGGGTGTTAAATCATTTTTGATCGTTCGTAATTAGGGCACTTCGAGGAGAGAAGGATGGTCCCCCGCTAGGACAGAGGAAGGCGGAAGCTGGAGAGCTGTCGGGCACGGCTCGCTCTCCGGGGCATCCCCAGCATGCTCAGCCCCCTACTTCCTTATGTAAAAATTATCTGGGAAGAAAAGAAAAAAATTGGTAACCACTGCCAGGAAGCAGGTCGAAAGCTTCCTGGCACTGCCAGAGCCCGTGTCCGTTAAGTCGACACTCTTCTGAAGCAAGTACCAGGGGAGCCCCGCGAACTTGGACATCTGCAGCAAAGCACTTCTCTGCAGTCAGCAGCTCTGACACCTTCCATTATACAGCTCTGTACTCCCCATCCTGCCAGCCTCTCTGCTTATTCATCCTCTGATGTAGTTATTGGTGTGTGGACCATCAATTGAGGTGGCCTCACTAAGGGCTTCATAGCAGAGAAAATGAAAAGATTTCCAAGTGAAGAAGGTCATTATTACTGACTGGAAGAAGGCCTGGCATGGACCCTGAGCAGAATTTCCACTTCAGGAAAGGCTGTATCAGTGCATAATGATATACGTTTGTCCTCTAAGTGATGGACCTTGAAATTTCTTTTGTATTTTCTGCTCCTCACCCAATCAAAACACATTGAGAATGGCAGCGGGGCCAGCAGGACCCGTGGGAAGGGGAGTCTGGCTGCAGCCAAGCTGGCAGTCCCCAGGAAGCACACACCCCTGCTCCACCCTTTCCCTTCTGCCAAACACACCGCGCTAGGACTCTGTCACCATTATCCGGAGTTGCATCCTCTGCCTGCCCTTGATCCTTCCAGAACAGGAAGTGAAGGTCAGCCTTGCTTTCCCGTCTCCACGCTTTGCAGGTTGGGTGGGAGGGAAGGCAAGCAAGTCTGTAGGCTTTCCAAAGCTCCCATATGGATTCTAAGATCTAGACCCTGAAAGGCAGGAAGATGATGGTTTTGAGGGCATAGTGGTCTTCATGAGAAAGGCAGCCACAGCTACTCTGTATCTGTCCACGTTAGCCCCATGCAAATGGCTTTGTTTCAGGCAGAATGAATGCAGAGCTTGGACAGTGGAGATGGATGCTCAGCTGAGAGGCTGCAGATAGAACATGTAAGCCAGAAAGGCCGGCTCTGGCCTGCTACACACAAGACACACCAAGGGCAGGCCCCAGAGCCCACCCACACACTCCTCTGTGACAGACGTGAACATGTCGGCTCCCCGCTTATGCTGAGTGGCCTCCCAACAGTGAGGCGAGTGTGCCTCTGGGGTTCTCGGATTGATCTTACTACTGCCATTGGGGAGACTTCCTCGGCAGCATCTTAGGATGGAGGAAGGTCCTAGGTGGAAATTCTTGCGCAAGAGAATCGAAAGTGACTGCTTTGACTTCAGGGCCTTTCAAAGAGTCATGGCAATTAAATAAACAATATGCCAAAGAGAAATCAAGACAGGAAGAAGAGGAAAGGAGGGAGGCAGAGGAGGAAGGAAACTGACAGGAAGCCAAATGAGGACCACAGAGAAAGGCACTCGCAGTCACCTGAGCCCACGCAGCAGTCAGCAGCTCTGTTGTGTCAAGACCATATAAATAAACCAAGGAAAGGAAGCCCACCACTGCCTGTGCCATGCTGTGCTGTACGAACACAGAGAATTGGGGCCCTTCCACATGTTTATACACCACTGAGGCTTCAAAGCTGAAAGTGATTTACAAAGCTAGCCATGGTTTACCGCCAGCAAGGAGAAGTAAATGTAATGCAGGTTTTGTGAAATCATTTTACAACACCATTGCCAGGGAGGGTGGACCAGAGTGAGGAGCCCAGGCAGCTTCCAGAACTGAGATAGTATCAGCTGCCAAGATAACTGCTTGAAGACAGTCAAGTGGTCGTGTGTCTCTGCCTCCTACTGCCAAGTGGCCTTTCTGCTGCCACTCAGGATATTCTATACTTTGAGGTCATGCACAAGTGCCTGGAGTCAGGAGCCGAGTCCAAGCCCAACCCTGCAAGGACCACATATGTGACTGCACAGGAGATGCGTCATCTATAAAGTGAGAGATTCTGCTGGTGGTGGTGAAAAATGCCAGAACTTGATGATAAAAAGACAAAGACCTGAATAGTTAATTCACAAAGCAGACACGCAAAAATCAAGAAGCACAGAGACGGTGCCCATGCTCGTGTATCATCAGAGGAGTTGGTACCCATGATCGTGTATCATCAGAGGAGTGCAAACAGAAACCTCATGAGCTGCCTCTGCACACACCCACCGGAGTGGTCCATATTCAACATGCTGAGACCCCTGGGGATTGGCTGGGACCTAGGGGACTGGGACACTCACCCACTGCTGGTGTGAGGGTAAAATGCTCCAAACACTGTGGAAATGATCTGAAGTTTCCTTGGAAACATAAACATGTATCTCCCTTATTCCCACCTAGCTATTTTCCCAAGAGAAACGAACTCAGAAATGTCCACAAAAAGAGATATACAGGATTGTTCATGGTACTTTATTCATCAGGGCCCCAAACTGAAAACAACCCAGGAGAGTAGAGAAACAGCCAGAGTCTATCTCAAGGGTCCTTTGAATCCAGAATGGTTCACTAGGAAGCTCCATGTGGTGGGGCGGGCCTGAGTCCCTCTGTTTCAAAGTCAGCAGAATCCCTTACATGGTTGCAGCAACATCCACACTCCTGAGGTCCTGGGTCCTGGGAGCCCTCATGCTGCATCCTCAGGACTCGTCAGAGCTTGGTCCATTGTCACCTGGCTACCCTTGGGCTGCCCCTGCTGGGAACCCTGCCTCTCTGCCACTGCCACTCTACAAGAACCCCAAGTTATAGAATGTCCCGTCCAGAGGGAAGGTGACACTGAAGTAGTCAGTGGTGAGATTAATACCGAACAAAGAGAAGTGAAGGCAAATGGGTTCGGAGCAATAAAGAACACTCTCTAAAGAAAGGAGGACAGCAGGGTCACGTGATGATTTGGGTCTGGAAGATGAGCTGGCTTGGCTGCTGATGGGAAATGAGGGAGAAGGTATTTAACTGAGGTGGTCATAGATGCCCTTGGATTGTCCACAGGGCGTGTTGTTGTGGAGGGCAACGACAAGAAATCAACACTGCCTCAAAAGTCCCAGCTGGGGAGCCTCTACTTTG
Organism: Rhinopithecus bieti; assembly: GCF_001698545.2. Taxonomy (NCBI): domain Eukaryota; kingdom Metazoa; phylum Chordata; class Mammalia; order Primates; family Cercopithecidae; genus Rhinopithecus; species Rhinopithecus bieti. The sequence goes on along the minus strand of NW_016824749.1, from coordinate 5,332,554 downwards.
TGACGTACAAGGGAAACCATGGAAATCAAGGAAGAGGCTGTGGCCTAGAAGGCTTCAAAGTGAAGTCTGAGGAAATTAGAGAACAGGCTCATAGAATGTCCTGGGAGCTGTGGGCCCAGACAAGGTTGGAAACCATGGCCTGGCATCTTCCCTGCCCACCTGTAGAAGTAGAAGATGAAATGCTGGTTCCTGCGGCGGGCATCACCATGCATGAGGGTGAGCTCCAGGCAGGTGGAGGCAGCAGAGGCCTCTGAGGACTGTGGAAGGGCCTCGTCAGCCACCACATCCCCATGTGTGGGCGCGGCAGCCTCGTCATCTCCTCCAGAAAGCAATACTGTCAGCCACACATCAGGAACTGTCAGCCTCAAATTCAACATTCCTCATTCTTGAACCAATTTACCAAAACTTTTATTTTCACAAAAATGTGAGATTTTTGTATCTGGGATCAGGAGGACCTTTGTAGTTTATTAGGGGTACACTGGGAAGGACTTCTGGAGCAGAGCTTTATCACGTAAAATCTGCTGAGGCACCTGAGCATTGAGGAATCTCTCCTGGAAACAAACACAGCGGAAAAATTGCAAAAATTGCTCCTGCTGAGAGCACCCTTCTTGGTATGTGTGTGTGTATATAGTAAGTATATACACTTATATGCAGAACCATATCCTATGAAGCTAGCTTTATTTTCAAAGAGTTGCAATAAAATAAGTTTCTATGGCTAGTTCTATACTCTACTATCACCTAGCTTTGTTTTAAATAGTAGATTTGCAGTGTTGGTGACTTTTGAAACCAAGGATCCAACATTTTGATAAGAGCTTAGACTGCTTATAGTTACATCAACCAAGACTCAAAAATGTGAGCAAAGCATCACTTCTGTCCAGTTAGGCATATCCCTGTAGCCTCATCCTCTGCTCCATCCTCTGCTCCTGTCTTCAGAGGGTGGCACAGACTAGACCAGAACTAGATTCCTGCATCTCCCAGATGTCTTTCTGTGTAAGTGGGGGCTGTGGGCCAAGGCGGTGCCAGGGGAGGGCAAGGAGGAAATTGAAAGTCAGCCTATCTGAGACCTTTCCAGTTCTGTGAATTCCCTGCTGCTTAGATTTCACACCTAATTCACTTATTTATTTTATTTTATTTTATTTTATTTTATTTTATTTATTTTATTTTATTTATTTTATTTTAAACAGAGTTTCACTCTGTTGCACAGGCTGGAGTGCAGTGGTGCGATCATAGCTCACTTCAAACTCTGCCTCTCAGGTTCAAGTGATTCTCGCGCCTCAGCCTCCTGAGTAGCTGGTATTACAGGTGTGTGCCATCACGCCTGGCTAAATTTTGTATTTTTAGTAGAGACGGGGTTTCACCATGTTGGCCAGGCTGGTCTCAAACTCCTGACCTTAGGTGATCAGCCCATCTTGGCCTCCCAAAAGTGCTGGGATTACAGGCGTGAGCCACCACGCCTGGCCAGATCTCACACATAATAATAACACCAGTGAAAATAAGCAGGCTGCCTCATTTCAATGAGATTTTTTCAAAACTCCTGGTCCCAGGACCACAGGGTTCCCCTTTCTTGTTCTTTGTCAGGAGTCCAGGTAACAAGATGATAACATGGCCCTGCTGCCATGAGCAGGGAAACAGCAGGAAGCCTTGCTTCCCTTCAGGTATTTAGTGCCAGCTGGAGGGACAAAGAGACCTGTAAACAATTGTGGCTTTGCAAGGAAACAAGGGAAAGTCATAGGGGCTTCCAGACACAGGGATAACAAGCTGTTTTCCTCCCTTCTGGAATAAATTTGCAAGAAGCTGAAACAGAACTTGAAATGAACTTATTTTATGAAGGCCCTAGAGGGATACTGCCATGGATTATGTGAAGTTTTTTTTGTTTTGTTTTGTTTCGTTTTGGTCAATAAAGTTACCACAGGCTTTCATATCACAGAATAACCTTTCCCATAGTTTCCAGTGGTTCTTTGTGCTCCATTCTGTACCTCCTTCCCTGAGGAAAATCAGAGGCGATGGGCAGACCGTGTCGAATCTGAATATGACGTGGCTTGCTGCGGCAAGCTTACTGCCGTGCTAAACACTGAGTGAGGAGGCTTGCCTGGAAACTGCCCCACTGGTCAGAGTGTCTCCAGACCCCGAATGGCCTGGCCCGGATCGTTCAGGCTCATGTTACTGTCCTGAGTACAGACGTAGGGTCTGAGCCCTCACTGGTTGCAGGGCCACACTGCCCACCGCTCTGGCACGTGCCTTCCTCCCCGACACCACCCAGCTGGAAGGCCCACAGTGGAGTGTGTGACGCCCCTGATGCGCCCCTCCTGGTTTATACGTGCCTGGCAGAGGACCCAGCACGGGAATGGGTGCAGGGGAAGCTCAGAAATAAACACAGATCAATATGAACGGTAACGTTCACGGAGGGGAATGTTCCGAAGAACCCCTCTAACTTGGCCCCCTTTTGATTCTAGTTGATCACCCTGGAAGGAATGACAGCATTCAATTATTCCATCCTTTTCTCCAGTTCTCAAGGGCTGGTTCCCTGGACAAGCAGCATGAGGGTCATCTAGGAACGTTTTAAGATTGTGAACTCCCCTCAGCTCCCCAGGCCTGCTGGCTCAGAAGCTCTGGGGGCGGGGCTAGCAGTCTGGGTGTGAATGCCCCTCTGAAGTTGCTGTGGAGACTCCTGGGCTAGCACATGCTGAAGTCAGCCTGACCTGATGTTCCTCTTGGTTAGGAACCCCAGCACCTAGAAGAGGCCATGGTTCAGAGTTGTTGGGGTGTGGGCACAGCACATGACACCCTCACCAGCCACTCTCACCTTTTCACTCCTGCCCTCCCAGGTCACCTGCATCCGCCAAACTCCGCCTGGGTTCCCTTCATTATCAGTGGAGCACATAGGCATACGTCTGGATTTGTTCATTCGTTGTCTTTTCAAATATAGTGTACTCAGTGTGGAAAACAGAAGGAGGAGGAAGAGAATGGAGAAAGAAAGCATAAAAAATGAACCTCTCCTCCATGCCCCTTTCTCAAAGCCACCCCTCCAGGGGGACCCCGTCTTTCTGTGCCTTTATCAATGTGTTTGTGGCCAGTTTTGATTTACACATAGAAAAGCATCAAAGTGCATTGCAGCTTTTTCACATAATGTAAATACTTCTGATATCTGCATATAAACACCAGCACTGACATTTTTAATGATTTTGTAGCGTTTTGATGTAGGAATTGCAATAATTTCATTACAGGAATGTTTTCCCTAAAAATGGACATGTCAATTGTTTTCAACTTCTCCTTTTGCAAATATAGAATATCCACAAGTGAAATTCCAGCAAGTCAAAGGTTGTTCACATGTAAATGTAGCTACGTACTGTAACTTCTCCTCCAGAAGTCTGTACCAGTTTTCATTCCCACTAACAAAATGCCAATGCCTGTCTTTCCCACCTGGGCTCAGTGTTCCATTTTCAATAATCTGATAGATAAAAGATACTGTCAGTTTCAGTTTGTATGTCATTGGTTACTGTAATGCTGAACATCTTTATGTGTGCTATTTTTTTCCTGTTTTTATTATTTCCTGTATAAATTTCTAGTTCTACATTTACCATTTTGTATTGGGCTTTCACATTTTATTAATTTGTAGACCTTATTTTTCTGACACAGTTTTTAGTCTGCTGTTTGTGAGCTTTATTGCAAACATGTCCTCCTGCCAGACTTGGCTGTCAGTGGTGCCATTTGTTGTAGAAAGGAGTCCTGGAGTACCTTCAGTGGTTGCTGGGGGGAAGCTTCCAGGGCACTACGGTCCAGTTCTTTACAGCTGCTGAGCATTGGTCTTGTGGCGTCTCACGGTGACTCAGCAGAAGACAGAGCCTGTGCTGGTGTCTCCCAGGCACCATCGGATCCTGCAGCTCCCACGCGGTAGTCCCAGGAGCAACCTGGCTGTGTGACTCAGCAGCTTTCCTCCCCTGTTCTGAGGGGGCGCAGCTGGGGACAGCACGGGCTTCTGCCCACTCCTCACCCCGCTAGCGGGAAGCCTCCAAGACTTGGGAAGGAAAGGCAGTGAAGACCTCACTTGTCTCCTGCTGGGCCGTGGGCCCGGGTGCTGGCTTCACCGTGGTGACTCATGAACACACGAAGAATTGGGTGTGCAGAGGAGGAGAAATCGTGCAGTGAAGAGCCTCATCGTCCTGTCACAAAATCCACTGCTCACCTTTTATTTCTACACCTATCTCCTCGTGCTTCACAGAGCCTCTGACCAAGGCAGCTTCCTCTTATCATCTGCAGATTTTATAACTTTCTGCCTTTCTGAACAGGCTCTTCATTCCTGATCATCTTGCATAATTTCCCACCCGTGATTCTAAAGAAGAGAATCTGTCCCTATGATAAAAGCTCTGCAGATTCAGGGACATTGCACCTTATCCCATGGACACCACGGGTCTCTGTGCTGCTTGGGTCTTGCCCCCAGTTCTCATCTTTCTTATTAAATACTTAAGTTTCTAAACTGGAGACTTTTCTTGATGAGGAGGCCAACTAAAGGAGTACCTTTTCATAACCTTTTTTTTATTGTTACATTCACATCACAAAACACGTAGTTTTACAGCAGCGCAGTTATTCACACATGCCTCTTGTTTTTCAGAGCACCGTGTTCTCCCCCTCTGTGTTGAGGGTGGATCTCACGGCCACACAGGTAAACTACGTTAACCACCTCGACTGCCCTTCCAGGTTCCTCCACACTCAGCCATTTGTATATGCACACACATCTAGCACCCGGTCACCAAGCCACCTACCACTGGGGGGACCCTCTCACTGGTTTATTCTCATGAGATTAAACACGTTTTCTGTATCTCAGTGTTTTCACTGACAATACTTTCCAATATTCTGGAAATTTTGTAGTTATTGTCTTTAGCATTCATGAAATACCTGCATAACAATGACTGTCGTTGACCCAGCTGTCTTTCCAACACTGCATGTTCACTGTTGTCTGGGCTTTGAGGGGTTCTATGAACAATGTTCTAATCAAATGTAGTGTTTGGTGAAAGTTTATATCCATGTTTGTTGGTATATAAGACTGGGCTGCAAATAGGATACTTCAGTTTTCATGAGAAAGCTTAACTTCTTTTCATCATACATCATTTGGAAGTGATTTTCATCTATTATTGAAGCTGCATCGTTGTTTGGGGTAAATACCCGAGGTTCATTGTCTCATGCCAAGGGAATCCAGGAAATGGACACACAAGAAGGGTGTTTAAGAGTGGAGGTTTAGGCCGGGCGCGGTGGCTCAAGCCTGTAATCCCAGCACTTTGGGAGGCCGAGACGGGCGGATCACGAGGTCAGAAGATCGAGACCATCCTGGCTAACACTGTGAAACCCCATCTCTACTAAAAAAAAAAAAAAAAATACAAAAAACTAGCCGGGCGAGGTGGCGGGCGCCTGTAGTCCCAGCTACTCGGGAGGCTGAGGCAGGAGAATGGTGTAGACCCGGGAGGCGGAGCTTGCAGTGAGCTGAGATCCGGCCACTGCACTCCAGCCTGGGCGACAGAGCGAGACTCCGTCTCAAAAAAAAAAAAGAGTGGAGGTTTAATAGGCAAAAGAAAGAGAAAAGAGAATAGCTCTCTCTCCCGCAGAGAGATAGGGGTGCCTGAGTGGGTCTTCTGGTGTGTGGCAGAGTACATGGGGTTTTATAGACTGGTTTGAGGAAGCGGTGTCTGATTTACACAGGGCCCAAAGATTGGTCGGACCAGGTGTGCCATTTACATAGCACACGAAGAAGCTGGACACCTCTCCCTAATGTTCTGCTATGCAGATGGGGTCTCTACCTGGCCAGTGCCATGTTGTCTGCTCCTTACTGTGCACATGGTTGACAAGGAAAGGAGATGATGGAGTGCCATGTTGAACCTGCCTGGCCACCAGGTAGCCTTTTCCTGTTGGCACAGCTGCTGGCATTCACTCATGCAAACTTCCAGCTTATCTATGTCTGCAGCTCAATTTTACAGTCTGCTCTTTGTTAGAAAAGAAGTGATTTGGGGGCTGCTTTTCATTAAAAGGAAAACCTTACCAAGGACTCTCTTACCCTCACTATCTGCCTGAAGAATTTCTTTTTAACTACTATATCATTATTATAAGATAAAATCTATATTGATCATGTAAACAAACCTAGGTTCTGCCTGGGGTGCAGTAGGAAATCACAAGTTGTAATTGAGGCCTTGCAGACCATCCAAGGGGCAAGAATTTCCCCCTGCGCATGGGAAGTCACTGCTTGGCCCTTTCCCTGTGGGGGATCCTGCAAGGCAGTTCCCTGCAGCCACAAGCAGGGCCCGGGGAGGGCGGGCTGCTGCATCCTCAGCAGCCTGCCCTCCCGGCAGCTGAGGAGGGGACACTGGCTAGGAAGAGGGGTCTTGGTACAGCTCCTACGGAATCCCACATGGAGCTACATGCAGCATAGATGCCAATTACATAGTGAACAGACAAGTGAACGATGAGCAAGAAACCCAGTACTCTGTGGTGTGTCTCATGTGGTAATTACAAGCCACGTGGTAATTTACGATTCCTTCCCTTCAGAGCAACATTTTTCTCAAGTCCCTTCTGCGTTCCGTCCCTCCACTCTAACAGCCTCTTCCCTGTGAAAAGCAGTGGCATCGGAGAGACAAAAGGAATAGGCCCATAAAGACAACCCTCTCATTCAGAGACGTCAGCCCTCAGAGGTCCCACCTGGCCATCGGATCTTCTTCATGAAGCCTCTTGCTAACCTAGAAAACTCCAGCAAAATATGGGCTCTCCAGACTTCTGCCACAGAGAAGACCCTTTTAAAATGCTGGTATTCCTAGATGTGATACAGAGCAAGTCACTAAAGTCCTAAATTCAAATCAAGAAGAGAAGGGGGCAGGTAATGCCAGAAACAGAACAGGCAAAGAGCAGAGCAGGTGCTCTGCCAGCAGGCACCGGTCAAAGGTCCAGCAGCAAAAGGTGTATAGGTGTCACCAAGCGCCGCAGGCACCACAGCAGGGTAGAGGCAGTGGGCTGCACCCACCTAGCTGGCTGGCGTAGACCACTCTGGCTCCCTTTGAGGCTCCCCAGCCCCAGAACACCCCTCAACTACCTGTAGACTCCTCTGTGTAGTTGAGACTTCTTGGAAGAAATCCAGGACTGTCTTAGAAGCAACTTAGAAACTGCTGTGACCTGGAGGGGTTAAATGCCTTGACCGAGACCACAGCTAGTTAATGGCCAAGCTGGCACTAACATCCAGTCATCCAGTGTCTGAGAGAGTGTTCCTTCCAAACATTGCATCACTTAGCCTCACGCAGTCCTAAAAAGTGGAGGTGAGTGAGTCACCCAAGCAAAGCATGCACTGATCACCTGTCACTCACAGAGGAAAAGCAGCCAGCACAAAGCTGCACTGTCAACTCCTACCAAAGCTGGGCACCCCAGTGACAGTGCAGGGCTGAGAAGGATAGAAAAACTAAGACAGATGCTGCAGGTACAAAATTGGATTTTTGAAAGAAGAGACTAAAACTGACAAGTTTGCATATATATTAAGAACAGCAATATGGTGGCAGGTAAAAATATAAATTGTTTTATTTATTATTTATTTAGAGACTCTGTCTCCAGAGGGTCTCACTCTGTCACCCAGGCTGGACGGCAGCGACACCATCAGGACTAACTGCCTCCTCCACCTCCTGAGCTCAAGCGATCCCCTCATCCCAGCCCCTTCCCTAGCAGCTGGAACTACGAGCATGTACCACCATGCCTGGTGAATTTTTTGTATTTTTAAAATAGAGACAGTGTTTCACAACATTGCCTAGGCTGGTCTCAAACTCTCGGACTCAAGCAATCCCCCCACTTTGACCTCCCAAAGGACTGGGATTACATGAACCACCACACTCAGCCTGGAATTTGTATGTTTTTAAATGTGTCACTGGATGAATATCTGTGAATGTGATTGCTACCGAAAACAAAAGGGAATGGCCGTTGTCATGATAAACGGCATATTAAATGTGGAAGCAGAGGCTCGGGCTCTGATTTGAAAGTCTGTGCATGACTCAGCTTGAGCATGTGACGGCGTCTGATTCCAGGCTTAAAGAGTGAGCACGCTGCACTGTTTAAGAAATAAACACAGGGGCAGCCCAGGGGTGCCAAAGGTCATAGGCCTGGCATGCAGGACTTGTGGTGAGATGGCAGCCTGGACTGGAAGGCAGCATGCTTGGCCTCCCTGCCAGCATGGTGGGTGCAGCTGACATCAGCAGCAGCTGACATCAGCAGCAGCTGACAGACATGGGGGCCCAGGAAGCAGAGCTGAGGAGGTGCTGTCCCTACGACAAGACCCACAAAGGCCACACGCATTATTATAATACAAAGCACTGTGTGCAGCCTAAAATGTGGAGACTGGAGGGGTGCACACAGAGGGCATGAAATGCACCCAGGGTGAGGTAAGACGCAGGCAGGGAGAACGTGACAGGCTCAAGGAAGGGTTGTCAGATGGCCAATAGGGGAAACACATCTCAACAGGGCATGGACCAGATGCATGTGCCCCCTGGCTCCAGTGCTACTGGGGGCTTCGTATGTGACAGTGATGATGAAGGTTTATCAGCCTGCAGAGACAGCAGTCCCTGCTGCTGCAGATCAGAGTCCAGTGAGGACAGTAGGGTAAGGCATGTTCCCCACACAGGAAGGCTTTGACAGCAGCGCCCCAGAATTCTAAAAGGCATCTCAGCATCTCTGGGGCTGGGAGACAGCCTGCTGTCCCTGCCCTTCAGCTCCCTAGTCTGAGTGACGGGAACACTGCCACCACCCTGGCTGCTCAATTGGAGGAATAAATTGAGTTGTCAGCGTGATGCTGACCAGGACAGAATGGCATCCTGCCGTATCAGTATGTTTTGCTTGTTGTTGTTGTTAACATTAACACAATGGAAATTTTGGACATTGTGATAAACTATGAAAAAACGGGAAAAACATGAGAAGAAATTACACTAACGAGTTTAGCCTGTTTCTTTCCGGCCCTGTTTTCTAAACATTATTCTCTATATAGGTAAGATTAAATTTTAAAGTCTGCCTTTTTATAATCAATACCATGAGCATTTTCCAAGTGATTAGCACTGTCTCATAAGCATAATTGTCTGTGAGTACCAGATATCTCACCATATGGACACAACATGATTATTTAACTATTCACAAATAAATTTTAAGGCATTTAGATTGCCCCCCTAATTTTCATTCTAATAAACAACACTACATTTTTTTTTTAGTTTTTTGCTTAAATCTTTATTCTTGTTTCTTAAGAAATAAGCTTTTCTGGCCAGGTGCAATGGCTCATGTCTGTAATCCCAGCACTTTGGAAGGCCGAGGTTGGTGGATCACTTGAGGTCAGGAGACTAGCCTGGTCAACACAGTAAAACCCCATCTCTACTGAAAATACAAAAATTAGCTTGGTGTGGTGGGGGAGCGCCTGTAATACCAGCTACTCAGGAGGCTGAGGCAGGAGAATCTGGGAGGCAGAGTTTGCAGTGAGCCGAGATCATGCCACTGCTCTGCAGCCTGGGTGACAGAGTGAAACTCTGTCTCAAAAAGAAAGAAAAGAAAGAAGGAATGAAGGAAAGGAGAGGAGAGGAGAGGAGAGGAGGAGAGAGAGAAAGAAAGAGAGAAAGAGAGGAAGGAAGGAAGGAAAGAAAGGAAGGAAGGAAGGAAGGAAGGAAGGAAGGAAGGAAGGAAGGAAGGAAGGAAGGAAAAGAAAGAGGAAGGGAGAAAAAAAGGAAGGAAGGAAGGAGCTTCTCTTCAAATAATTAAAGCATTAGATTTCATGGTTATCTAGTGGCCCCAATGTGGGAAGACCTTGTAAACAAATGTGTTTTGTTTTACTATGTAATTGCTTTTCTATGAAATTGACTGGAAAGAGGAGATTTCAGATGAGAACAAGAGGACTAATATGTCACCCATAATACAGCAAAACTTGCAGAAGCTCGCTGGACACAAAAACGCAGGAGTCCTGGGGTGCTTCTGCAAATAGCATGGGATGGATCCACACACCCTCTAGAGGCACCAAACTAGCAACCCAATAGCATTTCACAGGCACAAAACAGCCACTACCCACGTATCAGGGAGAGGGTGCACACGGAGGGCACATGGGCAGGTGCCTGCCAGCCTGCATGCACACAGCTGGTCACTCCACAATGTCCATGCATTTTGGTTGCTAAAAATTGCTCTTCATCCCCAATGGGTGTTTAACAAGAAAGATCTGCCCTTCCTCTCATAGCTCTTAAAACCTTAGACCTCCTCATTTGTTCCCAGGAACTTTTGCTTAGAGAATGATTTTGATGACAGTAGTTTCTATTCATGAGCACTTACTACAATCCAAGAGTTAGAAGCTGTTACTCACTAGCAATGTGATCTTGGATAAAGTTCACCTTCCTGAACCTTAACTCCTCATTTTTAAAGCAGCATGGTTTCACATGCAGACATGTTTAGGAGAACTTATGTTGAAATACATTTTTGAAAAAGATGATAATGGATGGATGGATGGATGGATGGATGGATGGATGGATGGATGGATGGAGAGTTGGGTAGATACATAAATATAGCAAAATGATAATGGTACACCAAAGTGGTGAGTATATGGGTGTTGACTGTAGTTTCTTTTAACTTTTCCATATCTTAACATAAAACATTGCTGAGGAAAACAGTATTGATAATGGTACCTACTAGATGGTGTTTTGCAGTGGAAGAAACGAGATGAGGCAAGTAAAGTGTTGTCTGTATGGTGTTCGACATAAAGCTGTAAGTCAGTGTGTTATTGTTGTTAATATTTGTCACAACCAGCAAAATAGGTGTTATAACTCTATTTTAGGGAGAAAATGAAACTAGACACTCAGATAAAATAGTAACAAGATGTAAACTAGTTAACATTCATGCTAGACTTGAGCCGGGCCAGCCTATCCCAAAGCTGTGCCCTGCCAACCTCGCCACCAGGCAGCCAAGGATGGAGCATGGGGTGTGCAGCAGGGTCTGCAGACTCACAGCTCCTGGTCTCTCACCTTGTCCCATGCCATGCCCTGATGTTTTTAAAGTCAACTTTTTATTTTAGAATAGTTTTAGGTTGACAAAAAATTTACTAAGACAGTACACAGAGTTCCCATGTATTCCTTACCTGGTTTCTCCTTTCCCTAACATCTTACGGTGTGACACATTTGTCACAATTAATCAGCCACTATTAACACATTATCAAAAACTACACTCCATGGACTATCTAGGTTCTATGGTTGAACAACAAACAAAAACAAAACACAAAAGAACCATAGTCCATAATGGATTCCTTCAGGATGTACCTAATGTCCTTTTTCTGTTCCGAGGTCCCATCCAAGAAACCATATGGCATTTAGTAGTTATGTCTCCTTAAGTTCTTCTTGGCTGTGACAGTTTCTCAAATAAGTTTCCTTGTTTTTGATGGCCTTGGCAATTTTGCAGAGCACTGGTCAGATATATTATGAGAGGCCCCACTGTTGGGATTGGTCTGATGTCTTTACCATGATTAGACTGAGGTTATAGACGGGGTCACATCAGGGGCACCTGCTATTGGTGTGATTTGTTGCCATTGATGCTAAACTTGCTCCTGGTGAGAGAGCGATTCTCAGGGCCTCCACTGCAGAGTCACTCTTTCCCCCTTCCCATGCTGTCCTCTGTCATAGGAATTCACCGCACAGCCCACACTTGAAGGGTAGTGGGGAAAATGCTTTATCACCTTAAGGGCGGAGCACTTAGGTAAATTTTTTGGAATTTGTCTATGTAGGAGATTTGTCTATTCTCCATTAATTCGTTCACCCATTTATTTGTGTCAGTATGGACCCTTGGATATTTATGTTATACTTTGGTTTCTAATCCAAAACTACATAATTTATTTGCTGCTTTGACCCTTGGGAGCTCTTTCAGATTGGTTTCTGTGTCCACTTGACATCCTTTTGTTTTTTGAAGCACTTTCTTACTTTTTTGCACTACAAGATGCTGCTTCAGGTTTATCTTGCATGTTTCCTGTCCACGTCCTAGAATCAACTATTTTCCTACGGAGCTCTGGTTCCTTCATTAGAGAATGATGTTTGAAACCAAGATCTGGGCACTGGGTGTGCTTGTGGCTTCTGGGGTGTCATTGAATCTAGGCTATCTCAGTGACAAAGCTAGGAAATAAATGTGTGTATCCTCATGCCCACTATTAGGTTAGTTGCATTTTAATGGCAAAACTGCAATTACTTTTGTACCAATCTAATTACTTCTATATGTAGAGTGTTTCTACTTGTTTAAATATGTAGAAATATTTTTTTAAAAATGTAGAAATATTTATGTATGTATATTTATGTACATATATATGTATACATCCATCTGTATCTGTATTAAGCTAAATGTGAGTTCATACTGATGCCTCCAACTCTAACTCATTGTCACACATCACTGCAGCCTTCTTCCCTTACTTCTCTGTACCCTCCTACTCCAACAATGAGAAACCCGGCTCCAACCATCCACTATCCACTTACTTAGTTGTTCATTTCTAGTCTAAGTGTATAGTGTCAGATTTGTCAACCTGTATCTTCATGGGAAGTAACTTTATCAGCTAGAGTGCCTTGTTTATGTGCAGTTCTTTCTGCCTTTAGTCCTATAGTCTCATTTCCAGAGTTACTTCAGTCAACACTCACCTCACCCCCTTCAGTGAGGTTGTTGCATAAATTTGTAATACAGTTAGATTCATCCATCATAATCTGCATTCCCTCCTGGCATCCCCTGACTTCCTAATCAATTTTTTTAATTTGAATACAATAAGGTTTCATCTTTGTGTTGTAAAGTCCTGTGGGTTTTGACAAATGCACAGTGCCACATATTTACCATGACAGTGTCATACAGAATAGTTTCAGACATGCTCTAAGAAGAAACACAGCTTTGTGGAAAGAGCCTTTAAATATGTGATTTCCAACCCACTTACGTGATGCTGACTTCTCCCTCTTGCCCCACAACTTGGCCCCAGATTTCTCAATAGAAAAACAGGCACATCATCAAAAAGAGAAAACTGAGCCCTAGCAAAAATTAGCTTGCAGCTTCATGTATTTTGAAATGCAAGAAGTAGACTTTCTATTTCAAAGAAGAAAAAGTGAATCATGTAGACTAGCTAATGCAAACACCCACACCTTATTCCCAGGGAAGGAGGAAAATCAATGGATTCCAGGATACGACAGCTTCCAAACACACTTTGATTTAGGTGCCTGATTACGAGCAAATTGGTCTGCTCTACTGAATCTCCACGTACTCATCCATGGAGCAACGCTACTGTTAATCTTCAGCCCTCTGTTGCTCACATAGATGATGAGGCAGAGGTTAATTAAAATGACAGTTAAAACGTTTTGTTCACTGTGGCAAATTTTACCTCCCAAAGATGGCCACAGCATTTCCTAGCACACATGCTCTTCTGTAATGTGGCCTTGCCCCTGCTCCATTAAGGCAAATCACCTCTTGACTTAGTGCTTTGCACAGCACTGGGATGCACTTAGTGCCTTGCTTGTCTCAGTGGAGTGCAGTGTGTGACCTCAGAAGCCAGGAATCATCAAAGCCTTGCTGCTTCTGCCTCACTCACTGAGACACTTGCTCTTGGAGTCCTGAGCTGCAATGTAAAAAGTCTTCCTCCCTGAGACCTCCATGCTTTGGGGAAGCCCAAGTCACATGGAAAGGCCACTTGTAGGTGTTCTGGTCAACAGGCTTAGTCTCTGAGTTATCTCAGCCCAAGAACCAGATATCTGAGAGAAGTTACATTGGACCTCCAGACCAGCGCATTATCCAGCTGAGTGCTGCCTGAATTCTTGACCCCAGGATTCATAAGCACCCAGTGGTGGTTGTCTTAAGCCACTGGGGTACTTAGCCACAGAGCAGTAGATCACCAGAACACTCACTACTGTGTCCTAGGTACTGTTCTAAAGACTGGTGTATGTTAACACCCTAGTACTCTCAAAGACCCCATGACACAGTGACTTATTATCTTCAGCTTACAGACGAGGAAATTGAAGCACAGAGAAGGAAAGAAACTCGTAGAAAGTCACACTACAGTGAAGCAATGGGTTTGAAACCGGTCAGTCTGACCCTGAAAAAATGCTCTTACATGAGCAAAAATGCTTGAGAGGCACTTTGGGAAGGAACTGTTAGAGAAATTAAAGTTACCAAGCGTGCCTTCTGGGATCCATCTGCAGCCAAATGAATGATGTGGAGGTATGCAGTTCTCTCCTGGTGGTGAAATGAGCCTCCTGTTAGAATGAGGAAGCCAAACTGTCTTTTTTTTTTTTTAATTATACTTTAAGTTCTAGGGTACATGTGCATAACATGCAGGTTTGTTACATATGTATACTTGTGCCATGTGGGTGTGCTGCACCCATCAACTCGTCAGCACCCATCAATTCATCATTTATATCATGTATAACTCCCAATGCAATCCCTCCCCCCTCCCCCCTCCCCGTGATAGGCCCTGGTGATGATAGGCCGTGTGATGTTCCCCTTCCCGAGTCCCAGTGATCTCACTGTTCAGTTCCCACCTATGAGTGAGAACATGCAGTGTCTG